>NC_071985.2:208029687-208330625 GCF_028885655.2 Pongo abelii | reverse complement strand
TAATTTTTGCAACTTTGACTCAACAACCAAATGATCACAGGCAATGTCTTAGGAGATTTAGCACTTGTCTGGCCCTGTGTAAAGATGAACTGTTCGATCCTCATCCTGACAACAAATAACCTTTACTTCAAGGTACAATGCAATGAAGCCATTATTTTTACAACCAGTGAAATGGGATCTTATAGAGCAGCAGTCCCCAACCCTTTGGGCAGCAGGGACCAGTTTCATAGAAGACCATTTTTCCACAGCTGGGGGTGGGGGGTTGTTCTGGGATGATTCAAGTGCATTACATTTATTGTGCACTTTATATTATTATTACATTGTAATATATAATAAAATAGTTATACAACTTGCCATAATGTAGAATCAGTGGGAGCCCTGAGCTTGTTTTCCTGCAACTAGACAGTCCCATCTGAGGGGATGGGAGACAGTGACAGATCATTAAGCACTAGATTGTCATAAGGAGTGGCAATCTAGATTCCTTGCATGCACAGAGTTCACTCCTGTGGGAATCTAATGATGCGGCTGATCTGACGAGTGTTGGAGCTCAGGCAATAATGCAAGCAATGGGGAGTGGCTGTGAATACAGATGAAGCTTCACTCACCCACCACCTGCCTCCTGCTGTGCGGCCTGGTTCCTAACAGGCCACAAATGGGGGGTTGGCGACCACCTTCCATTGGCAAAGGGTGATACATATCAACCATTCGGGCCAATAAAACAAATGTGCTCAGAGTAACCAGCTCTGAAAGTTGTTCCCATGTTCAGCAACTGTTTCGTTAAATGCTATTAATGGATAAGTTTTTCCTGGAAGTCTTCCATCAGGATTTTTTTTTTTTTTTTTAAGAGACAGAGTCTCACTAGCTCTGTTGTCCAGGCCGGAGTGCAGTGGCGCCATCCTAGCTCACTGCAGCCTCAAATTCCTGGGCTCAAACGATCCTCCCGCCTCAGCCTACTGAGTAGCTAGGACTACAGGCATGCGCCACTACACCTGACTAATTTTTAAAGAGTGTTTGGTAAAGTCCACGTAGCCCAGGCTGGTCTCACACTCCTGGCCTCAGGCAAGATCCTCCATCCCAGTCAGCTAAAGCACTGGGATTACAGGCATGAGCCACCACACTGGATCCCACTGAGATTTTGTTGTTGTTATTAGACAGAGTCCCACTCAGTCACCCAGGATGGAGCGCAGTGGTGTGATCACGGCTCACTATAGCCTCAACCTTCCGGGCTCAGGTGATCCTCCTACCTCAGCTCCCACCAGTAGCTGGTACTACACGCACACACCACCACCACACCCAGCTATTTTTGTATTTTTTTGTAGAGATGGGGTTTCACCATGTTGCCCAGGCTAATCTTGAACTCCTGGGCTCAAATGATCCTCCAGCCTTGGCCTCCCAGAATGCTGAGATTACAGGCGTGAGTCACCGTGCCTGTCTGCCCCATTGAGATCTCACAGGAGGCCCTCACGTGCTTGACTTCTTGTATTATGCTGTTGGACCTAAATCTGATTTCTCTGGAATGCATCAGGCATCTCACAATGAGTCCACTCACTTAAACAGTTTTTTATGGCGTGTCAAGTTACCTTCACTTGCTTTCCTCAGTCTATTAGACTGGTTTCTGGATTTGACCTTCTGGGCAGCCTGGCTTGGAGGGACATTATGCTTTGTAACACCTGCAACTTCACTGGGAGCCAAAGCCACCTGCTGCTTTAAGTAGTATTACTTTTATTGCTATATTACTTTTATTCCTAAAGTGGAACTGCTAGGTCAAAGGAGCTGTGTCATTTAATACACTGCAGTATTGCCTTCCAAAAAAGGTTGTCACAACAATGTATGGGAACGCCTTCTTGATCTCCCAGACAGGATTTCCCCCAATTATAGGTTATCCTGCTTTCCTGTGCCTCCTATTTTTAGCATTTATCATGCTTGTAATTAAATAATTAAGGTTTTAATTTATTTTTAATGTGTGTTTCCTCCCAGAATATAAATTACATAAGGAGAGAAACTTGTTCTTACTCTACCCCAGCATTCCAGACAGTGTATTTCATTTGGCATTCAATTGGTGTTTACTGAATGAACAAATGAAAAATAATCTCAAATAGGTCTGAAGGGAACAGGCAGAGGGAAAATAATATTTTAGAGAGAAACAAAAGTCTTAGCAAACTTGGAATTAGAAATGCCCATTTTAGAATTTGGGGATAGAAGATAAACCCTTTGACTACAGCAAAGGGTTTGTTGTGGAGAATTTTGGAAAATAAGGCTGGAGATGCAGAATTTTTTTTTTTTTTTTTTTTTTTTTTTTGAGTCAGAGTCTCGCCCTGTTGCCCAGGTTGAGTGCACTGGTGCAGTCATGGCTCACTGCAGCCTCAACCTCCCAGTCTCAAGTGATCCTCCCACCTCAGCCTCCCAAGTAGCTGGGGCTACAGGCACACGTCTCCATGCCCAGCTAATTTTTTGTTGGTGATGGTATTTTTTGTAGAGATGGGGTTTCTCCACATTGCCCAGGCTGGTCTCAAACTCCTAGGCTCAAGTGATCTGCCCACCTCAGTCTCCCAAAGTACTGGGATTACAGGCGTGAGCCACCATACCTGGCCCGGAGAAACAGATTTGAGGCAGACCTTGGCGAGCCATGAATGTGAACATCTACTTGTGAAGCAGCAGGATCCTCATTCATCAGAAATAATCTATTTCCTAAAAGCTGACTGAATACACTGAGATGGCAAGTAGCTTTACCTACCTGGATGGGAGGAAAGAAAAAGCTTGCAGGATGTGGGGACAGAGTGTTCCAAAGGCTTTTAACCTTAACATATGCTTTGCTTAAACAAATACCTGAAACACCTACACTACAAAAATGCATAATCTCATTATTTATTTATTTATTTATTTGAGACAGAGTCTCAATCTGTTGCCCAAGCTGGAGTGCAGTGGCACAATCTCGGCTCACTGCAACATCCGCCTCCCAGGTTCTAGTGATTCTCCTGCCTCAGTCTCCTGAGTAGCTGGGATTACAGATGTGCGCCACCATGCTGGCTAATTTTTGTATTTTTTGTAGAGATTGGGTTTCATCATGTTGGCCAGGCTGGTCTTGAACTCCTGACGTTGTGATCCGCCTGCCTGGGTCTCCCAAAGTGCTGGGATTACAGGTGTGAGCTACTGTGCCCAGCCGGCAACTAGTGTTCTCATGGGAGAAGAAGACTTTTTGGAAGACCCTGTCATTGCGTTTGTGAGACTGGCTCCTGCGGTCCTCCTCTCAGAGCCATCTGAGGTTTCTGTTCCTATGACATAAAGAATTAGTTCCAATTATTCTCTCAGTAGGTTCAAAACCAAAAATTTTTATCTACTGAATGAACAAGAATACTGCTTTATGTAATAAAAACTCATTTAAATTTTTAATATTCAGTCATTATACCAAATACTTTGAGTATTAAAGCATAAAGAATTATCTTTCTTTCTGGAACCAAACAATGAAATAAATATCTCTTTAAAAAAAAAAAACTGCATTTGTACCATTATAAGAAGTTTGGCATCATAGGCGATTTGGCCTAGAAAACACTTTGTTGGCCGGGCGCGATGGCTCACGCCTGTAATCCCAGCACTTTGGGAGGCCGAGGCGGGTGGATCACGAGGTCAGGAGTTCGAGACCAGCCTGACCGACATGGTGAAACCCCATCTCTACTAAAAAAAAATACAAAAATTAGCCGGGCGTGTTGGCGGGCACCTGTAATCCCAGCTACTCAGGAGGCTGAGACAGGAGAATCCCTTGAACCCAGGAGGCGGAGGTTGCAGTGAGCCGAGATCGTGCCATTGCACTCCAGCCTGGGCCACAGAGCAAGACTCCGTCTCAAAAAAAAAAAAAAAAAGAAAGAAACAAAGAAAACACTTTGTCATTTTAGAGGTGTTATCCAATGTTCTGCGCAGGCACTGGAGTCAGAGAAAATGGAGTTGAATCCTTTCTCTGCCACTCTTTGAGGAGAATCTCACCATTTATTATGCACTGTAGAATACAACAATAAAATACAGCCATGTACCACATAGCAACATCTTGGTAAACAACAGACTGCATATATGATGGTGGTCATCCAGTAAGCTAAGGTTAATTTATTATTATTCCTTTTTTTTTTTTTTTTTTTGAGATGTAGTCTTACTCTGTAACCCAGGCTAGAGTGCAATGGCACCATCTTGGCTCACTGCAACCTCCGCCTCCTGGGTTCAAGCGATTCTCCTGCCTCAGCCTCCAAAGTAGCTGGGATTACAGGCACCCACCACATCCGGCTAATTTTTTGTATTTTTAGTAAAGATGGGATTTCACCATGTTGGCCAGGCTGATCTCAAACTCCTGACCTCAAGTGATCTGCCCGCCTCGGCCTCCCAAAGTGCTGGGATCATAGGCCTGAGCCACTGTGCCCGGCCTTGTTTGCTTTTTTAACAGATAACAGTGTGCTCATAGAAACTGCTTTGACATGACTGCAATCATGTGCTTCATAGAAACTTAATTAGATTATACCACTAGAGTCTTCAGATTTTTATACTTTTTTTTTTTTTTTGAAACGGAGTCTCACTCTGTCACCAGGCTGGAGTGCAGTGCCGCAATCTCAGCTCACTGCAATCTCCGCTTCCCAGATTCAAGCGATTCTCCTGCCTCAGCCTCCCGAGTAGCTGGGATTACAAGTCTGCACTACCATGCCCAACAAATTTTTGCATTTTTAGTAGAGACGGGGTTTCACCACGTTGGCTAGGATAGTTTCACCAGGATCTCTTGGCCTCATGATCAGCCTGCCTCGGCCTCCCAAAGTGCTGGGATTACAGGTGTGAGCCACTGTGCCCAGCCTATACTTCCCTTTTTGAATACCATTTGGTGTTTTGAAGAATTAACAGCTTTGTGAACGTGGCAGTGCTTGTGATTCAGGCTTCCACTGAGACCAAGGGGAGAACCTGGTTGCAGGACAAACAAATGGACAGCGTGTGGCAGTGTTTAAATGCTCTTCTGAAAGCTGATACGACAGCTCTCTGTGCACTGATTGCGTATGCATCCCAAGATTATATTATTGTTTTCTATTGCTATGTGTCACACTTTGCCAAACAGGATGTGGAAAATGAATAAGCAGTTTTCTTAGGCACTTCTTAACAGACAATTGGTCAAAATGAACTCCATTGCTTAAGAAACACATAAACACCATTTAGACACTGAATATAGCTATATGTATGGTTGTTACTATGGGGAATCTTGTTTTGCCAATTTTCTTTGAAAATTCTGGCAGACCAAGGTTCTTTTTGTTTACATAATACTTGAAAAATAAAAATGAACAAGCTAACAAACTACCAAGTTTTCACTTACAAAAATATAGTTGCATACAGAAAATGTGACTGTGAATTAATTTTTCTAGGACTTTTAAACTATATGCACTCTTTGCATGAAAGAGAACCAATCTATCAATTACAAACTCACAGAATTTTACAGATTTTTTTTTTCCTACACAGCACATAAAACAGAAGGAATTTGAAGCCACCCTCCAAACACAGGGGAAGGAGGCTGTGTGTATATCCTCATTGTCTTTCACATTCTCAGGTGGTTCCACTCAGTGACTGAAATCCTTAAGTGTTGTATTAGTCTGCTTGGGCTACCGTAACAGCAGCTTAAACTGTTGTTAAGCCACTCAGACTTAAACAACAGAAATTTATTTCCTTATAGTTCTGGAGGCTGGAAGTTCAAGGTGCCGTTAAGGTTGGTTTCTGGTGAGACCTCTCTCGCTGTCTTGCAGATGGCTGCCTCCTCCCTGTGTCCTCATAGAGCCTGTCCTCTGCTTTTTACACTTCTGGTGTCATATTCCTTTTTTTTTTTTTTTTTTTTTTTTTTGAGACAGAGTCTCGCTCTGATGCCCAGGCTGGAGTGCAGTGGCCCGATCTCGGCTCACTGCAACCTCTGCCTCCCAGGTTCAAGCAATTCTCCTGCCTCAGCCTCCTGAGTAGCTGGGACTACAGGCGCCCGCCATCATGCCTGGCTAATTTTTGTATTTTTAGTAGAGACAGGGTTTCACCATACTGGCCAGGCTGGTCTCAAACTCCTGACCTTGTCGTCTGCCTGCCTCGGCCTCCCAAAGTGCTAGGATTACAGGCGTGAGCCACTGCACCTGGCCTCTTCCTCTTCTTATAAGGACACCAGTCCTATTAGATTAGGGCTCCACCCTCATGACCTCATTTGACCTTAACGATTATTTCTTTAAAGCATCTATTTCCAAATATAGTCACTTTAGGGATTAGGGCTTCAAAATATGAATCTGAGGGAGATCAATTCAGTAAATAGCAGTAGTCATTAACAGACAATATATACAAAGATAATTTCGTGATTACTGTCCTTATGCATAAACATCCTCAGTGTTCCACTGCTTTTATCCAAATTTACTATCACAAAGACTTTGCTCTGAGAAAAATGTGCTTTTTTTTTTTTTTTTTTTTTTGAGACAGAGTCTCGCTCTGTCACCCAGGCTGGAGTGCAGTGGTGCAATCTCGGCTCACTGCAACCTCCGCCTCCCGGGTTCACGCCTTCTCCTGCCTCAATCTCCCGATAGCTGGGACTACAGGCGCCCGCCACCATGCCCAGCTAATTTTTTGTATTTTTAGTAGAGACGGGGTTTCACCATGTTAGCCAGGATAGTCTCAGTCTCCTGACCTCGTGATCCACCTGCCTCAGCCTCCCAAAGTGCTGGGATTACAGGCATGAGCCACCGCGCCCAGCAGATTTCTTTTTTTTGAGATGGAGTCTTGCTCTGTTGCCCAGCCTGGAGTGCAGTGTTATGATTTTGGCTCACTGCAACCTCTGTCTACCATGTTCAAGCGATTCTCCCACCTCTGCCTCCCATGTAGCTGGGATCACAGGCACACACCATCACACCTAGCTACTTTTTGTATTTTTAGTAGAAATGGGGTTTCACCATGTTGGCCAGGATGGTCCCGAACTCCTGACCTCAAGTGATCCTCCTGCCTCGGCCTCCCAAAGTGCTGGGATTACAGGTGTGAGCCACTGTGCCCGGCCAAAAATGTGATTTCTTATTTCCCACATTGCCAATTCCATTTCAATTAACTATAATAGCTATGTCTATTGAGCACTCAAGTGTATTCTAGAAACTGTTCCTGATTCTGGGAATATATCCATGAATGAACTATAGTCCCTGTTATTAAGTGATTTGTAGTCTGACTAAACCATTGGAAATTTAAAAAAATGGCTACTTTCAAAGACATCTTGGAGTTCAGGAGTCCCACACTGTGAACCATATTACCTAATAATCCAACCTGCTTGTAATTCACTTATTTAACCAATATTTATTGAGTGCCAACTTTCAGCCTAAGATACAGCAGTAAACAAATGGATAAAGTCCCTGTCCTCGTGAAACTTGTATTCTAATGGAAGAAACAGAAAACAAACAGATATAGGATGCAATATCAGGTGGGATAAATACTCTGAATTCAAACAAAAGTATACGTACTCAGGGTTCTCCAAAGAGACACAGCCAATCGGATACATAGATATATAAGAGAGGGTTTATTAGTTAGAAAGGGCTCACATGATTACAGAGGCTGAGAAGCCCCACAACAGATTGTCTGCAAGCTGGAAAACCAGGGATACTGGTAGCATGGCTCAGTCCAAGTCCCAAAGCCTCAGAATCAGGAAAGCTGATGATATAACTCTTAGCCCAAAGGCCTTAGAACCCCAGCGGTGACGGAAAGCCTGGTGTAGGTCCTGGAGTCCTGAGACCCAACAGCCTGGGATCCTGAAATCCAAGGGCAGGAATGGAAGCATGTATTCCAGCTCCAAGAGAGTAAGACCAATTTGCCTTTCTTCCGTTTTTGTTCCAAGCCAACTGCAGGTTGAGGGCGGATGGTTCCCTCTTAGTCCATTCAGTCATGTATCAATCTCTTCTGGAAATACCCTCACAGACACACTAACAAATAATGCCTTTCCAGTTCTCTAGGTATTCTTTAATCCAGTCAAGCTGACACCCAAAATTAACCATCACAAAAGTTAAGGAGAAAGAAGACAACTTGTAGGGGAGGCTGCTATGCAAGACAGTGTGTGAAGGAAGGGCTCTCTGAAGAGGTTAACATCTGAGCAGAGACTTGAATGAAGTGAAGAAGTGAGCCATGTGGGTATGGGGGATACAACTTCCAGGTAGTGAAGACAAGTGTGGTGTGTATCAGGGTCAGCAAAGAAGCCATGACAGAGAAGGGTGAGCCAGGGAGAGAGGGATAAGTGATCTAACTCCTGAGGAGGTGGCCAGGAGCTAGAGCATGAGGATCTCCTAGGATTTTACTCTGCAAGGTGAAAAGCCATTGTATTAGTCTGTTCACAAACCCGAGACTAGGCAATTTACAAAAGAAAGAGAGATTTAATGGACTTACAGTTCCACATGGCTGGGGAGGCCTCACAATCATGGCGAAAGGCAATGAGGAGCAAGTAACGTCTTACGTGGATGGCAGGCAAAGACAAAGAGAGCTTGTGCAGAGAAACTCCCCCTTATAGAGCCATCAGATCCTGTTAGACTTATTCACTATCACAAGAACAGCACGGGAAAGACCTGTCCCCATGATTCAGTTACCTCCCACTGGGTCCCTCCCACAACGCATGGGAATTCAGGATGAGATTTGGGTGGGGACACAACCAAACCCTATCATTCCACCCATGGCCCCTCCCAAGTTTCATGTCCTCACATTTCAAAACCAATCACACCATCCCAACAGTCCCTCAAAGTCTTAAATGATTTCAGCATTAACTCAAAAGTCCACAGTCTAATGTCTCATCTGAGACAAGGCAAGTCCTTTCCATCTATGAGCCTGTAAAATCCACAGCAAGTTAGTTACTTCCTAGATACAATGGGGGTACAGGCATTGGGTAAAATACAGCCATTCCAAATGGGATAAATTGGTCAAAACAAAGAGGCTACAGGCCCCATGAGAGTCCAAAATCCAGTGGGGCAGTCAAATCCTAAAGCTCCAAAATGATCTCCTTTGACTCCACATCTCATATCCAGGTCACGCAGATGGAAGGGGTGGGTTCCCATGGTCTTGGGCAGCTCTGCCCCTGTACCTTTGCAGGGTACAGCCTCCCTCTCAGCTGCTTTCACGGGCTGGCATTGAGTGTCTGCAGCTTTTCCAGGTACACGGTGCAAGCTGTCAGTGGATCTACCATTCTGGGGTCTGGAGGACCTCTTCTCACAGCTCCACTAGGTGGTGCCCCAGTAGGGACTCTGTGTGGGGTCTCTGACCCCACATTTCCCTTCTGCACTGCCCTGGCAGAGGATCTCCATGAGGGCCCTGCCCCTGCAGCAAACTTCTGCCTGGGCATCCAGGCATTTCCACACATCCTCTTTAATCTAGGCGAAGGTTTCCAAACCCCAATTCTTGACTTGTGTGTACTCGCAGTCTCAACACCACATGGAAGCTGTCAAAGCTTGGGGCTTGCACTCCCTGAAGCTATATAACCCAAGCTCTATGTTGCCTCCTGTCAGTCATGGTTGGGAGTGGCTGGGATGCAGGGCACCAAGTCCCTAGGCTGCACACAGCATGAGGACCCTGGGCCTGGCCAACAAAACCATTTTTTCCTGATACCTCTGGGCCTGTGATGGGAGGGGTTGCCATAAAGACCTCTGACATGCCCTAGAGACATTTTCCCCATTGTCTTGGGAATTGGCATTTGGCTCCTGTTACTCATGCAAATTTCTGCAGCCAGCTTGAATTTCTCCTCAGAAAATGGGAATTTTTCTTTTCTATCACATTGTCAAGCTGCAAATTTTCTGAACTTTTATGCTCTGCTTCCCTTATAAAACTGAATGTCTTTAACAGCACCCAAGTCACCTCTTGAATGCTTTGCTGCTTAGAAATTTCTCCTGCCAGATACTCTAAATCATCTCTCTGAAGTTCAACGTTCTATGAATATCTAGTGCAGGGGCAAAATGCCGCCAGTATCTTTGCTAAAACATAACAAGAGTCATCTTTGCTCCAGTTCCCAACAAGTTCCTCATTTCCATCTGAGACCACCTCAGTCTATGGACTTTATCGTCCACAGTGCTATCAGCATTTTGGGCAATGCCATTCAACAAGTCTCTAGGAAGTTCCAAACTTTCCCACATTTGCCTGTCTTCTTCTGAGCCCTCCAAACTGTTCCAAACCCTGCCTGTTACCCAGTTCCAAAGTCACGTACCCATTTTTGAGTATCTGCAGCAGCACCCCACTCTACTGGTACCAATTTAGCCACTGAAGTAGCTGGAGAACAGAAGTAATAGACTCTGGTTTACATTGTAAAAGCTTCTCTGTGGCTGCTGTGTGAAGAAAATATATGAGAATGAAGCCCCAAGATGAAGCAGGGACACCGTTGCAGTGGTTAGAGTAAGAAATGCTGCTGGCTGGCACTGAAGTGATAGCCTGGAGGTTTGTGTGTGCACATGCATGTGTACGTGTTTAGCGATAGTAGGCCCAACAGATACTGTAATCCACACTATTTTTTTTTTGAGACAGAGTCTCACCTGTTCCCTAGACTAGAATGCAGTGGCACAATCTTGACTCACTACAACCTCCACCTCCCAGGTTCAAACGATTCTTGTGCTTCAGCCTCCCGAGTAGTTGGAATTACAGGTGTGTGCCACCATGCCCAGCTATATTTTTTGTATTTTTAGTAGAGATGGGGTTTTGCCACATTGGCCAGGCTGGTCTTGAACTCCTGGCCTCAAGCGATCCTCCCACCTTAGCCTCCCAAAAGTGCTGAGCCACCACACCTGGCCGCAAATGATTTTTAATCATGAAATGACACATACATTTAAAAAACCCAATACCTATAATATTCCTGGCTAGTACTCTTCAAATCTATATCATCAGAAACAAAGAAAGTATGTGAAACGGACACAGCCAAGGGGAGACTAAGGAGACATAACAATTAACTGTAATGTGGTATTCTGGAGGGGATCCTGGAACAGAAAAAGAAATTAGTCAAAAAACAAAAGAAATCTGAATAAAATGTGGATGTCAGTTAATAATAATGTATCATATTCGTCCAGTAATTGTAACAAATATACCACAATAATGAAAGCCATTAATTATAGGGAAAATGGAGGGGTTAAGATGGGTGGCTGGCTTTTGCTATTTCTAGCAGCTCCATTTTATCTACAAAAGACAAACATTCATTAAGTCCCAAAAAGGTAAAGAATGACAAATTAAGCATGTATCTTATTAATAAGAGTAATATAAAGATGCTCACTCATATTTATAAATATTTGACAATCATGTTAAGACCAGAAAAGATAAAAAAGAGTAGGGGCAAAAAACGCAAAGAGAAAGGGGTTAATATCTTTTCTCCCGCAGTCATTAGCTATTAAAAGAGGATGTTTGTTTAAAGCCGCTCAGAGCTGGTAAACTAATATTAAGTCACTAACAGGAATTTAAAAGGTTTCATTAAGAACTGCCTGCACTAGATTCCTCCACCCTGAGACATTAAACAATCACGATAAACCTCCCGAGTGGTAAGAACGTGTCCATTTAAAAATAGGCTATAGATTGTATTATGCAGTTTTATCTACTAATCGGCTAATGCCCCGCCAAAAACAAACAAAAAAACCCAAAGGGATATAAGTTTCATCCATCAAAGGAAACAACAGTCATCTTGGTTCCCATCCCACTCATATACTGCCGCCGTACATGTAAATCAGATGAACCTGTGCGTATCTCTTAACGACATGTGATCCACCTTTTTAACTGAAGTGAAAGGAGGTTCTGCTCCGCGACCTCTTCCTGGATCTCTCCCTCCACCCTCTGTGTTCTTTCGGGTGCACCATAGGGTCAAAGCCGCAGCAACGCCGTCTCTGTGTGATCGCATGTGCCCTTCTGTAGCACGACCTTCCCCCGAGAGTGACCAGCTACCGGACAGGCACCAAGGAGGGGTACCGAGCACCTCCCGGACCGGCGGCTGCAGGATCGCGAGCGCCTCCGCTAAGGAGACCGCACGTTGCGCCTGTGCTTCCTGCGGTGGCGCCTTCTGCAAGGAGACCTCGACCCTGCTCCCTCTCCGGGGCTGGATCTGACTCCTTGACGGTGATTCCAGACGCGAGACCCAAACTGACGGCTTCTAGAAGAGGGGCGAGCCCGGCCACAAGTCGTTCACGTAGCTAAGTCATCGTTGCTTCCGGCTTCTTACCGTCCTCCCCTTTGTAAACGGTCACCTCCCGAAAACCCAGGTTCTCCTCCAACAGTGGTTCTCAAGCGAGGCGATCTGCCCCGGGAGGGGATATTTGGCAAAGTCTGGGGGCATTTTTGGTTCACTGGGGCTGCTACTTGCATCCACTGGGTAGGGCGGTGGATGCAGCTACACAACCTACGAATCACGGGACAGCACCTTCCCCAACCCAGACAGAATTAGCCGGCCCAAAACCTCAGTAGTGCCCAGGCTGAGAAACCCTGCCTTAAACAAACAGCAAAGAAAGGCCAAGTCCCGTAAGTGGGTCACTGCGCCGAGACTGGGGTCCACGGGACACCTCAGCCACGCCAAGCCGGGAAGTCCCCGCCTCCTGGAGCTGAACCCGCCCCTCTCCCAGAGGTGGAGCTGCGGCGGGCGGGAACAGGCACGGAGAAAATAAACAAGACTAAAAAGTCCTGAGTAGCGCTGTGTGGCTGCAAACCTGAACCCACCTTTTGCACCACGCGGGACCCGGCACTCTTCCTACCACCCACACCTGAGAGGGCTGCGGGGCCGACCCCAGTACTAGAAAACACTCGTCGCCTCACTCAAGACGGGTACAAAGGCCAACGGACGCCTTCCTTTAGAAAGCTCAGCACACAGTAACTTCCCACGCCTACTCTCAAAGGGCGTACTCCAAACTAGCACTTCCGACGTCCAGCTGTGAACCCAGAGCGGCTGAGAGCCCCTGCGCCGAACGCCAGGGCATGCGCAGACGCGTTGGTGTGGTGGGCGTGGCTCCCTCTGGACCCCCGGCGCCCCGCCCTCCGCCCCGTGTCCGCATGCGCGGCTGAGCCGCGGGGGTGGTACTGCTGCATCCGGGTGTCTGGAGGCCGTGGCCGTTTTGTTTTCTTGGCTGAAACCGGGGGAGTGAGGCGGGCCGGCGCGGCGCGACACCGGGCTCCGGAACCACTGCACGACGGGGCTGGACGTAAGTGCCGGGCGGGGAGTGGGGGCAAGAGAGTAGCGGCCGCAGGCTGGAGAGGCCTCGGAGCCGGGGCCGTCTGACGGGCTGGTGTCCACAGCACAGGCTCGTTGCCGCCACCCTCCGGGAAGCCGCAGACCCGAGCTGAGCCGCCGCGGACCTCTCCTCTCCTGGGTCCGGCGGCTCCGGGAGAAGGCGACCGCGTCCAGACCCCGCCAAGACGGAGAGGGGACCGCGCCCTCCCCCAGGATCCCTGGAAAATCCCCCGATCCCCCACTTCACAGCTGGACAGGCCGAAGCCCTGAGAAAGGAGTGTGACCCGGCCGGCTCCCTCAGCGAGGGGTGGCCGGGCTAAAGGTGGCTCCCCCGTCTTCCAGCCGCGTCCCTCGAGACCTAAAGAAAATTCCCAGAGTTTGGAGGGCGGGGTCTGGCTTGAGCGTGCCAGTCGTCGTGCAAAGAAAAATGGATTCGGGGCGGGGCCATTGGGATGAACCGAAAATATCACTTACTGGATTGCAGTTCTTCCCGGGGAAGAATCAAATGAGTGAATTTCCTAAATTGAGCTTGTCCCAAAGGCATCTTAGCACTGACTGTAATCATATATATTAATATTTAATTTTTAAAAGAGAAGTTAAAAATGGGAGACGTTGCTCTTTTTTAGGGTGTCATATTTTTGGACAACCATAATTGCTGGCTACAAAGTAACTTAAGGGACTCAAGTTCGCTGTAGCAGTTTGGGTGTTGTTATTCGCCAAGTTATACGTATTTCAGGCTTTTTCATACTCTGAAATAGACATAACATGGCTGTGTGTCAGGTCTGTACAGCTCGGCTTACAGGAATGTTTTATATGATTTGTAAAGACAGCTTGGGTCGGCTATATTTAAATAGCAGTTGGATTTTTGTAATCTGAATTAATATTAACCACGATTCTGTGCTTGCTTTTGGCCGGAAACACCCGTTAGGATCAGAGATAGGGATATTAAAATAAAGTGGAAGTTATTTACATAGAAATGACACCAAAAGGCAGGCTTGCAGAAAGAAAAATAATGAAGTGAATGAAGTGAAAGGAAATGATGTGGGTAGAGGTAAGAACTGCAGTGCAATGTTTAATTTCTTAATTTAGGTGTGAAGAAACATACGTTCTGTGATAAAATATGTAAATTAGAGAAATATTTTTTATTTGAATCTGTACTTCCACCCAGAGCCAAAGTTTATCACTTGTCTCTCTACTAATGTTAGTGCTCCTGGACTGTAAATATCAAATTCATTTAATAAGTTTGGAATCAAAATGATACAAGAGAGCTCTTGTGGATTAGTAATCATATACTTGGTATTAAAAGTACCACCTAAACTAATTTAATATCTACTTAGAAATAATAGGATGTGACAGATTTTCAGGAGGAGGTCAACCAGTAGTTAAAATTTTTTCAATATTTGGAGACCCACCTTTGTTAATATTGCTTAAATATATCCAAACCATTTATTTCTATTTATTATTATTTTTGAGACAGAGTCTTGCTCTGTCGCCCAGGCTGGAGTGCAGTGGCACGATCTCGGCTCACTGCAACTTTCGCCTCCCAGGTTCAAGCGATTCTCCTGCCTCAGCCTCCCAAGTAGCTGGGATTACAGACATGCGCCACCACGCCCAGCTAATTTTTCTATTTTTAGTAGAGATGGGGTTTTCCATGTTGGCCAGGCTGGTCTCAAACTCCTGACCTCAGGTGACCCACCCACCTCAGCCTCCCAAATTGCTAGGATTACGGGCATGAACCACCACGCCCGGCCCCCAAACCATTTTTTACATTAAAAAATATACTAAATGAATCCAGATGTTACTTTCCAAAGTTATAATGTGGAAATTCATCAAAAACTAAATCAAATATTCTGAAGAAGTATGTGGAACCAAAATAAAGCATTTGTAATTTCACTTTTATCTAATTATTCCTGAGCTATTAATTATTTTTCAGTTTTGAAGCAAGTAAATGGAAGTACTTATTTAATTGTTTGTTTGTTTGTTTTTAAGTGACCTGAAAAAAATGTCTGGATTTCTAGAGGGCTTGAGATGCTCAGAATGCATTGACTGGGGGGAAAAGCGCAATACTATTGCTTCCATTGCTGCTGGTGTACTAGTAAGTGTCATTGATTATTTGGACCTTATTTTTTGGTGTGTTTGTGTTTATGGGTTTTGAATTCTGCAGGATGTTTTAAAATATGTACTATTTATCTTTGACCACTTTGACCATATTGATATTTTGTTGTTTATGGAGAGTTATTAGTTCCACTTTAAGAGTTTATGGTTTAAAAGTTGATTAACAGAGTGGTTGGGTTGTTTTAACTGCATGGTAAAAATGGCATAATAAAACATTTGTTCATTATATGGATTATATCTCCTTTTAATGCGTATATTAAGGTACAAGGAAGTGTTTAAGACGCAGTCAGGTCAAAACCAGTCAATAGATATGATTGCATTTCTCCGTAATCCAGTTAACTTTCTTCTCAGTCTCAGGAAAAAAAAAAGTGCTGACTTTGGCAACACGTACACTAAGATTGGAATGATACAGAGAAGATTAGCATGGCCCCTTAAAATTTTTTTTTAAAAAGCAAAAACAAAAAGGAAACTCATTAAAATACATTGTGTAGAAGTAATTTACAGAATAAAATTCTTATTTACACTTCAGATCCCTCAAGGGATCTGCTATTAGTTTTTATGATCATATGGTGTCATAGGCTCTAAAGAGTAATTTTTTATTTTTATTTTCTGAGACAGAGTTTTGCTCTTGTTTTTTTGTTGTTGTTGTTGTTGCTGTTTTTTGTAAGACAGAGTCTCGGTCTGTCGCCCAGGCTGGAGTGCAGTGGCGCGATCTCGGCTCACGGCAAGCTCCGCATCCCGGGTTTCATGCCAATTCTCCTGTCTCAGCCTCCTGAGTAGCTGGGACTACAGGCGCCCGCCACCGCGCCCGGCTAATTTTTTTGTATTTTAGTAGAGACAGGGTTTCGCCGTGGTCTCGATCTCCTGACCTCGTGATCCGCCCGCCTTGGTCTCGCAAAGTGCTGGGATTACAGGCATGAGCCACCGCACCTGGCCTTGCTCTTGTTTTAGTAGAGACAGGGTTTCTCCATGTTGGTCAAGCTGGTCTTGAACTCCCGACCTCAGATGATCTGCCTGCCTCGGCCTCCCAAAGTGTTGGGATTACAGGCGTGAGCCACTAATGGCACCAAGCCATTTTTTCTTAAGCTTTGAGATTTATTTATTTTCGAGACAGGGTCTCACTTTGTCTCCCAGGCTGGAGTACAGTGGTGAAATCACTCTTCAATGCAGCCTCAACCTCCCGGGCTCAGGTGATCCTCCCACCTCAGCCTCCGGAGTAGCCTGGACCACGGATGAAGGCCACCACACCGGGCTAATTTTTGTTTTTTTTGTAGAGATGGGGTCTCTCCATGTTGCCCAGGCTGGTCTCCTACTCCTGGGCTCAAGTGATTCACTGGCCTTGGCCTCCCAAGGTCCTGAGATTACAGGCCATTGCACCTGGCCAAAAAGCTGAGTTTTTAGTCTATGAAGAAAACATCTTAAATACATTGAGCTGAGGGTAAAAAGAAAGGCATATGTACTCATGCTAGCCATTAAAAATGTTATTAATCTAGTATGGATCTGTCTGTAAGCTGATAAAAGTAATTTGACTAGCCTAAAATTGTTATTTTAAAATAATTGCCAGAAGATGTCAGTTCCCAGAGCTAACTGAGTCAGGGTTTGGTGTGGGGATAGGAAAGGGGATTACTTTTAAAAACTTCTAGGCTACTTGTCAGAATTTGGTTAATATAATTTTATTGTAAATTTCTGCTCAGATGATAAAAACTATTTGTGAAGTTTTGGGGTTATTTTGTTATACCTTTGCCCTTGATAATATCTAGAGGCAAATTCAATTAGATAAATTGTAATATGGTGTTTAAATTGAATTTAAAATCACACCTGAAACCATCTTTAGACTGCACTGGAATTCATCAAAAGCAGAACCTCAGAGCTGTTATTTCACACCCAGAAGATAGCTAAAATTCTGTGAACAATAGTTGTTCTCCATATTAATTTGAATGCTTTTTTCTTGATTTTGGGGAATATTTCTCTGGAAGCTTATCATATATCAACAGGACACTTCTTTTCTCAGTTGGAATTTGAGTCACTTTTTTCCTTTCCCCCTCCACGAGATAACTGGTTTCTAGTTCACCAAATTAGATTACAAGGCTTTATTATGATAAAAATTAAATAATGATTGAAGTAGGCTTAGAGAAAAGTTACGTTAATAAATACAAATTGCTGTCAGATTTAAGGGTACCTAATCAGCTATTACGCCATGTGCAAATTACATGTGGGAAAAAGCTAGAACATTTTTGAAATGTATTAAAAGGGATCTCCTCACTTAAATACCTTGCTTTTAGCCAGTGAGATACAGAATCGCTATGATTTCTCATTGGTATCACCTTTGTTTTAGTTTTTTACAGGCTGGTGGATTATCATAGATGCAGCTGTTATTTATCCCACCATGAAAGATTTCAACCACTCATACCATGCCTGTGGTGTTATAGCAACCATAGCCTTCCTAATGTAAGTGTCACCATAATTGGCGTTACTTATATAGCTTGCCACAAAATAAAAATGTTTCAAATATAGTTGCATAGATTTAAAATTCTAAATATTACCAGATTAACATACTGGACATGATTTAAAAGTCATACAGTAGAGATGGACTTACACAGAAAAGCAGCAGTCCTCTTTGTTCTTTTTGTGTACCTCTCCACTCCCTCCCAGCTTCTCTCAGCTATTCTTTTATTTTTATACCCCCAGGGTTTATAGCTTTATATTTAAGTCAGAAACTGTGTATTTTGTCTAAGGGATAATTCAACAATATTTTTTAAGCTTTTATATTCCAGACTCTGCTCTAGGTACAGGACATATAGTAGTTAATAAAACAGGAAAAAGCCATGTCTTTTTGTCATTTAAAATAAGTGCAAAGTAGAAAAAAATAGAGAAAGGAGATATGGGATGTCAATAGGAGGGATAGAAATATAAAAAAATTTTTTTTATAGAGAGCGTGTCTCATGTTGCTCAGGTTGGTCTCCTGGGCTCAAGTGATCCTCCCACCTCGACCTCCCAAAGTGCCAGGATTACAGGTGTGAGTCATCACACGTGGCCAGAAGTTTTCAGCAGAGTCGGAGAAGGTCTCACTAAGAAGGTGACTTTGAGTAAAGACTTGAAGAAAGTGAAGGAGCCGACCAGGGGATGGGGATATATAAGAGAGGTTCATTCCAGGCAGGTGGAACAGCAGGTACAAAGGCTTTACAGCAAGGAGACCAGTATAACTGCAGTAGCAAGATCAAGGGAAAGAGAAGTTGATGGGGTCAGAGAAGTGGTGGAGAGGGGCAGATGGTATAGGGCCTTGAAAAGCATTATAAGAACTTTACTTTCAGCTGGATGCAGTGACTCATGCCTGTAATTCCAGCACTTTGGGATGCCGAGGTGGGTGGATCACTTGAGCTCAGGAATTTGAGACCAGCGTGGGCAACATGGCGAAACCTCATCTCTACCAAAATACAAAAATTGGTAGGGCATGCCTGTGGTCCCAGCTGCTCCAGAGGCTGAGGCGGGAGGATTGCCAGAGCCTGGGAAGTCAAGTCGAGGTTACAGTGAGTCATGATTGTGCCACTGCACTTCAGTCTGGGTAACAGAGTGAGACCCCATCACAAAAGTAAGAACTTTACTTTCATTGTAAGCGTAATGGAAGCCATTGGAAGGTTTTGAGCAGAGGAATGAAATGACCTTATATTTTAATAGGACCATTCCTGTTGAAAAAATTTTTTAAACCAGTAAACAAAATTTATCGCAGTGCCAAATAGCATAAGCACCATGACTCTGTGCTTCTCAAATTTATCAATATATTTCAAAAATATTCTTGTATTCTTACCAGTTTCTCAAATTCATAAAATCTTTTGTTTGCTTCATACTTGGGCTATGACTTTCTTATTTAGTATTGTTTTTTCCTATAGTTTTTTTTTCTTCTTTAATTAAGACGAGGTCTCACCATGTTTGCCAGGCTGGTCTTGAACTCCTGGGCTCAAGCGATCCACCTGCCTCGGCCTCCCAAAGTGCTAGGATAATAGGCGTGAGCCACTGTGCCCGACCTTTACCTAGAGTTTCTGATTGCTGTTTTTTTTTTTTTTTTTTGGTGGTTGTTGGTAGAAAGAATGTATATTTTCTTTAGGGTTCATTTCATTCTTCTTGAATGCTGCAGTTCTAATTTGGACAGTTACTATGTGGACTGTAGTAGCCTTGTTCAGTTTTTTCTTTTTCCTAGAGTTTCTAGCTGCCTTTTCTTTGTTTTCTTGCATTTTCTACTATTATCACATCTTTATTTTTTTTCCCAAATTCTCAATTTATTGTTTAATGTATTATAACCTCTTTTGTTCTAGAAATCAACATCCCAGAAGCCCATATCTGTCTGTTTCATTATGAATTGATGACTGTGTAAGCCTGCTGCAGCACTGTCACCATGGGACTTCCCTCCCCTGTTGATCAGGGTTGAATCAACTGTTTTTCCAGTTACCACATCTTTTTTTTTTTTTTTTTTTTTTGGATACAAGAAGTATTTACTTTGGCCGGGCATGGTGGCTCACGCCTGTAATCCCAACATGGGTTTGGGAGGCCGAGGCGGGCAGACCACCTGAGGTGAGGAATTTGAGACCAGCCTGGCCAACATGGTGAAACCCTGTCTCTACTAAAAATAATTTTAAAAGGCTGGGCACAATGGCTCACACCTGTAATCCCAGCACTTTGGGAGGCAGAGGCAGGCAGATCACGAAGTCAGGAGATCGAAACCATTCTGG
Source organism: Pongo abelii (assembly GCF_028885655.2). Taxonomy (NCBI): domain Eukaryota; kingdom Metazoa; phylum Chordata; class Mammalia; order Primates; family Hominidae; genus Pongo; species Pongo abelii. The sequence continues at coordinate 208,310,615 of NC_071985.2, read as the reverse complement.
CTAACACAGTGAAACCCTGTCTCTACTAAAAATACAGAAAATTAGCCGGGTGTAGTGGCACGCGACTGTGGTCCCAGCTACTCGGGAGGCTGAGGCAGGAGAATCACTTGAACCCGGGAGGCGGAGGTTGCAGTGAGCAGAGATCACGCTGCTACACTCCAGCCTGGGCGACAGAGTGAGACTCTGTCTCAAAAAATAAAAAATAAATTAGCCAGGCGTGGTGTTGCGTGCCTGTAGTCCCAGCTACTCGGGAGCCTGAGGCGCAAGAATCACTTGAACCTGGGCAGCAGAGGTTGCTGTGAGCCAAGATCACACCACTGCACTCCAGCCTGGGCAACAGAGGGAGACTCCGTCTCAATAAATTTAAAAGAAAAAAGTATTTATTTTAGTTTGTTTATTTTATTTTATTTTTTTTTTGAGATGGAGTTTTGCTCTGTCGCCCAGGCTGGAGTGCAATGGCATGATCTCTGCTCACTGCAACCTCCACCTCCCAGGCTCAATCGATTCTCCTGCCTCAGCCTCCCCAGGTAGCTAGGATTACAGGCACACGCCACCATGCCTGGCTGGTTTTTGTATTTTCTGTAGAGACGGGTTTCACCATGTTGGCCAAGCTGGTCTTGAACTCCTGACTTCAAGTGATCCACCCGTCTCGGCCTCCCAAAGTGCTGGGATTACAGGCGTGAGCCACCACACCTGGCTGATATGTTTTCTTAGAATTCTCATCTCTTTATCTTTTTATTTTATATTCCAATCTGTTAAACATTTTTGCATTTCAGTTCTCATGTTTTAATTTCTAAGGGCCTTTTTTTGTTTCCTTAATTATGAATGCTTCCTTTAGGGATCAACTCTCTCTGTAGGCCTTTTTTTTTTTTTTTTTCTTTTCGTGTTAGACGGGTAAGGTGCTGATGTAAGAACAAGGTTTGAGGGAGGCACATCTCAAACATGCACATGAACACCCAATCATCATGCCTAAGAACTACAAAAGAATCAGGTTTTCCTTTTTAAATTAAAAAAAAAATGTTTTAGAAGTAGGGCCTCACTTTGTCATCCAGGCTGGAGTGCAATGGTATGATCATAACACACTGCTGTCTCAAAATCCTGGGCTTAAGCAGTCCTCTGGTATCAGCCCCAGTAGCTAGGACTACTTGCACATACCACCACACCCAGCTATGTTTTAAAGAGTTTTTTTGTAAAGACAGGATCTCACTATGTTGCCCAGGCTGTTCTTGAACTCCTGGTCTCAAGTGATTCTCCTGCCTTGGCCTCCGAGATTGCTGGATGACAGGTGTGAGTCACTGTGCCTCTCTGCCTTTATTATTTTAAAAATGTAATATAAAATGCATTCTGGCCAGGCATGGTGGCTCACACCTGTAATCCCAGCACTTTGGGAGGCCAAAGTGGGCGGATCACTTGAGGTCAGGAGTTCAAGACCAGCCTGGCCAACATGGTGAAACCTTGTCTCTACAAAAAATAGAAAAATCAGCCGGGCATGGTGGTGCATGCCTGTGGTCCCAGCTACTCAGGAGGCTGAGGTGGGGAATCGCTTGAATCTGAGAGGCAGAGATTACAGTGAGCCAAGATCGCGGCACTGGACTCCAGCCCAGGAGACAGAGTGAGACTCCGTCTCAAAAAAAACAAAAAAAAAACCGCATTTAGTGAGATACATAAAGTGCAGAAGTCATATATACATCTCAACAAATTTTTACTTACATAGACACTCATGTAAACAGCATCTAGATCAAGATTGAAAACATCACCCCAGAACGTTCTCAATCAGCACTTCCATCACACCTGTATAGCCCCCGTCCTGACCTCTACCATTGTCCATCAGCTTTCTGTAGACCTTTTTTTTTTCTTTTGAGGTAGGCTCTCGCTCTGTTGCCCAGGCTGGAGTGCAGTGGCATGATCTTGGCTCACTGCAACCTCTGCCTCCTGAGTTCAAGCAATTTTCCTGCCTCAGCCACCTGAGTAACTGGGATTACAGACACCCACCACTGTGCCCAGCTAATTTTTGTATTTTTAGTAGAGACAGGGTTTCGCCATGTTGGCCAGGCCGGTCTCGAACTCCTGACCTCTCAGGTGATCCACCTGCCTTGGCCTCCCAAAGTGCTGGGATTAAAAGCGTGAGCCACCATGCCCGGCCTTCTGTAGACTTTTAATTTAGGTTGTAGAGTCATCTCTTCCAGGCTTCCAGGTAATCCAAGTTGAAAATTAGACACATTTTTAAATTTTGCTACAGTTACTTAAGTGTAAACACAGTAACTTGTATTTTCAGAGTAAAGCAAGTGGCTAAGGGCAGCCAGTTTGACTGTGCCTGGCGTGGAGTCAGTGCCAGAGTAGTTATTCATTCGCAGAAGTAAAGGTCTGACTTCAGAAGCCACTGATAGCAAAGGGCTGTGGTCTTTTTCTTTGAAGTTCGGCCAGTATGCAGCTATTTCTAGTTCTTTCCATTTTGTTGCAATTTATTTTACTGTAATAATGATGCTGTTAGAATTCTTTTAGAAAGCTGACACCTGAATTTCAACATTGGTTTAGATTTAAAAGTTTTATTTTTGTGATTATATTTTTGTCCTGCTTTTGTCCTCAGATCTTTAAAAAATTATTTTGTTCCCCTTTGAAGCAGTAGCAAGTCTGACTATGGAGGGGAAGTATAGCTGTATATGAGCTTGAATGTACTATTCAAACGTGTTTCCTGCTAAACTTACATTCTGTTGCATTAACATAATTATAGCAGAGCTGACTTCATGTTTTTATAAATGTTTATCATCTATTTGGCTTCAGTTTACATCTTTTTATTATAGTGTCAGATAGTATCAGGCCATAATTTTAAACAAAAACTGTTAGTTAATTATAATTCAAATGGATAGGAGTCAAAAAGCAGCTATTCTTTCATTAATAACTTTATTATTTTTTCTCTTATTACAAAAGTTCTCTGATTTTGTGGCTTTAAAAATGTTAATAAATGTTCTGTGTATTACTCTGTATTTTTTAATTTTAAAAATGTAGGGTAGGCTGGGCACGGTGGCTCACGCCTGTAATCCCAGCACTTTGGGAGGCTGAGGTGGAAGGATCTCGAGGTCAGGAGATCGAGACCATCCTGGCCAACATCATGAAGCCCCGTCTCTACTAAAATACAAAAAATTAACTGGGTGTGGTGACACGCACCTGTGGTCCTAGCTACTCAGGAGGCTGAGGCAGGGGAATCGCTTGAACCCGGGAGGTGGAGGTTGCAGTGAGCTGAGATCGTGCCACTGCACTCCAGCCTGGTGACAGAGCAAGACTCCATCTCAAAAAAAAAAAAAAAAAAAAAAAGTAGGATATACCAATAAGCAAAAACGAACTTGCCTGTAATCTCACCAAACTATAACATTTTGACAGATATTCTGCCAGTGTTTTCTTCTGTTTTCTCTTTCTCTAACACACATCTATATGTTTTAAAAGTAATATTTACTCTTCTCCTCTTCCTTTCCTCTTCCTGGAAAATTCAGTCCAAAAACTATTAGGTGAGGTCAAGCATGACAGGCATCCTCTATAGAAAGACAAGTTGTGGTGGCCCAGAGCAGGCTGCTGGGCTCAGGCAGGTTGGGAATGGGCAGCTCAGCATGGGCTCAGATCCTGAGCAGGGTGAGGAGGGGATCCATGCAGCGGAGTGCGGGATGGAAGAAGGCAGCCCTACGTGGGATGCTGGAGTCTGAGCAGGGTAAAGAGGCTGTCCAGATGGGGCAGGGGAAGCAGTGTAGCAGCTCTGTCCGCTAAGAGTGCCCAGAACAGCTACACCCCCAATACCAGGAGCACACCTATAGCCCCCAATTATGGAGCATCATGTTGACAAATACCAGACGTTTCAGGAAAAAGATTATTTAATAACTTTTCTATAAATTTGAGAACATACATAAAAATAGTCATAGCAGAGAACAAATAGAGATTGTTCATTCCAAAGTGTCCCTAATAGTGAAGACAGGATTGTGGTGGCTCACAGAGGGCTCTGAAGTTTATTCAGATGGCTCAGCAAGGAAAACGAGCTGAGAACCAGTAACCCAAGAACATATATTTGTGTTTTACTTCTAAATATGAAGACTGTTTTTAATGTATTTATTTTATATACAAAATAGTACTGTACAGAGATCACTGAAAATAATTGAGTATTTTGATCATTCTGAAACTTAGATTTGTATGAATAAATTAAGACATCATATTACTGTGAAAAAAACTAGGATTCCTATATTCAACACTTTTTTTTTTCATAGATACAAGGTCTTACTGTGTTGCCTAGGCTGGTCTCAAAGTCCCGGGCTCGAGCAATCCTCCTACCTTGGCCTTCCAAAGTGCTGAGATTACTGGCACAAGCTACCAGGCCTGACCTAAACACATTTATTGAGCACCTACTATGTGCGAAGCCCCTAGCCTTGTGCTAGGCATTGAGAATGAAAATGAGAAACAAGACAGACAATGGCTCCTGTCCTCATGAAGCTTATATTCTAGTGTTAGACACTCACAACTAAATGGGTATATATATATCATAGGTATAATGTTTTGTAACTTTAACTTGATGTATTGTGAACGTTTTCCCATGACATTTGGAATGTTTCAAAGGATACTTCTAAAGAAAGCAAGCCTATCTCAATTTAGAGTGGTATGCTGTAAAAAGTTAGTAAAACAATTCTTATGTTTAGAGCCTGTATCAAGGATTAAAAAAACAAGATTTTACCGCTTAAATCTCTATTCAATAATGTCTTCAGAGCAAAAAGTTATTGTGTTGTTTGAAATATAATTATTTCTCCAAACATTTGACATCAGTACAAAATTATTACAAAAAAATTTATTCCAAAGCCAATTTTAAGAAATATTTGGATTATCTAAGGCCCATTTTCTCCCTCTGCCATCGCCATACATGAGTACATGTTATGTCTGATACGTACAAATAGAATATCAGATAGAACCAAGCGAAATTATCTTTTTACCTGTTCCAATCTTAGCAAAAGAAAATTTTGAGAATTTTGTTGCCGATTTTTTTTTTAAGAGATGGAGTTTCACTCTTGTTGCCCAGGCTGAATCACAATGGCGCAATCTCAGCTCATCACAACCTCTGTTTCCCGGGTTCAAGCGATTATCCTGCCTTAGCTTCCCGAGTAGCTGGGATTACAGGCATGCGCCACCATGCCCAGCTAATTTTGTATTTTTAGTAGAGACGGGGTTTCTCCATGTTGGTCAGGCTGGTCTCGAACTCCTGACCTCAGGTGATCCGCCCACCTTGGCCTCCCAAAGTCCTGGGATTATAGGCATGAGCCACCACTCCCGGCCTCCTTCCCAAATTTTAACAATCCAGACTCACCTGAAAGACTTGTTAAAACTCAGATTTCTGGGCCCCATGCCCAGAGTGTCTGCTTTGCTAGGTTTGGGTTAGGGCCACATAATTTTCTTGTCAAATAGGTTGCCAAGTAATGCTGATTCTGCTAGTCTGGGGCCCATGACCACTGCTCTAGAGGGTATCTGGCCGGGCGCAGTGGTTCATGCCTGTAATCCCAGCACTTTGGGAGGCCAAGGCGGGTGGATCACAAGGTCAGGAGTTTGAGACCATCCTGGCTAACACGGTGAAACCCCATCTCTACTAAAAATACAAAAAAAAATTAGTCGGGTAGGTGGTGCATGCCTGTAGTCCCAGCTACTTGGGAGGCTGAGGCAGGAGAATGGCGTAAAACCTGGGAGGCAGAGGTTGCAGTGAGCCGAGATCGCGCCACTGCACTACAGCCTGGGAGACAGAGCGAGACTCCGTCTCAAACAAAATAAAACAAAAAAAGAGTATCTGGTTGAAGAGACCAGTCATATGAACTCTTTACTCAAGAACTGAAGGCCTTTGAGCCAGGTGTGGTGGCACTGTGGGAGGTCAAGGCAAGGAGGATCTCTTGAGGCCAGGAGTTTGAGACCAGCCTCAGCAACATAGCGACACTTTGTCTCCACAAAAAATTTTTAAAAATTAGCCAGGTGTGGTGGTGCACACCTGTAATCCCAGCTACTCAGGAGGCTGAAGTGGAAGGATCACTTGAGCCCGGGGGTTCAAGGCTGCAGTAAGCCATGGTTGTGCCACTGCATTCTAGCTTGAGCAACAGAGTGAGACCCTGTATCTTTAAAAAAAAAAAAAAAAAAAAGACTTTCAGGCCTAACCTTAAATTTGAGAAACTGTAGATTATTCTTTCTGGTAATTGGTGTCATGGACCCTGATTTCTTGGTTTTATTTTATTCATACAGGATTAATGCAGTATCAAATGGACAAGTCCGAGGTGATAGTTACAGTGAAGGTTGTCTGGGTCAAACAGGTAAATAGGTGCAAACAGCATCTTATTATACATGCTTAAATCCTTAAGATGAGAATTTCACATGGAAATACCACTTTTCTATTTGTTTTAATATATCTGTGAGTAACAGCTTATTATTTTGAATCTATTTTATGTTTTGGGCTTGAAATTGGGAATTAATATATAACATTCTATTTACTGTGCTTTATTGAGCTGTAGGCAGTGTTTTTATTAAAATGTATTTATGCAAATTAAAGAGGCCCTATCAGAATTCATTTTAGGCAGTCATGACTCCATTTATTATATTTATAGCAAATCTTCATAAACATGTTAATGTGATTTGAAAGTTGGCTGTCCTCCTCTGTTAACATAATTTTAATGCAACCTTCCTAAGTTCTAGTCACAGTAAATTTGAATTTATTTTGCTGCCTAACTTCCCTGAAAGTGAAATCACTGAATATGAATTTTTTACTGTATGTCTGTGTTACTGTTTGAAAGTACTCTTGGAAGATCTGGGAGCAGCCGGGCGCAGTGGCTCACACCTGTAATCCCAGCACTTTGGGAGGCCAAGGCAGGCAGATCACAAGGTCAGGAGATCGAGATCATCCTGGCTAACACAGTGAAACCCCGTCTCTACTAAAAATACAAAAAATCAGCTGGGCGTGGTGGCGGGCGCCTGTAGTCCCAGCTACTCTGGAGGCTGAGGCAGGGGAATGGCATGAACCTGGGGGGCAGAGCTTGCAGTGAGCCGAGATTGCGCCACTGCACTCCAGCCTGGGAGACAGAGCAAGACTCTGCCTCAAAAAAAAAAAAAAAAATGTGGGAGCATTGTCTATATAAAAGCATAAGGAGAATGAGCCTCTAAATATGGTGAAACAGATTTTATGAGATGTTTTATAGAAAGGTTGAGTATAGGTTTTCTCAGTGTAGGCAGTTGGGGAAAGTAAGTATATGCACTTATACAGACTCATAAATAATTTTTAAAAATCTATACAGACCAACCAAGAAGAAAAAGGCCAACAGGTACACTGATGAAGATGTTTAACACATCCTTTACTGTTCTCACATTAGACTTTAATGGCAGTTGTACTTTTTTTTTTCTGTTTGGGTTTTGTTTTCTTTTTGAAAGTTAATTGTACTGCCCTATGAGAAAGAATTCTGGTAAAATATTATTTCTTTCAAGGTGCTCGCATTTGGCTTTTCATTGGTTTCATGTTGGCCTTTGGATCTCTGATTGCATCTATGTGGATTCTTTTTGGAGGTTATGTTGCTAAAGGTAAGAGAAAACATAGGTTACAATTTACTTCAGTGGAATACTGGAATTTTGCATTAAAGTTGGTTATTTTAGAATAAAACTTTTTTCCTATAGATGGGCCAACTACTAGCGATGCATTTATATCCGGGACCCCCTCCCCCTCCCCCACCGACAGTGTTTGGTTTTCTTTGTCTTGTATATTTTTAGTATTCCTTTCTTCAGTCATTTCTCTTCTTATCCAGAGCCTGGAAGGGATGAGACAGCTCTAAACACTGCGTTTCTTTGGCTTCCAAAAATCTCAAAAGCAGAACATATGTTATCTAGCTAGTTAGCAAGCTTTGTTTCTTTTTTAGAGACAAGAGTCTCACTGTCACCCAGGCTGGAGTGCAATGGCATGATCATGGCTCACTGCAGCCTCAGCCTCCTGGGCTCAAGTCATCCTCCCACCTCAGCTTCCCAGGTAGCTAGGGCCACAGGCACACACGACCACACCCAGCTAATTTCTAAATTTTTTGTAGAGATGGATCTTGCTATGTTGCTAAGGCTGGCCTTGAACTCCTGGCCTCAAGCCTGGCCTAACAAGTTCTGACTTTCAGAATATCTGTGCAAAGCTCTAACATCCCAGAATTGAGATTTATTCAGTTAAGCCTCCCTGGTAATGTGATGTCACCTCCTTTCAGACAGAAAAGTAAACTAACATTTAATATACATCTGCTATATAAGGCCACTTTAAGGCAAGCTCAGGAAAAGGTATACTGTTAGACCCTGGGAGAAATTTCACCTTGGGGGACCCTAGAAAAATAGAAAACCCATTAATATTCCAGGTAAAATTGCTATGGCTGTCAGAGTAAAAATACAGTATTAATGATTTATAAAAACTGGACCAGGTTATATATATTCTGCTCATATTTTAACACTTATTTGAATAAAATGTAACTTTCAGATTAAAATAATGTTTCCTAAATTTTTATTAAAATCATTTAATCTCATAGACAGGAGTAATAGATATTTCCAAATATTTGTATTTTTTATTTTATTTTTATTATTTTTTTTATTTCTTGAGACAGGGTCTTGCTCTGTCACCCAGGCTGGAATGCAGTGGCACAATCTCAGCTCACTGCAACCTCCACCTCCCAGGCTCAAGCAGTCCTCCCACTCAGCCTCCTGAGTAGCTGAGATGACGGGCACATGCCACCACGCCCTGCTAGTTTTGTATTTTTTTGTAGAGATGGGGTTTCACCATGTTGCCCAGGCCGGTCTCAAACTCCCGGGCTCAAGTGATCTGCCTGCCTCAGCTTCCCAAAGTACTGGGATTACAGGTGTGAACCACTAGGCCTAGCCATGTGTAATTTATTATTAAAATCATGTTACCAAAATTGTAGAAAATAAAAGAGAGTGGGTGCAGTGTAATCCCAGCACTTCAGGAGGCCAAGGAGGGAGTACTGCATGAGGCCAGGATTTTGAGACCAGCTTGGACAACATAGGGAGACCCCATCTCTACAAATAATAAATATGTAGCCGAGTATGGTGGCGTGCACGTGCGGTCCCAGCTACTCGGGAGACTGAGGTGAGAGGATCACCTGAGCCCGGGAGGCAGAGATTGCAGTGAGCTGTGATTGCGCCACTGTACTCCAGCCTGGGTGACAAAGTGAGACCCCATCTCAAAAAAAGAGAAAAGAAAAGAAAAAAAAGAAAAAGAAGTAATAATTTCACCACTCTTAAATATTTTGGTTTATTTCCTTTTGTTCTCTTTTCTTACGTTTTTAGTTATTATCATAATTTTTATCCCCCGTTTGCATTTCACATGATATTATAAGTTAGTTGTTCTTTTGCTGCTATAAAATCTGTTTTTTATATGTATATTTGTTGCCCAAGCTGGAGTGCAGTGATGCGATCTCAGCTCACTGCAACCTCCGTCTCCCAGGTTCAAGCGATTCTTCTGCCTCAGCCTCCCAAGTAGCTGGGATTACAGGCGACTGCTGCCATGTCCAGCTAATTTTTGTATTTTTAGTAGAGACAGGGTTTCGCCATGTTGGCCAGGCTGGTCTTGAACTCCTGACCTCAGGTGATCCACCTGCCTTGGCTTCCCAAAGTGCTGGGATTACAGGAGTGAGCCACCACGCCCAGCCATATGTATATTTTAAAATGTATATATTTTGAGTTTGAGACCAGTCTGGCCAACATGGCAAAACCCCATCTCTACTAGAAATACAAAAATTAGCCAGGCATGGTGGCACACACCTCCAGTCCCAGCTACTTGGGAGGCTGAGGCATGAGATCTCTTGAACCTGGGAGGTGGAGGTTGCAGTGAGCTGCGATCATGCCACTGCACTGCAGCCTGGGCAACAGAGGGAGACCCTCTCAAAAATCAAAACAAAAAAAAGGAAAAAAATTACCTTTTTATCATGGGAATTGCATAATACTTGTTCATTATAGAAAACTAAGAATGTAAAAGAACTCAAAAGAAGAAAATGAAATTACTGATAATTCTTTCCCAGATACAACTATTAATACAGGGCCGCTTTTTATAGGAATGTCTTTATCTCATAATTTTAGGCTATTTTCCTGAAAGCTTCTGGAGCAAGGTTATGTTTTGAGAATTATTAGCAGCAGATCTGTAATTTTATAAAGTTGGCTTTGTAACATTTTTAGAAGCCATTCTAGTGGTAATGGTTATTTAACGTGAAATAGTGGTGAAGACCTATGCAAACCATCTGTTATGTTAATCAGATTAACCAAAGCTGTTCTGAAATGAGAAAAATTTGACAGTTCACCTATTTATTATGCCTCTGTTAATGAGCAGTCATTAACAATTCCAGTAGTAGAAATTGATGAGCATTTCAACTTCACTTCTAGATACAGTCAGAAAAAAGTGTTGCTCCAGCAGTCCTTCCAATCTTAGTTAATGGCTGGCTGCTGTATCTTTCCAGGTGTTTAGGCCAGAAGTCCTGGATGGTGAAGGCCTGTCAAAGATGACATTTGTCTTCCTCCCACGCCCCATATCCAATCTATCTGCAGATCCTGTTGACTGTGCTGTAAAATGTATCCTGAGTCTAACCACCATTTACCATCTCTCCACTGCCACCACCCTGGTTCGATCCATCATCATCTCTCACCGGATTTCCTGGAAGAGCCTCCTAACTGGTTTCTGTTTCCTCTCTCGCCTCCTCTAATCTACCCTCAGCACAGCAGCCAGAGGGATCCTCTTAAAATATGTCAGCTCAGATCACTTTCCTGCTCACAACCCAGTGGCTTCTCATCTCACTCAGAGTAAAAATCAGAGTCCTCACTGTGACTGCCAGGTCTCCGCTGCCCAGTCGCCTTCTTTCTTTACCCTGTCCCTGCTCTTCCCTCTTGTGCCTACGTGGCTGTTCCTGTAATTCACCGGTGTGCTCCCTCAGGGCGTGTGCATGGCTTCTGCCCTCACTTCCTGCGTGTTCTTACCCCAGTGTCACCTTCTCATGGGGTCTTCCTGGCCATCTGTGTCCAATGTCACACTACACTTCTCCACCTTTCCTGCATTATTTTATCATCTTTTTATTCAGTATATTCTCTAGTTCCATGAGGGCAAAAAAAATTTTACCTGTTTTGTTTATTGCAGTATCCTCAGCATTAAATAGGGCCAGGATACAGTATGCCCCCAGTAAATATTTGTTAAGTGAACTAAGGGAGCTATCATTTACTAAAGCCATGCTAGACTCTGTTACACATTATGTCTTTTAATACTCAAGCCAACCCTAATTCTAAGAAAAATCAATTCTTCTAGGCAGGAAAACTGGTATTTGCCAATATATCTGAAACTAAATGTTTTGAGATCATAACCCTCTAAACACTGCAATTATTTTTACAGAAAAAGACATAGTATACCCTGGAATTGCTGTATTTTTCCAGAATGCCTTCATCTTTTTTGGGTAAGTTTGTTTTGCATTCTTTATCTTATCTTTTTTTTTAAAAAAAAATAGCTTCTTTTATATCATTTTCTATATTGAGTTGCCTAATTACTCATCCAATGCCCCTCCCCCATGATATTTTCATAAAACATGAAGAGTAAGGTTGAGAAGGATATTTTAAATAGATGAGTTGGTTTACTGCCAACCTTAGGAGCATATATTAATTTTTAAGATTGCTACCACGCCCCCTTTTAATGAGTGAGTAACTATGATTCATGAAGATTTAGTTACATAACACTGGTGATGTTCATTTTAAACTTAGATCTCTAACAGTTGCTTTAAGTGAAAGCCTGCCTAAAACTATTTATCCTTAAATTTTGGTTTCTGATATGTTTTATAGTTCTTCTGTCCTTGATATTGTAGAATTTGTGAGTGAGATTTGAGGTGTGGAGAGGAAAAGCCCAAACATTTTTTATGCTTCCCTTTCTATTACAAATGAAAAGATGACGAAAACCTCTAAAAACCTCAAGGCTTTCATCAGTAATCTTCTCTGATGTTCATCCTTCCTAGAAATTTAGGGCCTGCCGTTTTCTCTACTCATGCTGTTCCTCCAACCACCACCACCCCCTCCAGCCCCCACAACCTACCCCCGTCACTGGCCAAAAAACCCCACAAACAAAACAGCTCAACAGCTCTTAATCCTCTGCATCAGGAGTTTTTGTGTGTGTGTTTTTGTTTTTTGTTTTTTTTTGAGACGGAGTCTCAGTCTCTCACCCAGGCTGGAGTGCAGTGGCACGATCTCAGCTTACTGCAACCTCCGCCTCCCGGGTTCAAATGATTCTCCTGCCTCAGCCTCCTGAGTAGCTGGGACTACAGGCACACGCCACCACGCCTGGCTATTTTTTTTGTAATTTTAGTAGAGACGGGGTTTCACCATGTTGTCCAGGATGGTCTTGATTCCTGATTTCGTGATCTGCCTGCCTCAGCCTCCCAAAGTGCTGGGATTACAGGCGTGAGCCACCACACCCAGCCTGCATCAGGAGTTCTTTTTTTTTTTTTTTTTTTTTTTTTTTAAGAGAGAGTCTCGCTGTGTCGCCCAGGCTGGAGTGCAGTGGCGTGATCTTGGCTCCCTGCAAACTCTGCCTCCCAGGTTCAAGTGATTCTCCTGCCTCAGCCTCCCAAGTAGCTGGGATTACAGGCACCTGCCAGCATGCCCGGCTAATTTTTTGTATTTTTGGTAGAGACAGGGTTTCACCATGTTAGCCAGGATGGTCTTGATCTCCTGACCTCGTGACCCACCCGCCCGGCCTCCCAAAGTGCTGAGATTATGGGCATGAGCCACCGCGCCTGGCCATGAGTTCTTAACCTTTATTCTTTCAGTAGCCTTCTGAAGGTGAGGTATCACCAGACATTTCCATATGTAGGAAATTGGTGTTTTGCGTATTTCTGGAAAGAGATAGTCTGTGGCTTTCATCAGATTTTCAAAGAAGTCCCTAATCCAAAAAAGTAGGAATCTGATGTATGTTACAGGACTTTTCCTTCCCCTTCCCTTCCCACCCACCTCCAAAAAAGAAACAAAAATCCCACGTCTACTGAAGCCCTCTTGAAACAGTAATAGCTGCCCTTCAGAAAGAGCCACCAGTTGGTATTCACACCTATTCTATTCCATCACCAGGTATTTTTGCCATTTTGTAAAATCAGTTTGGAAATAAGAAAAATGTAAACTTAGATGTGACAAGATGCACAGCCTGTTTGGGTTATACCTCGTATCCTGTAAGCAAATTGAACCCCAGGTAATGGACGCAGTTAGCAGAGTAGTTGTAGGAGATTGCCTGTTGTGTTAGTCCATTTGCATTGCTATTTAGGGGTACCTGAGGCTGGATAATTTAGAAAGAAAATAGGTTTGTTTTGGCTCATGGTTCTGCAGGCTGAACAGGAAGCATGGTATCAACATCTGCTTCTGGTGAGGGCCAGTCATGGCAGAAGGCAGAGCGGGAGCCGGCATATCACATGAAGCAAGAGAAAGAGGAAGAGGAGGTACCAGCCTCCTCTAAACAACCTTTCATGTGAACTAACAGTGAGAATTTACTCATCACCAAGGGGATGGCACTAAGCCATTCATGAAAGATTTACCCCCTTGGCCGGGCACGGTGGCTCATGCCTGTAATCCCAGCACTTTGGGAGGCCGAGGCAGGTGGATCACAATGTCAGGAGTTCAAGACCAGCCTGGTCAACATAGTGAAACCCCGTCTCTACTAAAAATACAAAAAAATTAGCTGGGCATGGTGGCATGTGCCTGTAGTCCTGGCTACTCAGGAGGCTGAGGCAAGAGAATCACTTGAACCTGGGAGGCGGAGTTTGCAGGGAGCCGAGATCACACCACTGCACTCCAGCCTGGGCAACAGAGCGAGACTCCCTCTTTAAAAAAAAAAAAAAAAAAAAAAAAAGATTTGCCCCCATGACCAACACCTCCCACTAGACTTTACCACCAACATTGGGGATCACATTTCAACATGAGATTTGGAGGGGACACCTGCCATTCTGATTCATAACATAATGGTACTCAGCAGCAGCATAGAATTAATATTTCAGAAGTCAGAATGGACAGATGTGAGTACCAGAGGTGACCATCTGACAGTGTAGGAGGGACTGGTCCCTGGCTCTTGCCCAAGAAACTCTTCAGATTAGAGTTCATATCTTGTGATGAGTATTCTGAAGTTACAGCATCTCTTTTAAGCTATTTGGACAGTAGAAGCCTCTAATAACCAACTTCAGTTTTTCTTTGTTACAGCAGTAGATCCGACATTAACTAGAAGAGCAGAGATCTGGGATTACAGGCGCATGCCACCATGCCCGACTAATTTTTGTATTTTTTGTAGAGACCGGGTTTTGCCATGTTGCCCAGGCTGGTCTCAAACTCCTGGGCTCAAGCGATCCACCCGCCTTGGCCTCCCAAAGTGCTGGGATTACAGGCATGAGCCACTGTGTCTGGCTCATAGCCCCCATTTCATTTGGTGCCTGGGACTGCGCGCTAGCTGCCCCATAGAGCATGCAGGCAGGCATCTGCACTCTGGCTCATCTAAGGCACCTGTGGATAATTTGCCACCCTTGGCAATTGGCTTCCCAAAGCCTGGCTGTGTCCATTCCCTGCCTCCTTATGGCCAACCGTAATCTGGCCATGGTGGATTCTTCCTTGTTCTGTTAACACCTCAGGTATCATTTTATGCATACGGTTGCCCTCTTGCCTCTTTTAAATTGAAACCTTAAGGACAACTGTAGACATTCCCTCACCTAAACCCTAGACCAGGGGTGTCCAATTTTTTGGCTTCCCTGGGCCATATTGGACGAATTGTCTTGAGGCACTCATAGAATACACCAACAATAGCTGATGAGCTTTAAAAAAAAAAAAAAAATCACAAAATAAATCTCATAATGTTTTAAGAAAGTTTACGAATTTGTGTTGGGCCACATTCAAAGCCGTCCTGGGCCACATGTGGCCCACACTTTGTGGGATGGACAAGCTTGCCCTGGACTGTAAGCTCTGTGAGGGCAAATTCCTATCATACTAGTCTCCTGGGCTTTTCCAGAAGCCCCATGCTTTTTTATTCCTCTTTCCCCTTTGATGTACTGTTTCCTGTCCCCGAAACACCTGCCCTCATCATCCGGCTAGGTCTTGTTCCTACCAATCTCCCATTCAAACCCCTGTTTTTCCACAAAAACCCATCTCAAATATTACCACCTCTGTAAATCCTTTTCTAACTTATTCAGGGCGACTGAATTCTGTGTTTCTGTGCCCCCTTAATACTTGGTATATAAGTCTCCTTCCCCAACCACCCCCACACTTACCACATCACGTTAGCAAGAATGAGAGCAATTTGAGGGCAGTGGCTTTGTATCTTATTTTATAGCCCTGGCACCAAAACAGTTTGTTGAATGAATTTGACAAAATCAGACGTATAGGGCTGGGCATGGTGGCTCGCGCCTGTAATCCCAGCACTTTGGGAGGCTGAGGCAGGCGGATCACGAGGTCAGGAGATCGAGACCATCTTGGCTACCATGGTGAAACCCCGTCTCTACTAAAAATACAAAAAATTAGCCAGGTGTGGTGGCGGGTGCCTGTAGTCCCAGCTACTCGGGAGGCAGAGGCAGGAGAATGGCATGAACCCAGGAGGCGGAGCTTGCAGTGAGCCGAGATCGCGCCACTGCACTCCAGCCTGGGCGACAGAGCAAGACTCTGTCTCAAAAAAAAAAATAATCAGACATATGATGGTTACATAGTAAACAGTGGTAACTTTTTAAAAGTCACATGTGTCTTCAGTACTCGAAAGTTAAGGTTGTTGGGAATATGGTGGTTAATAGCACAGTTGAACATAATGGAAGAATTCACTACCTTAGAATGATCAGTTTCTGTTTTGATACATTTCGTACCAAAATTTCTTCTACAACTCATCAATTATTCTTTGTTGCTTGTTTCACACCATTCTTGAAATCTCACATACTCTTTTCTCAAATTCAGGGAGTCATGTGATATTTCTTGTTTTATTCACAGAGGGCTGGTTTTTAAGTTTGGCCGCACTGAAGACTTATGGCAGTGAACACATCTGATTTCCCACAGCACAACAGCCCTGCATGGGTTTGTTTGTTTTTTTACTGCTCACTCCCAACCTTTTGTAATGCCATTTTCTAAACTTATTTCTGAGTGTAGTCTCAGCTTAAAGTTGTGTAATACTAAAATCACGAGAACACCTAAACAACAACCAAAAATCTATTGTGGTATGCACTTGATTAACTTATAAAATGTTAAAGGAAACTTTCACATGAATAATTTTTGTCAAATTTTATCATGGTATAATTTGTAAAAATAAAAAGAAATTACAAAAGAAATTATGGATTTGTCAATGTAAGTGTTTGTCATATCTGAGGTCCAAAACCACAATGAAAGTGCTCTGAAGATTTAATGTGTTTATTCAAATGTGGTCTCTTCTGTGTCAAATGTTAAATATAAACATTTTTTAGTTTTTAAAATATTTCATGGTCAAAATTCTTCCTCACTATAATTGGTATTTACTTTTACCAAAAATTCTGTGAACATGTAATGTAACTGGCTTTTGAGAGTCTCCCAAGGGGTGAGTGGACGTGTTGGAAGAGAGAAGCACCATGGTCCAGGCACCAGGCTCCCCGTGTCCCTTCCGTGGGAAGCTCTTCTGCTGTGCCTCTCATTCCAAGGGCAGGAGGATGTGACTCAGCCATGACACATGGTTCTGGTGGGATGCACAGTCACTCCACATCCACCATTGAAGGAAAGAGGAAAAAAGGGCAGAGACTTGACACTCCAGTCTTAGACAGGGGACAATTTCTTTGTAGTTGTTCTGATAATAAACTGGGTTCCATGTTTCATTTCATCTGTGTACTGAACCACTAGCCTAATAGACCAGCACGGTCAACTAGAATGACAAACATTAGCTACTGGGAACTCTCGTTGTCTCTTCCTCTTCAGAACTCTTATCCCCACAGGCTCCCCACCTCTGCAAGATGGGATACACTCTTCAGGACCACAGTTTGAAATGTCTTTCATAAAATGTGCTACAATTAGCCTTCGGAATATTTGCTGGGTGATTTAAATGTGTGGGTCTCATTTCCATGCTAGCCATCGTCATCTGACAGTCTCTATGCTGTGAATATTGCCTGGTGATCAAGACTCTCCTCAAAGAAATGACTTGCTGTCATCCCACATGAACTCCTGATGTTTTTTCTACAAAGGTCCATAAAATGTGAAAACTGGAGATCTTAGAGGTTGAAGTCCACCTTCTCTTTTCACATAGGAGGGAACAAATCATGGAAATTTAAACGACTTCCTCACAGTCATAGAACTAGTTTTTTAATCCTCAGGCAGTGCATCCCCCCACCCTACAACTGAGCACAACCTCTTTCCCCACAGTGCAATTCCGAATATGCTCAGGGAATGCCAGCCACCTTGTAAAACTGCTGGGATAAAAGCATGATTCCCACAAGGACTAAGTATCAGTGATTTGTAATTTTCCTGTTTTGTATTATCTGCTTTGCTGATGTAGACGAGTTAACTGGGTAGCATACTTTATTAAGCATGAGAAAGAATCTTAAGAATTGTCAATAAAATTAACCCAAAATTTTAATAATGTGTCTGTAACCAAGAAAATATTGATAGCATCATCCTTATGAAACTAAACATTTATTTTAAACTTATTAAATTGACTCTTAAACTAAGTTTTTAGTCTTTTTTTTTTTAATATCAAATCTGTCTCTGACCTTGTTTCATTATACATAAGGCGACTTTGCTGTCATGAGCGTTTCTCACGTACAAATGCAGGCAACAGTGAAAGGAAGTTGTCTTGTTTTTGAACAGGCCTTGTTTTTCTTGGATGCTTTTGCTTAAAATCCAACAGCCAAATGAGGAAACTGTAAAAGCAAAACAAACATTTTTATTGCAGATGAACCCACATACTGATTTTGGCTTGATCTCTTGAAACAGCCTAAATGTCTCATTACAAAGACCTTAGAAATTCTTTAATAAAATCTGAATTGGAAGAGATCTTAGATATATAGGTTTTATTTCATCTAACGTTTTACATGGATTGTTGATAAATGGCCATCTGGCTTTTATTTGAATGCCTCCAAAGACAGAGGACTCACTACTGCAATATGAAGTAGCTCATTCCATTTGGCAGACAGTTGAGATATTAGAAATTTATACTGCACCTCCCCTGAGCCTAGTTAAATTCTTTGGAGAAGCGTAGAGAAAAAATATTTTTCTTCTACATGCCAGTTTTTGTGGGTTTTTTTGTTTTGTTTTGTTTTTGAGATGGAGTTTCGCTCTTGTCTCAGGCTGGAGTGCAGTGATGCAATCTCAGCTCACTGCAACCTCTGCCTCGTGGCTTCAAGCAATTCTCCTGCCTCAACCACCCCAGTAGCTGGGATTACAGGCACCTGCCACCATGCCCGGCTAATTTTTGTGTTTTTTAGTAGAGACGGGGTTTCACCATGTTGGTCAGGCTGGTATCAAAACTCCTAAACAGGTGATCCACCCGCCTCGGCCTCCCAAACTGCTGGGATTACAGGCGTAAGCCACCGTGCCCGGCCTACATGCCAGTCTTTCAAGTGTTTGAAGAGCCTTCTTAGGTCTCCTTTGGCCTTCTCTTCTGCAAGCTGTGCGTGTGCTGAGTTCTGAAGTGGTGCCACACCACAGCCTACCACACAGCATCACTGCATGTGGCATAAACTGGGACCACAGAACTCTGAAACCGGAAATCAGGGTAGCTAACACTTGTTTGCTAACATTTCACATACATTATCTCCTTTAAACCCTAACAACACAGTGAGACAGTAACTGTTATCTCCATGTCAGAGATGACGAGACTGAAGCTACAAGATCACAGAGCTGGCAGTGGTAGAACCCAGATCTGTCTGACTCCAGAGCACAAACTCTTAGAACATGGGATTTGATCTCATTTTATAGAGGAAGAAACTGAGCCCCAGAGAAGTGACCTACCCAAGGTCACCAGCCTGCCAGTGGGTGAACTAGGAGTAGAATTCAGATCTGCCTCCCAGAATACTGGCCCTCCCCGAGGCTGGGGGAGTCTGTTGGCAGGCTGCTGATGTGTTTTCCTACTTTACTTTTTTTTAATATATATATTTTTTGAGACAGAGTCTCCTCACTCTGTCGCCCAGGCTGGAGTGCAGTGGCATGATCCCAGCTCACTGCAGCCTCCCCCTGGGGGTTCAAGTAATTCTGCCTCAGCTTCCCAAGTAGCTGAGATTACAGGTGTGCACCACCACACCCAGCTAATGTTTTTGTATGATTTTGTTTTATTTTGAGATGGAGTCTCCCTTTGTCCCCCAGGCTGGAGTGCAGTGGCACAATCTCGGCTCACTGCAACCACTGCCTCCCCAGTTCAAGCCATTTTCCTGCCTCAGCCTCCTGAATAGCTGGGACTACTGGTGTGCGCCACCACGCCTGGCTAATGTTTGTACTTTTAGTAGAGACAGGGTTTCACCATGTTGGCCAAGCTGTTCTTGAACTCCTGACCTCAAGTGATCTGCCCACCTCAGCCTCCCAAAGTGTTGGGATTACAGGTGTGAGCCACTGCGCCCGGCCTGTTTTCCTACTTTACTTTAAAAGCTGGCTCTCCTTGTGTTGTTGAACAAGCATTTGTTGGGCCCTTACTGTGTCTCTAGAACATTTATTTGAAATCAGAAGTAGGGGTGATACTACTGTGACAAGAGTAGGTTTTTAAAACTTTGTGTAAAACAGCAAGAGGGACTCAACACATTTTGTTATGTTTTTGTACCAAAACAGTAGTGTTTATATTTCTTGGCAATAAAATCATTTTTAAAAATAAACTGCAAATACTCATTCAGAAGCCAATGGATGATCTTCAGCACATTGCAGTTATTTCAGAATTCGGCCTACATGCTTAATTCGATCACTCTGCTTCACTCTCAAACTTTCATTGTAGGCATTGCTTCCCCACTCAAACCTTTGGGAGTTTCCCGTTTGCCTCAAGGATGAAACTGAAGTGGCTCTAGCCACCTTTCAGCCTTTTCACACACTGCCGAGCCAGGTTGCTCACGCTGCTTCTGTTCTTGCAGATGCTCCCCACCCGCCCCCTCCGCTTGCTTGGAATGCCTTGCACTTCCTGCTGCTTAGCCAAATCCAACACAACTCCATGCTCCGTTCTCCCCCACCTCCCTATGACCTCTCCCTCCTCTCATTCCAGCAGCTACTGCCAGGATTGCTTGTTTCGTATTTTACATTATTTGTATTTATTTATTTTTATTTATTTTTTGAGACAGAGTCTCACTCTGTCGCCCAGGCTGGAGTGCAGTGGCGCGATCTCAGCTCACTGTAACCGCCACCTCCCGGGTTCAAGTGATTTTTCTGCTTCAGCCCCCTGAGTAGCTGGGATTATAGTCACGCACCACCACACCTGGCTAATTTTTTATATTTTTGGTAGAGATGTGGTTTCACCATATTGGCCAGGCTGGTCTTGAACTCCTGACTTGAAGTGATCTGTCGGCCTCAGCCTCCCTAAGTGCTGGAATTACAGGCCACCAGCCAGAATTAGTTTTAAGAAGTGCATGTCAGTGAGCCCTTGTGTTTTGCAAAGCATGAAATAAAATCCATGGTTTATTAAACTGAAATAAAGAAGGGAACTGTTTATTCTTTTAATGAAAGCAGAAGACACATGAAAGATTGTGTTATAAACTGAAGTTTTGGCCAGGCATGGTGGCTCACGCCTGTAATCCCAGCATTTTGGGAGACTGAGATGGGCAGATCACCTGAGGTCAGGAGCTCGAGACCAGCCTGGCCAACGTGGTAAAACCCTATCTCTACTAAAACTCCAAAAATTAGCCGTGGTGGCAGGTGCCTGTAGTCCCAGCTACTTGGAAGGCTGAGGCAGGAGAATCGCTTGAACCCGGGAGGCAGAGGTTGCAGTGAGCCGAGATCACACCATTACACTCTAGCCTGAGCTATAGAGCAAGACTCTGTCTCAAAAAAATAAAAAAACAAAATAATAAACAAACAATTTTTGTAAATAAGTATCTGGTGAGGACCACTGTAAACTGCAGGAGGATAGGAGATTAGCATATCTGGCTCCTTGAGACCCATAACTATATTTTATTTAGAATTATCTCTCTGGTACTTCACATCATGTCACAAATTAGGTAATACACACGTAGTGGAATGAATTAGCAAATGATGAGTGCATTTTAATAAACCATCGGAGGATGAGATGGGTGCCCTTGGGGAGTGGTGAGTGCTCCCTCCCAGAAGTGCCAGGCGTGATCTGGCCAACCAGTGAGGCAGTGGCTGAGCTGGCTTTAATGTCTTTCCAATCCTGGCAGTCAGTTCTATGAAATTCAATAAGAGTATTTAAAATGTCTTGTTGGATGGTTTGCAAAAAAAAAAAAAAAAAAAAAAAATCACCCCTGGATTTATCAGCTTTGCAAGTTTGCATCCTTGCCTCTTTAATGGATATTTGGCTTTCAACTGCAAGCTGAGAATGGTACACTGCCGAATAAATGGTCCTACTCAACTGCGAGAAAACAAGTCAGAAGATTTCTGGGGGTGGGGTGGGGGTGGAATAACTTTTCTCTAGTAACTGTACCCAACACATATGTGGGGTGTCTTTGGAGCCAAAAGACATCAAATTTCTTCCTTTCTATGCATTAGTTCTGTCATTTTGGGCAAGTTACTTAATCTCTCTAGGCCTCCATTTCATCATCTTCAAGACTGAGATACTTACTTTTTTTTTTCTTTTTTGAGACATAGCCTTGCTCTGTCACCCAGGCTGGAGTGCAGTGGCGCAATCTCGTCTCACTGCAATCTCCACCTCCCGGGCTCAAGCAATTCTCCTGCCTCAGCTTCCCAAGTAGCTGGGATTACAGGCATCCACCACCACGCCTGTCTAATTTTTTTTTTTTTGTATTTTTAGTAGAGACAGGGTTTCACCACGTTGACCAGGCTGGTTTCAAACTCCTGACCTCAAGTAATTTGCCCACCTCAGGCTCCCAAACTGCTGGGATTATAGGCATGAGCCACCGCACCTAGGCGAGATACTTACTTTTATGCAGGATTGTTGTGAGGATAAAATCAGGTAATGTGGAAAAGCACCTAGCACAAAATCAGAAACTGTAGGCTTGCAATATGATAGCTCTTATGCTCACACATTCCCTTGTGGTTGGCTAAATCCCTAGTAATAAACGTTCACATTCATGTGGTGGTTTGCATTTTACAGAATGTTGTTACAGACATTATTACCTCACTTGATCTTTAAAATAACCCAGTGAAGTAGAACAAAGATTACTACTATTATTTTACCAGTGAGAGAGGTCGAGGAACTTGCCTACATAATACATGCATTAATACATAATACATTACATAATACGTGACATTACAGAATGATGGCAAACATCGGGTTTCCTCATTCGAAATTCACACTCATTCTAGTTTACCTGTTGCTGCAATGGCTAGTGTTAGATGGGGTTCCTCAGATTTCCTTAATTTATCCAGCAAATATTTTTTTTCAGAGACAGGGTCTCATTCTGTCACCCAGGCTGGAGTGCAGTGGCACAATCATGGTTCTCTGCAGCCTTGGCCTCCTGGGCTCAAGAGATCCTCCCGTCTCAGTAATCCCCAAAGTGCTGGGATTACACGTGTGAGCCACTGCACCTGACCTATCCAGCAAATATTTATTGCAACTCAAGTGACTGAGCTGGAGATTTGTCCTGTTTGTGGTATCCTTGGTTGATTAGCATAGTACTTGGTATAGAATAGTTATTCAATAAATACTTGAGGAATGAATGAATAGATTAAACCAATTTTCCGAGTCCTTTCGATAGAGTACCCTGATTCTGCTAAATAGGCACGAACACTTGCAGAGGACAAAGAGAGATTGGCTGTTGGGAGAAGCCAGGAGCTGACGGCTGCAGAGAGAAGCTGATGAAGTCAGTTACACGCAACAACACGGATGATTCTCAGAATAATCATGCTGAGCAAAAGAAGCCAGACCACGGGGAGTACATGCTGCATGATTCCCTTTGTGTAACATTACAGAGGGCTGGGCACAGTGGCTCACGCCTATAATCCCAGCATTTTGAGAGGCCAAGGCAGGAGGATTGCTTGAACCCAGGAGTTCGAGACCAGCCTAGGTAACACGGTGAAACCCCATCTCTACAAAGAAATACAAAAATTAGCCTGGCATGGTGGCATACACCTGTGGTCCTAGCTACTCAGGAGGCTGAGGGGGGAGGATCACCTGAGCCTGGGGAGGTTGAGGCTACAGTGAGCCATGATGGTGCCACTGCATTACAGTCTGGGTGACAGAGTGAGACCCTGTCTCAGACAAAAAAATTACAGAAAATGCAAACCTTAGTGACAGAAAGTAGTTCAGTGGTTGCCTTTGGGTGGGACCAGGTGGGTAGGGAGGGAGGAATTTCAAAGGAGCAGGAGGAAGTGTGTGGAAGTGATGGGTATGCTCCTTGTCTTGATGGTGGTGATGGTCTCTTCAGTGTATAAATACGTTAAAATGTATCAAATTATATACTTTTGTGATACCCTAACTTGTATTAACTTGACTGACTCTCTCTTAGCTAGGAAAGCTGGAGGGATTCCATTTGGCTCCTTCATTTGCAAGACGTTAAGGGCTCCTTACCCACCCCCTTCCTCAAGGACTTAACTTGTGCAAGCTGATTCCCAGCATATCAAAGAGTGCAATTAGCTGATAAGGTACTGTGGCAAGCTATGTCCGCAGTGCCCAGGAATTTGCCCAGGTGATAGTACTCTAAAGCCCCCGCGTTTGTGTCCGGCAGATAGCACGCAAAGCCCCCGCACCTATCACCTTGTGAAGGATTTAAAGCTCCTGCACCTGGAACTGTTTGTTTTCCTGTAACCATTTGTCTTTTTAACTTTTTTGCCTGTTTTACTTCTGTAAGATTGCTTCAGCTCAATTCCCCCTCCCCTTTCTTAACCAAAGTATTAAAGAAAATCTAGCCCCTTCTTTGGGGCCGCGAGAATTTTGAGCACTAGCCGTCTCTCGGTCATCGGCTAATAAAGGACTCCTGAATTAGTCTCAAAGTGTGGTGTTTCTCTATAACTCACTTGGTTACAACACTTTAAATATGTACAATTGTTTTGTTTTGTTTTTGAGACAAAGTCTCGCTCTGTCACCCAGGCTGGAGTGCAGTGGCATGATCTCAGCTCACTGCAAACTTCGCTTCCCAGGTTCAAGTGATTCTCCTGCCTCAGCCTCCCGAGGAGCCGGGATCACAGGCACCTGCCACCACGCCTGGCTAATTTTTGTATTTTTAGTGGAGACGGGGTTTCACCGTGTTTCCCAGGCTGGTCTCAAACTCCTGACCTCAAGTGATCCACCCGCCTTGGCCTCCCAAAGTGCTGGGATTACAGGCATGAGCCACCATACCCAGCCTAAATATGTACAATTGATTGTATGCCAATTATACCTCAAAAAGCTATTTGAAGAGAAAGGAGAGGAAGGAGAAGGAAAAGAAGGGGCAGGGTCTCTCCCCAGGTTCTCTCTGTTTGACCCCTCATGCACAGGTGTCCAAGCCCATAATAAGGCTGCTTCTCTGTCTCGTTAGTGAGCAGCATCTTGGGTGCTGGGTGGGGCAAGCATTGGCCTGGAACTCAGAAGGCCTGGGTTCTGGTCTTGGCTCTGCCACTCACAAAGGTACAACACCGGGCAGCAGCCTGACCACTGTTGGCCTGGACTTGCTGTGGTCCAGCTGGTCCAGCCTAACCACAGCATTGACCAGAGGATGGCCTAAGGGGACACATCAGAGTGCTGCGTGAACTATGAGTGTAGGTCAAAGGGAGGAGAGTGGGAGGGGAGGCAGGGAGTGAGCCCCAACCTTCTTTACCTTCTTTCTAGCCCGGTCACAACAACAAACGCTACAATGTAACACGGGACCCTCAGCAGCTGCTGAGTTGTTTGAGCTCTATGTCCCTTTGCTAAGTGACCTCAGACTCCTGTACTACAAATTTTTTTGTGCCTGCTTGTTATCATTTACCAAGAGCTGTGTTCAGGACTCAGCCTGGATACTCACGCACTGTAAGATTTTTTTTTTTTTTTGAGACAGAGTGTCAGCTCTTGTCGCCCAGGCTGGAGTGCAGTGGCGCGATCTCAGCTCACTGCAACCTCTGCCTCCTGATTTCAAGCGATTCTCCTGCCTCAGCCTCCCGAGTAACTGGGATTATAGGCATGTGCCACCACGCCCAGCTAACTTGTGTATTTTTAGTAGAGATGCGGTTTCGACATGTTGGCCAGGCTGGTCTCGAACTCCTGGCCTCAGGTGATCGCCCCACCTCAGCCTCCCAAACTGCTGGGATTACAGGCGTGAGCCACTGCGCCCGGCCAGCTGCAAGATCTTGATAAGTCATGTCTCCACTCTTAGCATCTGTCAAAAAAGGGGTTGGACTCGAAGGCTTGAGGTTTCTTCCAGCTTTTGCATTGCGGGGTTCTGTCACCCGCATGTCAAACTATTTGGCTACGCTGAGGACTGCAGATGCGGGGAGGGGAAGTGTGGCCAGTGAAAGCTGTCTCATCCCTGACTCTGAATGAATTTGAGGTATCAGGGAAATGGTGACCTTTACCACCTCCCCGCCACCCTCCCCCACACACATGCATATCATGGGTTTGTTCCTCCTCCAGTTCCTCCTGCAATGCTCCTTACTCCATTTTTGTTTTTGTTTTACTCATAAACAGCAAGTCAACATATATACCCAGGTATGTTTTTAAGTTCATGCACTCAAAATCTAGCACGTTAATAAGTGAAAAGTCTTACCTCCCAGAAAGCTTGGTCATCAAAATATTTGGCCACATGAGGTGCTTTCCATATCTTGAGATTTAGGAGCAAACCTGTTTAAATGCATAATTTAATGTTAAAACATTTGGAGCACAGGGTTTTTAATCTCAAGATTAATCGAAATATTGTGTGTCAAAACGACAGTATCTCAACAGAAATCCTTTTTCTCCCACAATTGAAAGACAAATAAATGGAAGCCCTGTCATTCCTGGACCAGCTTAATTCTGTAGACTATTTTATTTTATTTTATTTTATTTTATTTTATTTATTTTGAGACAGAGTCTCACTCTATCGCCCAGGCTGGAGTACAATGGCGTGATCTCGGCTCACTGCAACCTCTGCCTCCCAGGTTCAAGCGATTCTCCTGCCTCAGCCTCCCAAGTAGCTAAGATTATAGGCGCCTGCCACCACATCCAGCTAATTTTTTTTTTTTTTTTTTTTTTTTTTTTTTTTTTTTTTTTAGTAGAGATGGGGTTTGACCATGTTGGCCAGGCTGGTCTCGAACTCCCGACCTCAGGTGATCCACCCACCTCAGCCTTCCAAAGTGCTAGTATTACAGGCATGAGCCACCACACCCAGCCGATTCTGTAGACATTTTTTTTTTTTGAAAAAAAGAACTGGGAATGGCAGTGTACTGAGCAGTACATGAAAGCCACAGATCTGACGCCCTTCCCCAGACGGAGTAGAAGGGCCCCATGAAAGCTGATCCATGTAAGACATCCAGGCTACTATGGAGGGTGACTCCAATTGGGTGCTCCTATAGGTCTGTCTTCTCTGGCTCCAGTCAACTCCCAGGAACCTCAGCTTAAGATTCCACTTGTGTAGTTAGGAAAGTAGCTTATAACTTGCTTTTGTGCCTGTCCTTCCTTTTCCCCATCTTTTTAAGTGTCTTTTATTTTACTTTTTATTTTTGGGACAGGGTCTCATTCTGTTATCCAGGCTGGAGTGCAGTGGCACAATCACAGCTCATTGCAGCCTCAAACTCCCGGGCCAAGCAGCCCTCCCACCTCAGCCTCCCAAGCAGCTGGGACCACGGGTGTGTGCTACCATACCCAGCTCATTTTTTTGTATTTTTTGCAGAGACGGGGTTTAGCCATGTTGCCCAGGCTGGTCTTGAACGCCTGAGCTCAAGTGATCTGCCCACTTTTGCCTTCTAAAGGGCTGCGATCACAGGTGTGAGCCACTGTGCCCAACCTCCATTCCCTGTCTACTCTCTGCCCAGCTAACTTAGCCATATGTATTCCTCCAGCTTCCCGAAGTTGGCTGAATTTCACAGGACACATGGAATGAGTGCTTCCTTTCACAGGAAGCAAGGAAATGCTCCTGATAGATTTATCTGTGTATTATTAAGGATGATCAGCTCCAGTGTCGTTAACAAGAATGGGCGAGTGCTTAGTGAGATTCGTATTTCCCTTTCGTGGTGCTGCTTTTAGCTGATATTGACATGCAGGGTACAACCAGCATGACGCAGTTAGCTTGAATTACTCAGTAATGATCTCTGGCGCCTGCATGAATTTTCCAGATAGCTGAGGCTTACTCATCACTGAGGAATATCTGTCTAAAATATATTTTGTCTTCTGAGATGACATTAAACATATTTAGACTTTAAAAAAAAAAATCAGAACCATCACTAGGAACACCCACTTATAATGTGCCATATAACGTGGAAAAGGTGTGTAGCCGTGGAGGGTTGTTGGTCTAATCTCTCAGCAGCCCAAGCGTTTTGTGTTCTTGTGTCCAGTTTTAAGAATTTCTCGGCCGGGCGCAGTGGCTTATGCCTGTAATCCCAGCACTTTGGGAGGCCAAGGTGGGCGGATCACCTGAGGTCAGGAGTTCGAGACCAGCATGACCAACATGGAGAAACCCTGTTTCTACTAAAAATACAAAATTAGCTGGGTGTGGTGGTGCATGCCTGTAATCCCAGCTACTCAGGAGACTGAGGCAGGAGAATCACTTGAACCCAGGAGGCGGAGGTTGCGGTGAGCCAAGATAGCACCATTGCACTCCAGCCTGGGCAACAAGAACAAAATTCTGTCTCAAAAAAAAAAAAAAAAAAATTCTCTTTCTCTGTTAGGCTCTTTGCTTTCACTTCTAACTTCTGCTGGTGTACTTTACCTCTAGAAACCTAGCCCACCTCTAATCTGCTATTTCTAATCTACCTGGGCTGAGAAACCCAATAACTATGCTTGATAGGATTGTTTCTTAAATAAGTATAGACAGGCCCATAGAGGGCTCAATTAACAAGTTAAATGCTTGGCTTCTGGGAGTCCATTTGGTGCAATATTGGCTGCTTGAGGAACTTTTTCCCCTTTCCATTGTCCAAGTTGTTTTGTTTCCTTTTTTGAGACAGGGTCTTGCTCTGTTGTCCAGGCTGGAGTGCAGTGGCACAATCTCAGCTCACTGCAACTTCTGCCTCCCAAGCTCAACTGATCCTCCCATCTCAGCCTCCAGAGCAGCTGGGACTACAGGTGTACCGCCACGCCTGGCTTATTTTTGTATCTTTTGTAAAGATGGGGTCTCACTATGTTGCCCTGGCTTAAACTCCTGGCCTCAAGCTATTCTCCCACCTCAGCTTCCCAAAGTGCTGGGATTACAAGTATGAGCCACCCAAGTTGTTTTTAATCACCAGTTCGCTCATGTCAAAAACAACATGTAAAGAGGAAAACTTGTTGGTCTTAACTCTTAAAGGAACAATATGATTGTCTTTTCCTCTATTCTCTTTTTTGACTCCAGTGAAGCATAAGAAAAGACCCCCAGGTACTTTGCAAGACAGAGGGCAAGTCAGCACCACTTCGAACATACCAGTGATAACAGTGAATAGTGTGAGTCCCAGGACAGGGTTGCCAAATAAAATGCAGGATACCCAATTCATTTCTAATTTAAAAACAGACACCTTGCATTTTTGCTAAATCCGGCAGCCTTTCCCATGGTTGGATTGCCAGCTGCCATGAACTGAACGTTAACTTATGGAATTAACTCTACTCCGCCTCTGCTTCTTCACACAGACTCTGCCAAAAGCTAAGGCCAGACATTGGTATATTAAAGCAATTCTAGCCAATCTCACACTCAAAAATTACCCAGGTAACTCCAAAAAGTACCTCCATACAGTTTGTTAAAGCTGGAAGGAAGCCAGCTTAGTTACTATAATCCTTTCATTTTACAGAGAAGCTATCCAAGGCTCAGAGGGAGTGAAGTGACATGCCCAACGTCACACAACTCATAGTGTCTTACGCCATTTGTCTCTTATTTGGCATCCAACTCCTGCTTAGGGACACATATATGGGTGTCTAACCAATAAAAGATGTTTGCTTGTAGAATAAAGGTCAACAGTTCTGGATGGAATGTGTATTTTCTTTCTTTTTTTTTTTTGAGACAGTCTCACTCTGTCACCTAGGCTGGAGGGCAGTGGTGCAACCTCAGCTCACTATAACCTCCACCTCCTGGGGCCAAGCCATTCCCCTACTTCAGCCTCCCAAGTAGCTGGGACTACAGGCGCATGCCACCACGCCTGGCTACTTTTTCTATTTCTGGTAGAGACAGGGTTTTGCCATGTTGGTCAGGCTGGTCTCAAACTCCTGACCTCAGGTGATCTACCTGCCTCGGCCTCCCAAAGTGCTGGGATTACAGGTGTGAGCCACTGCGCCTGGACTGAATGTGTATTTTCTATTTTTCTTTTTTTTTTAGACAGAGTCTCGGCTCACTGCAGCCTCTGCCTCCTGGGTTCAAGCAATTCTCCTGCCTCAGCCTCCCAAGTAGCTGGGATTACAGGTGCCTACCACCACGCCTGGCTAATTTTTTAATTTTTAGTAGAGACGGGGTTTCACCATGTTGGCCAGGCTGGTCTTGAATCCTGACCTCAGATGATCTGCCCACTTCAGTCTCCCAAACTGCTGGGATTACAGGTATGAGCCACTGCACCTAGCCACATATTTTCACCTGGCATATAAGTAAAACTGGCTAATTAGCAACTCCCCTAGATTTTTTGCTGTTCTATTGTATTGCAAGAACAGAAACATACTTTTCCCCTTTGTTGAAAGATCTCCAGTGGCTTCCCATCTTTTATAAGGGCCTGCTCCTCACTACCATTCTGCCCTCAACCCCTGCCGCTCCTTCTCACTCCATTCACACCAACCACACTGGTCTCCTTACTGTTCCCTCAACACACAAAGCATGCTCCTGTCTCAGGGCCTTTGCACTTGCTATCCTATTTTCATGGAATGTTCTTCCCCTAACTAAATGCATCGCATATCTCCCTCCTCTTCACTGGGGTTTCTGCTTAAAAGCTAACTACTCAGATAAGCCCTCCCTGACCACCCCCTGAAAGAACACCCCATCCCACACTGACTCTATGTTTCTCTAGTTTGCTCTGTCTTCACAGCCACTTCTTACCATCTGACATAGTAGACACTTATTTGTCTGTTTATTGCTAATACCTTCCCCCACTAGAAGGTCAATTCCATGAGGTCAGGGAATTTGTTTTGCTCACTGCTGTGTCCCCAGTGCCTGGCTCATAGTGGATATTGAATAAATATGTGTTGAATAAAATAGTATTATGGGTGTCCTCAGAAATAAAAGGTAGGCTTTTGGGTGTAAGGATTTTCTCGGGCTTCTGTGCAAAACTGAGTGTGATCACCAGCCCTGGGTTCAAAAGTCTACAACGTTGCCACTCACCCTACTTATAACCTCAGGGATGTCCCTTCCCTGCCCTGGCCTCACAGTCCACATCAGCAGCAGGTGACCTCTAAGAACCTTTCCAATTCTGAAATTATGTGATCCTCAGGGAAGGAGATGGGGCACATATACATCCAGCCACATGGCAGGGTGCACTCTGGACGTGGGTGCTGTGTCCTGGCAATGGTGGAAGAAAGGTGGCCTCACACTGACCTGTCAGGAGACCAGACATGACAGCTATCGCCATGGCCAAGCCGAGTTCCCCAGTGCAGAGGAGGACCTGGAAGCCAATCCTAGAAATGACAAAGCAGAGGTGGTCACTTGGGCATCAGGCAGCAGAGGTCATCAGGGACAAAAAGGACTGTTGGTGTCAGTACTGCCATTGCCAGGAAGGGCCATGAGGAAAACTAGGGTCCTCTTCCTGGCTGGTACATTCCCCTGTCATTTTCCCAAAAAGCCATGCAGACATGTGGGAGGGAGGGAGGCGAAGGAGATTCCAAGATTGTCTGTGGCTTATTTTAGTTCTCAGCACCTCATGGATAATGAACCAGACCAGGAGTCAGAAAACCCAAGCTCAAGTCCCAGCTCTGTCACTTACTAGCTGCAAGACCCTGGGCAAGTCCCTTAACCTCTCAGAGCCTCCAGTTTTTTCTCTCTCTTTTTTTTT
This sequence comes from Pongo abelii, assembly GCF_028885655.2. NCBI lineage: Eukaryota > Metazoa > Chordata > Mammalia > Primates > Hominidae > Pongo > Pongo abelii. The sequence continues at coordinate 208,279,478 of NC_071985.2, read as the reverse complement.
TTTTTCTGTTGTTGTTTGTGAGATGGAGTCTCACTCTGTCGTCCAGACTGGAGTGCAGTGGTCGGCTCACTGCAACCTCTGCCCCCCAGGTTCAAGCGATTCTTGTGCCTCAAGTAGCTGGGACTACAGGCATGCGCCACCATACCTGGATAATTTTTGTATTATTAACAGAGACGGGGTTTCACCATGTTGACCAGGCTGATCTCGAACTCCTGACCTCAAGTGATCTGCCTGCCTCGGCCTCCCAAAGTGCTGGGATTACAGACATGAGCCACCACGTCTGGCCTGCCCCCAGTTTTCTCATTAGGCAATTAAAGATGAAGGTTCTATTTCTCTTGGGGCAAGGTGGGTGGGGTAGAGCTTGGCTTTCAACCCATCTCGCCTGCCCATTCCTACCCCTTGAACATACTTCCAGGACCTCTCTCCTTCAAGGCAATCCCAGGGGTTCAATTCAAACATTAAGCTATTACGGGGGCCCTTGGATGCTGAATGTGATTGTCCCAGGGTTCAGCCTGCACCTGGGCACTGCCAGTCCCTTCACTGCAGCCCCACGGATAGTTGTATACAACAAGCCAGTTTTTTAAGCCTTTCCTATTTCTTGTCTCAACAGGTGGGCAGCTCATGTTCTCATTTTTAAGACAAAGCAAAGCTCCAAGCCTGCAGCCTCATGAGGTGGACCCCACCTTGTATGTCATTTGGTTATCTTCCCTGTCTTTACTGATTGTTCATTATAAAGTGGGAGAAATAATGACAGTCCCTACCTCATAAGATCATGGGAGAGTGGAGAGAATTAAAAAGAATTACCCACAGACTAGAAAAATAAATTAAGGCCGGGCGTGGTGGCTCACGCCTGTAATCCCAATACTTTGGGAAGCCGAGGTGGGCAGATCACGAGGTCAGGAGATGGAGACCATCCTGGCTAACACAGTGAAACCCCATCTCTACTAAAAATACAAAAAATTAGCCGAGAGTGGTGGCAGGCGCCTGTAGTCCCAGCTACTCAGGAGGCTGAGGCAGGAGAATGGCGTGAACCCGGAAGGTGGAGTTTGCAGTGAGCTGAGATCACGCCACTGCACTCCAGCCTGGGCGACAGAGCGAGACTCCATCTCAAAAAAAAAAAAAAAAAAGAAAAGAAAAATAAATTAAAAAGATAAAAAGAGTTGCCACCCTGCTGCTCATGTAGTGAGTGCAGATGTCAACAACTACCTGCCCAACCATTCAGGCAGCCATCCCCGCTTCCGTGTGGCAAGCTCCAGGCCCTCATCTTTGCCATCTTTGTATATCGTCAATAGTTTGCTTCCTCCCCAGCTCCAAACACAGTTCAGGTTATCAAAACTTCACAGAAATGTTTGTTGAATGACTGAAAAATGGAGTCAATTACTCAATTCATTGATCTAATATTAAATGATTTTTAGAAAAAAATTCAAGGGGACATATGCATGACCTTGCAAAAAAAATTTTCTTTTTTTTGAGATGGAGTCTTGCTGTGTCGCCAGGCTGGAGTGCAGTGGCGTGATCTCAGCCTCCCGAGTAGCTGAGACTACAGGCAAGAGCCACAACGCCCAGCTAATTTTTTGTATTTTTAGTAGGGAAAGGGTTTCACCATGTTGGCCAGGATGATCTCGATCTCTTGACCTTGTGATCCGCCAGCCTCAGCCTCCCAAAGTGCTAGGATTACAGGTGTGAGCCACCGAGCTGGCTGCAAAAATTCTTAAACAGGACACAAAAGAACTAAACATAAAGGGAACAATGATAAATTGGGCTATATTAACATTAAGAACCTCTCTTGTTCAAAAGACACCATTAAGAAAGTAAAAGGTGGGCTGGGCATGGTGGCTCACACTTGTAATCCTGGCACTTTGGGAGGCCAAGGTGGGCCAAAGTTGGGGCCAGGAGTTCAAGATCAGCCTGGCCAACATGGCAAAACCCTGTCTCTACCAAAAATTATTTTGTCTATACAAAAATTAGCTGGGCATGGTGGCATGCGCCTGTAATCTAAGCTACTCAAGAGGCTGAAGTATGAAAATTGCTTGAACCTGGGAGGCAGAGGTTGTAGTGAGCTGAGATAGTGCCACTGCATTCCAGCCTGGGTGACAGAAGGAGACTGTTTCAAAAAGAAAGAAAGAAGGAAAAAGGTAACCCACAAAGTGGGATTCATATCCAGGATACGTAAGGAATTCCTACAAATCAATAAGAAAAAGACAGAACATCACAATAGAAAATGGGCAAACTAACTTGAATAGACATTTCACAAGAAAAGATATTCAACTGTCCAAAAAGCATATTAAAAGTGCTCCATTTAGTTAGTTATTGGAGATATCAAAATTTAAACAATAGGTTTGATTGTTAAATGACTAATCAAAAAGAAGGAAAACACCAAGTGTTGGTAAAATGTTGAGTAAAAGGAGCTTCTATACACTACTGGTGATTAGATTGGCGCAAACTACTAGAGAAAATTGTTTAGCAGTAGCCACTAAAGCTGACTGTGTGAATACTGTATAATTCAACAATTTCACTTCTAGGCATATAATCAACAGAAATGCATTCGTGTGCTCCAAAAATAAAAGTACTAGAATGTTCATAGGAGCAATACTAGAATATTCATAATAGCTCCAAACTGGAAACTACCCAAATCCTCCTCAATAATGGATAAATAAATTCTGCTGCATTCACACAATGGAACACTTGTTCCAACTATCTTTTCTTAGATTCTCTATTTGTCTATCTGGCATTCATTTATCACAGGGCCACACTAATGGCCAAAGTTGTTTATCTCATTTTCTTGCAAGTCAGCTTTCTCAGGCATGGGAAACTCATATTATAAACCCCTCAGCTATAAATTCTAACATATGTGTTTTCACTTCCTGCCCATTAGTGGATGCCGTCACCCAGTTACTCTCCCACCACTCTTTTTCATAAAGGCATAGTTCCAGTTCCCCCTCTCTTTCTGCTGCCTGGTCCCTGGATGATACAGTTTTGTGTGGCCCTGCATGACATGTTCTGCCTCTTGTTTACAGGGGAACTGTGAACAACAAAACTTTCCTTCCAATAATACTGGAAGAAAATGCCACTCAGTCACCTTTATAAATTAAGACCCAAGCATGACAGAACACTATATCCCAGTGGAAAAAGGGTACAGCAATGCTTAACAACCTGGATGAATCTCACAACTGCAATGTTGAGTAAAAGAAGCATACAAAAGCACAGACTTACAGTATGATTCCATGTACATTATCTCAGTTCATTTTCTGTTGCTATAACAGAATACCACAGAATGGGTAATTTATAAAATAAGTATATATAGCTCATGGTTCTGGAGGCTGGGAAGTCCAAGAGCATGCTGCTGGCATCTGTTGAGGACCTTCTTGCTGTGCCATAACATGGCAGAGGGTATCACATGGCAAGAGGGCAAGAGCATGTCAGCTCAGGTCTCTCTTCCTCTTGTAAGCCACCAGTCTCATCATAGGGGCCCCACCCTGATGACTTTATCTAATTCTAGTTACCTCCCAAAGGCCTCACCTCCAATTTCATCAACATATGAATTTGGAGATTAAGTTTCCAACACATGAAATTTGAGGGATGCATTCAAACCATAGCATTCTGCCCCAGCCCCCAAAATGCATGTCCTTCTCACATGCAAAATTCATCCCAATAGCACCAAAGTCTTTTTTTTTTTTTTAGAGATGGGATTTTGCTCTGTCATCCAGGCTGGAATGCAGTGGCATGATCAGAGCTCACTGTAGCCTCAAACTCCTGGGCTCAAGTAATCCTCCTGTCTCAGCCTCTTGAGTAGCTAGGACTACAGACGTGTGCCACCATATCCAGCTAAGTTTATTTAATTTTATTTGTAGAAACAGAGTCTCACTCTGTTGCCCTGGCTGGAATGCAGTGGCACGACCATAGCTCACTGTAGCCTCAAACTCCTGGGCTCAAGTGATCCTCTCAACTCAGCCTCCTGAGTAGCTAGAATTACAGGCACATGCCACAATACCTGGCTAATTTTTTTATTTTTTATTTTTTGTAGAGACAGGTCTCACTATGTTGCCCAGGCTGGTCTTGAACTCCTGGGCTCAAACAATCCTCCCACCTCGGCCTCCCAAATCACTCGGATTACAGGCATGAAACACCACACTTAGACAACCCCCAAAGTCTTAACTTGTTCCAGCACCAACTCAAAAGTCCAAAGTCCATGGTCTCATCTAAATCAGATGTGGGTGAGACTTAAGGTACAATTCATTCTATGGGAGATTCCCTCTGGTTGTAAGCCTGTAAAGTCAAAACAAGTTATCAACTTCCAAAATACAACGGTGGAACAGGCATAGGACAGACATTCCCATTCTAAAAGGAAAAAGAGGCAAGGGAAAAAGGGTAACTGGTTCCAAGAAAGTACAAAACCCAACATAGAAAACAACATTAAACCTTAAACCTTCAGAATGATCTTTTACTCTATGTGCCACTTCCTGGACACACTATGGAATTTGGACCCCCGAAGCTTCGGGAAGCTCTGCCCCTGTGGTTTTGCTGGGCTCTGCCCATGTTGCAGTTCTCACAGGTTGGAGTCTCATGCCTGCAGTTCTCCCAAACTGACATTGCACTATGATAGCTCTACCGTTCTGGGGTCTTGGCAGTGGCCTCACCCTTGTAGCTCCACTAGACACTGCTCTACTAGGGGCTCTCTGTGGTGGCTGTTCACAGCATCCTTTGAAATGTAGGTGGAAGAAGGCATGCCCCCTCAGCTTTTGCATTCTGCACACCTGCAAAATTAGTGCCATGTGTATGCTGCCAAGGTTTATGACTTTTACCTTCCACATCACACCTGTGGCCACTTGAGCCACAGCTGGGATGGCTGAGGAATGCTGCTCCAGAAATGTGGGGAGCAGAGACCCAAGGCAGCCCTGGGCAGCAGCTGGTCATTCCAAACCATTCTGCCCTCTTAGAGCTCTGGGCCAGTAATGGGAGGGGCAGTCTTGAAGATCGCTGAAATGGCTTTGGAGTTTTTCTCTCTTGTCCTGATGAACAGCCTCTGGCTTTGTTCTATGTGTACTAATTTTCTTTCTTCTTTTTTTTTTTTTGAGACGGAGTCTTGCTCTGTCACCCAGGCTGGAGTGCAGTGGCGTGATCTCGGCTCACTGCAAGCTCTGCCCCCCGGGTTCATGCCATTCTCCTGCCTCAGCCTCCCAAGTAGCTGGGACTACAGGCACCCGCCACCACACCTGGCTAATTTATGTGTACTAGTTTTCTTACCAATCGGTAGCTTGGTCACACTCTCAGTTTTCTCAGCTGAAAATGTTCTTTCATTCTCTACAACATGGCTGACCTACAGATTTTCTGCCTTCCATAAATGACTCTGGCACAGACGAAGTTCAGCTAAGATCTTTGCTTCTTTATAAAAACGATGACCTTTGCTCCAGTTTCCAACACGTGGTTCTTCAGTTCCATCTCAGACCTCATCAGAATGGCCTTTACCAGCCATATTCCTATCAGCATTCTGATCTCAACGACTTAAGTGACCATTAAGAAGTTCCAGACTTTCCCTAGTTCTGGGGTCTTCTTTTAAGCCCTCACCAGAACTGCAGAACTGTTTTTAATGCTCCATTCTTTTTCTTTTTTTTTTTTTTTCTTTCGAGATGGAGTTTTGCTCTTGTTGCCCAAGCTGGAGTGCAATAGCATGATCTCAGCTCACTGCAACCTCTGCCTCCTGGGTTCAAGTGATTCTCCTGCTTCAGCCTCCTGAGTAGCTAGGATTACAGGCATGCGCCACAACGCCCAGCTAATTTTTTGTATTTTTGGTAGAAACAGCGTTTCACCATGTTAGCCAGGCTGGTCTCGAACTCCTGACCTCAGGTGATCCACCTGCTTCGGCCTCTCAAAGTGCTGGGATTATAAGCCTGAGCCACTGTGCCTGGCCTAATGCGCCATTCTTGACAATACAGGCTTTTTCTAGCCTGCTCCTCAAAACTCTTCCAACCTATTCCCATCACCCAGTTCCAAAGCCACTTCCACATTTTCAGGAATCTGTTACAGTAAAAACTCTACTCCTTGCATTAATTTTCTTTCTTTGTCCATATTCTGTTGCTATGACAAAATATCAAACTGGGTGATTATAAAGAAAATAAATTTATTTAGCTCACAATTCTAGAGGCTGGGAAGTCCAAAAGCATGGTGCCACCATCTGGTGAGGGCCTTCTTGCTGCATCATAACATGGAGAAGTCATCACATGGTGAGAGGGCAAGAGCATGCCAGCTCAGATTTCTCTTTCTCTTCTTATAAGTCACCAGTGCCATCATACCTCGCCCCATGACCTTATCTAATCCTAATTACTTCCCAAAGGCCCTTCCTCCAAATACCATCAACATATGAATTGAAGGATTAAGTTTCCAGCACATGAAATTTGGGGGACACATTCAAACCATCACATATATAATGTACAAAAACAGCCAAAACTGACTGATGCTGTTAGAAGGCAGGTTAGTGGTTATCCTGGAATGAGACAAGAAGAGGTTCTGGGTGTTGGTTATGTGGGGATATCAGAAGATTTATCAAATGGTACTTGTATGATATATGCCCTTTTCTGGATATAGCTTATACTATATAAGTTGGGTTTTTTTTTGTTTGTTTGTTTTAAGTAATAAGTGGCAGAATAGAGGATAAACCCAAACCTGCTGACTGCCACCCCACAACTCATTCTATATGATGCTGTCTGGAAAAAGAAATGAATGAAGCAGAAATCCATCACCATCATAACAGTCACCCTGCACAGGGTCTCCCCTGGCCCGACCCTCAGCTCAACACATGTCCTCACAGCAGCCCTGTGAGTGAGCTATTAGTGTCCCTACTTCATAGAGGGCAAGTTCAGGTTAGGGAAGTGAACCAAGAATTCCAATGTTTCGTGGCTTAGAATGGGTGGCTCTTGGGATTCAAACTAGGCAGGCCTGTCCACAAAGCTTGGCCAGATGCTTCCCAGATTTCAGCATTTGAGGACAACATTCATGAATTTAGCCATACTGGCATTCCAGAGATGCTATTAAAAAAATTTTTTTTCTCCAAATAGACTTATTTTTACATTTAAATAAATGAATTTAAAAGAAAACTGTGTTACTAGCTTGAAATAGAAGGGAAATGGGAGGTAGCTGTAAAAAGAGATATAATGAAGACAAAATGTTGCTAAAATCTCTCCCAGATATGGCAGTCTGAGGTTTTCTCTGCTATTCAACAGAGTGGTTAACAAGAGCTAGAAGGGTGCAGAGATTCTCAGCCCAAGTGGGGACTTTCTTTTCTCCCTGATGTAATCAAAGGACTGAGAATTGAAAAAGAGTATCTGCAACTGCATGATTCAATGCCATTTCAGTGTGCCTTCCCATCACTTAAAAATCCCACAGTTTGCGGGAAATGCTCCATCCTGGCTCTGATCACAGCATCTGACTCAATCACATATGCTCATCTGAATAGGAAATTGGGAAATACTGTTTGTGGAATTAATGCAAAGTCAACTGACTTGCCCAATGCCACCAAGTAGCTAATCCACAGTTCCCATTAAGTGTTGTGACTTTGCGCTTAATCCTCTCTCCATCTTTCCATTACATAGAGATGTCCTCATACTGATGCAGCATCAGTCATCATAAAGAAAGGGGCTATGTTCTATTGCTAAACCTGCACAGCAACCCTGTGACATAGGTCTTATTTTCCCATTTTACAGATAGAAAACTGAGATTTAGAGAGTTTGAGTACCAGGACTAAGGCTGCATGACTGGCTTCACGACTGGTGAAGCCCACACCTTTTACTCTCAGCAAACCAAAGGCTTCCAGAAGAGAGATCACCACTGTCGCTATGCCCTTCCCTTTGCCTGGGTCCTGCAAAGGCAAGAAGATAACTGCTTCTTGGTCCTCAACTCACTCACCCTGATGAGAGTTGACTTGCAGGGATGTGCTGGAACCAGTTCCCACAGGCTCAGTGGGCTGATTGTTCTCATCTCTTCCCAAGTCTATGTGTAGTGATGTCTCCTTGATAGCTTGAACTCAGTCATGCGGGAAGCGTTTGTACCATAGAAATTGCAAGTGCTACCAATCAAGGCTTTATTTTCTTGGAAAGCCAGTTGTTAAGTTAATCCTTTACCAGCAAACCACTGATTGGCTTTTTCTTTTTTGGCTATAGGTCAGTGGTTCTAAAACTTGAGCTTGCAAGAGAACACTTGTGGGGCTTGTTAAAACGTGGACTGATAGATCCCACCCCCAGATTTCTAACTGGGTAGGTGTGGGGTGGGGCCGTCGGTAGGGCTTGCATTTCTAACAAGTTTCCAGGTGATGCAGGTGCTGTGGAGAACCAATGCTTCCAGAGAACCACAGAATCACAGAATTGGGAATCTAGGCAGCCTACAAGCAGAATTTAGCCACACAGTGTTACTAACAATCTTGAATTTTCTGCCAGTACTTGGGAGAGCACATGCAAAACTCTAGATTTTGAGCTCTTGAGAAGTCATTGGATCTGGCAACACTGAGCCTTGGTCCCTGCACTGTGATGGTGGGTGCAAGCTGAAGAGCTTCCTTCCTTCACTGGCTTTTTTTTTTTCTTTTTTTTTCTAATTTCCCCTGCCTGTTCTCTACAGGCATCTGAGTGGGACCTTGCTAGGTCAAGTCCTTATCTTACAGAGGGGAACTCTCAGGCCCAGAGAGAGGAAAGGTTCTGCTTAGAATTGCACAGTTATTAAGACAGTGGCAGACACATCACTGGAACCCATTACAGAGGTGCCTTGCTTCACACAGGTCATCCCCTCCTCATCCCAAGCAAGGATGTCTCACCCACTGATATGTTATCCCTATAATTTGGGGCTACGGTTGTCTCTGTAGAAGGCATCCAAGAACCGGAAGGAACCCCAGCACCTCCATGATTTCTCTGAGACACCTCCAAACACATCAGCTCCTCATCACCTGCTTCAGCCATTTTTACAGTCAGGTTCCAGCTGAGTGACCTTGGGCAGATAACTTCTCCTAAATTTCATTTCTTAGAGTCTGAGAATACCTCAGTAGGCGGTTGTGAGAATTCAAGGAGATAATGCATATAACGGTTTTTAGCACAATGCCCAACACTTTTAAAGCAGTCAATAACAGTAGTAAATGTTATCAGTGAATATGATTATCATCATGCTATCAGTTCATCTCTAAAAATCTATCCCTATATCGTGCCCAGTTCATTTTTTCATTTTATATAAGCCATATCCAGAAAATATTCAACAACATCCAGGAGGTAATGGCTAGGGCTCTGGTGTGTCAAACTGACCATTGCTGTCCACTGTCTAGAGGCCACAGGACCTACCTCTTGTCTGGAGGCCCACATTCCCACCTCACAGTGAGACCTCAGCCAAGGTCCACCCCTCTCTGGGCCTCAGGGATGGGTTGTGCTTAGCATGTTCCTGCATTAGCTTATTAAATCCAGTAGCATCCCAACAGCTCTGTGAGGGGAGATAGTATCATTATCTCCATTTACAATGGGGCAACTGAGGCCGAGAAAGGTTAAACCGCATGCCCAGCTAGTACACAGTGGGAGCAGGTCCACAGCAAAGCTCTGCATCATGACCTGAACCACAGTCTCAATTGGCTTGGGCCTATTTGACCTGCTCTGTGTTTGTGGGGTCACAAAAGATTTCGCGTCTTTGTCCTACACCTAGGCTGCCCTATTTGGAAAGAAGAGGTGGCCTGGAGAGGTGATAAATCCATCCACGGTAGGGGCTGGACAGAATTTCTGAATAAATCAGCCCACAAATATTCACTGAAGCCTACTGAGCACCTGGCCCTGAATGCACACACCCCAGCTAAGGACTCTGCACACATTTCTTCCTGAGTTGGAGGGGAGTGTTAAGGGGATGGGGGTAAGCCCAGTGACCCACATGTAATAGTCGGCCCAGACAGTACGAAGCACCACCAGCACAATGTAGGTGATCTCTCCAAGCAGACCCGGCAAGCCGAAGGTGTAGTCCACGCCGTAGCTGTCGTGAATCCCCTGTGGACAAGTGTTATTATAAGCAGATTGGCAGGTGAGACCCATATTCCCTACCCACCCCTTTCACACACCCTTGGTATCTGGGGCCACCAAAGGGGGATGGGCACTAAGGCTCCCCTCAAAGAAGCCCTTCTCAGACTTGAATGTGCACTCACATCATCGGGGAGTTTGTTGAAATGAAGAGTTGGCTTTAGTGGATGTGGCGTGGGGTCTAAGAGCATCTCTAACAAGGTCCCAGGTGAAGCCAATGCTGCTGGTCCACGGACCACACTTTGAGTAGCAAGGGTCTAGTGTAGGCACTATTCACAATTTCAGCTGATAATTCCTTGTGGTGGGGGCTACCCTGTACACTGTAGGATGTTAAGCAGCATCCCTGGTCTCTCCCCACGAGCTGCCAGTAGCAGCCCTCACCCCACTGTGTCAACCAAGAACGCCTCCAGACATTGTCAGATGTCCCCTGGGGGGTGACCAAGACCCACTGGTCTAGCCCAAATTCAAGCTGTGTTGTCCATCCCAAAGACAACAGCTGGTTAGAAACAAAGCATGAGGCCACACCTCCAGATCCCTACTCAGTAATCCTTCCTCCCCATCACTCAGCCTCCCACACAGCCATGAGCCAGCAGATGTGGACACATATGCAAATTCAATCAGGCTGGTTCCTTCCTTAGGATCCCCATTAGTCTTCAGAATAAAAATCCAGGTCAGACGCGGTGGCTCACGCCTGTAATCCCAGCACTTTGGGAGGCCGACGTGGGCAGATCACCTGAAGTTGGGAGCTCAAGACCAGCATGGTCAACATGGCGAAACCCCGTCTCTACTAAAAACACAAAAAATTAGCTGGGTGTGGTGGTGGGCGGCGCCTGTAGTCCCAGCTACTCAGGAGGCTGAGGCAGGAGAATGGTGTGAACCCAGGAGGCGGAGCTTGCAGTAAGCCGAGATCGTGCCACTGCACTCCAGCCTGGGTGACAGAGCGAGACACCATCTCAACAACAACAACAACAACAACAACAAACAAAAAACACACACACACGAAAATTAGCCGGGCGTGGTGGTGGGCACCTGTAATCCCAGCTACCCAGGAGACTGAGGTAGGAGAACCACTTGAACCTGGGAGGTGGAGGTTGCAGTGAGCTGAGATTGCACTCCAGCCTGGGTGACAGAATGAGACTTTGTCTCAAAAAAAAAAAAAAAAAAAAAAAGAATAAAAATCCAGACTCCTCAACTAGCCCAGGAAGTGTGCCTGAGCACCTCCCATCTTTCAGGGATCTGGGTCCACCACGCTCCTGGGTGGACCCTATGCCTTTAGTATGTCTGTTTCCTGGTTGGGCCACACACTCTTCTTACCAATAAGCTTTCATACACACTGTTCCTTCTGCCTGGAATACATTCCCCATGTCTCTGCCTGGCTAATATTACTTATCTGTCAACACTTGGCTGTCAACTGTTTCCTCTGCTCCAGGAAGCATTTCCAGACCCATCCCAGGCTAGCTTAGATGTGCCCTGTAGCTGTTCTCACACTGTATTGTGTTTATCCATTTCCCTCACTAAACTATAGCTTGAAAAGCAAGATGAGTGTTAAAATGTATGTGTTGAATGAAGGAATGATGAATGAATGAATATAGGAATGAATGAGTGAATCATTTTTGAATAGTCCTGCCAGTGATGAAGTCAAGGAAACAGGCTCAGGGAACGCGATGGGCGCTGAGCCTGATGATAACTTGCTATGTGTTCTTTTTTCTGCCCTTCCTCCTTTCATTTCAGGGTTTCAAAGCCAGAGGAGATAAAAGAAATTTGTTCCTCTTGCAAAGATGAAAATCAGATTTGCCCTGGTTTTGGTCAAATCAAATTATTGATACGTTTTTCCTTATTCATTTTATTTTATTTTTTAATGACCTCCAGTTCCATCCATGTTGCTGCAAATGACAGGATTTCATCATTTTTATGGCTAAATAATATTCCACTGTGTATATAAACCACTTTTTTTTTTTTGAGACAGAGTCTTGCTCTGTTGCCCAGGCTGGAGTGCAGTGGCGCAATTTCGGCTCACTGCAACCTCTGTCTCGCAGGTTCAAGTGATTCTTGCATCTCAGCCTCCTGAGTAGCTAAGATGACAGGTGCCCGCCACCAAGCCTGGCTAATTTTTGTACATTTAGTAGAGATGGGTTTCACCATGTTGGCCAGGCTGGTCTTGAACTCCTGACCTCAGGCGATCTGCCCGCCTCGGCCTCCCAAAGCACGTGAGCCACCGCGCCTGGCCAGTTTTTCCTAATTTTAGGTTGAAATGGACTCCCTGAATAGCCACTGTTCATCCAAATCCAGCCTTCGAAAATCTACTCCTTTTTCCTCCATCAAGTCTTCAAACCCATGAAGATTTGTTGTCCCTAAATATTTCTCTTAGAGAAGCATATTATAGCCAATTGGCTACAATGAAGTATTCTGGAATGATCAGGATTTGCTGAGTATTGGAGAGAGATCCATCCACTTAGAAGAAGAATTAAACAATCAGAAGTGGACACAACCTGGACCATCAGCCCAGCACTCCCTCTTCTGATGCTGCTCCTCTCACATCATCCACGTGGTTCCCCAGCAGCAGCCACATATGGACGATGTGCCCACCCCCAGCTGAAGACAACATTATCCAAGTTAAACCAAAGAGCCCCTTCTCCAGAGAATTTGGGATTGAGGCCAAGAGATTCCATCCACCAGGTTGCTTTCTTAAAGCAAAAGACTACACCCCACAATGTGGGGTGAAAGAGGAAGAAGCAGGTCTATAGAGTAAGAATAAAGCAGATATTCAGGAAAAGCAAAGAAAGAAGTAAAACAGGGGCTTCTGGGCTCCCCACAACACTCCAGTCCCTGTCCTTGAGTTCTGTGACACCCCAGTAGCCTGATAACAAATTCTCCCCAATGCCCAAGCAAGCTCAAATGGGTTCTGTCACCTGCTCCCCAGCATCTTAACAAATGCACCACCGAGCCAGGATGGATCCCTCACTAGGCGTTGAAGCCAATAAGAGAATGCGCCAACACCTGCCTAATGCAGCTGTGCACTGCACAGTGGCCCAGCGTCTTGCTGGCCTTCAGCCAAAGCGGAGGGGGTTAGTTGTCTAGTTGTCTAGTTGTCTAGTTTCTTACCGGCGGGCTCTTGGCTCCCCCGATGGAGATCAGCCCAGCCACAAGACCCAGCACCATGGCAAGCCATGGAGAACGGATCAGGTGACACGAGATACCCACAGCCACGCCTCCTGCCAACACCGCATTGTGCATATAAGTCTGCAAAGAAATAGCTTGTGGGTAAAGGAAGCAAGGTAGAAAGAGAACACCATCTTGCTGCAAGTGACCAGCACGCTGGGAACAAGGCAACCCTGTAACATCCTCCCTGCTTTGCTGATCCTGAAACCACCTCTCCCTTGTGTTGGGGCTACGTGTCCTTCATCAGTGGATATGATGGGCCAGCTCACTACTGCCTCTTAGGCTCAGGGCACAGTTACCCTGATTGTGCAGCATTTAGGGAATGAGCTGGGAAGTCCAGGTGCTCTGCATCCTAGCCACCCATCACACTCATTAGTGGTGTGTCCCTGGGCAGCGGGAAGAATGGATTTTTGTTTTATTTTTTAGAGACAGGGTCTCGCTATGTTGCCTGGGCTGGTCTTGAACTCCTGGCCTCAACCAATCCTCTTGCCTCAGCCTCTCAAAATATTGGGATTACAGGTGTGAACCACTGCACCTGGCCTAGAAGAATGGGGTTTTGGATGTACCTTCTTCATAAGGTTATTGTAAGGATTAAATGAGTTCCCACATATAAAGCTCTTAGCCCAGTGTCTGACATAGAACATGAATAAATGCCCAGTAGACACAAATCATTGTTATTGTTTTTATTATTATTATTGGCTACTTGGTGCCTGTGCCACCCTGTGTAACTGGGCCCAGTTCCAATAAGCTGGGCCTTGTTCCTGGGCCATAGCTCTGCTATGTCCTTCACTGCTCCAGAACCGGAGCCTTGCCTTGCTCTTATCTGACACCCTCAGCTCTCATCTAGGATTAGCCTCTGGGCTTCCCTGAGCTGACACCCACTCCTGACTTGCTGGGTGTCTTAGACTTTCTGTCACCATGGAACTCATGGCCACTCACTTCCTCTTAGCACTGAATTCTGCTGTGAAGCTGTCATCTGTGGCCACATTCTTTCCACTCCAGCCCCCCCAGTGCCTCCCACCCCAGCCCCACCACTGGTCTGTCCAGACTTCCCTCCAACACCACCAGCTGGACCCCCTGCCCCCATCATCACAATAACTTGTTTTTTCTCCCCTCTCACCCATCTCTGCCCACAAGACTCACACACACCATCGTCTCTCTGTACTAATAGCAGCAGCTAATGTTTGCCTACCATTTACTCCCCGTTAAGCACTTTACACGCACCATCTCTTAATTCCCACTTTACAGATGAGGCCACTGAGACTCAAAACATTGAAGTGGCTTGACCAGGGCCACATGGCTAGTGTCACATACTTCTCTACTTCTGATTCTGATGGTTCCATTCTTGAAATTTGTTGGGGGGAAGAGAGAGGCTGGCTAATTCTAGTCTAGTCTGTTGCTGCTGACTCTCGCTCATGGTGACTGACTTTAGCAACTAGCAGAAATGGGATTCAAACTCAGATCTGTTTCATGTTAGCATGGATGGATTTAATCACTCCCCCCAGAAAGCCTTTGATCACTGGACAGTCTCCTGAGTCCCAGGCCCACTGTGACCACCCAGCATTCTTCCTAGAGCTCCACTGCAGAGGCAGGCACAGCTCCACCACCCGGCATGCCCTCTCCCAACCCACGCTGGCCCTGGGGTGGGGAGGGGCATAAATATGTGTGTTAGTCCTGTTAGACCCAAGTGCTGCCCAAGGACAGCGCCCTGCTCACCATGTTGATCTTCCCTTGGGGGTGAGCCAAGGATGACACTGACATGGCTGTCACCGCGCTGACTGCTAGAGCATAGTAGGTGTTGAACACAGCATTCTTCCTTTCGATTGGACTTCTCAGCAGAGCAGAGTTGAAACTTGGCCAGAACATCCACAAGAAGAGGGTGCCTGGGGGCCAGAGAGGGTGGTTGGCTAGAACCACACTCCTGCTCCAAAGGCCTGAGCCTCGAGGGGTTTTGGATGAGAATCCTAGGGCTGGAGAGTCTCAGCCTTGTCACTTAGAGTTAGATGGGGAAGTCACGTCTCCCCTCCGAGCTCTCAAGCTGATACCAGCTAACCACATTTTACAGACAAGGAAACAAAGGCCAAGAGGGTTGAAATCTGCATACCCCAGGCCTCCTGAACCTGCTCTGTGATGGTCAGATGCTTATTTTTATTTTTTTATTTTTCTTTTTAATTGAGATGGAGTCTTGCTCTGTTGCCCAGGCTGGAGTGCAGTGGCGCGATCTTGGCTCACTGCAACCTCCGCCACCTGGATTCAAGAGATTCTCCTGCCTCAGCCTCCCAAGTAGCTGGGATTATAGGCGTGCACCATCACGCCCAGCTAACTTGTTTGTATTTTTAGTAGAGATGGGGTTTCGCCCTGTTGGCCAGGCTGGTCTCGAACTCCTGACCTCAGGTGATCCACCCACCTTGGCCTCCCAAAGTGCTGGGATTACAGGCTTGAGCCACCGCGCCTGGCCCAAACGCTTATTATTATTTTTTTTAATTAATGTGCTACTTTAACTTGACCCCGTGGCCTGATAGTCCTTTGCCTACTATCAAGCTCACTGCCCGATTTTCTATTAGCCTCTCCCAGCAGTCTAAAGTCATCATTTTCACAGTAGATTTTCAAAGTACAACATTATTACTATTCCCACCCTTGTTCCTTCACTCCTGGGCCCTACTTTCTTCACTTGTCCATTTCCCTCTTTTCAGTTGAAAACAAAGGGATTGGATAAACTTATTGAAACTCACACATAATGAGTCTCTCCTTTCTAGTGGATATTAATGAAGAGAGGTCCCTAAAAGGAAACGTTTAATTCAAAGGTATGAATTTAACAAACACTACTCAAAGAAATGAATCATGATGGAAGGGCTTCAGACACCCAGGGGAAGTCGGCAAAGGAGGGAGATTTTTCAGCCAGAGCCTTTTCTGAGCCATTCTACTCAGCCCAAGTATGAGACCACTCACCCCACCTTGTCCTTACCCAGCATGGCAGACAAACTGGATCTCGTTGCTATCTGTTCTTTATCCTTCGTTCCCTGGGGTAGAGGCTTTGGCAGGCACCGGGCCACATTCAGCCCAAAATAGGCTGCGAACACATGGATGTGCATCAGGTTCATGTGGTAGTCTGTCTGCAATAAAACCCAGTAAGAGCAGTGAGTGTCGGTATCCTCTGCCCACAGGCAAGCCCTGATAGTCCTTGGAGAAAGTTCAGAGCTTCACTTAGGAGGTGTGACTTGAAGCCATGAGACTGGTGTTCAGAGCTTACCCAGCCCAAACCAGCAGGCTTTGCCCAGGCTGGAGTGCAATGGCACGATCTCAGCTCACTGGAAACTTTGCCTCCCAGGTTCACGCGATTCTCCTGCCTCAGCTTCTCTAGTAGCTGGGATTACAGGCATGCGCCACTACGCTGGGCTAATTTTGTATTTTTAGTAGAGACGGGGTTTCACCGTGTTTGCCAGGCTGGTCTCAAACTCCTGACCTCAGGCGATCCACCCGCCTCGGCCTCCCAAAGTGTTGGGATTACAGGCATGAGCCACTGCGCCTGGCCTTTTTTTTTTTTTGAGACAGTCTTGCTCCATTGCTCAAGCTGGAGTGCAGTGGTGTGGTCACAGCTCACTGTAGTCTCTAACTCCCAGACTCAAGCAATCCTTCCACCTCAACCTCCTGAGTAGCTAGGATTACAGGAGTGCACAACCATGTCTGGCCAATTTTTAAATTTTGTGTAAAGATGGAATCTCGCTATGTTGCTCAGGCTGGTCTCGAACTCCTGGGCTCAAGAGATCATTCCCTCCCAAAGTGCTGGGATTACAGGCATGAGCCACCACACCCAGCCTATCAGTAGCTCTTATATGCTTTTGACCAAGGTTCACTTAGGTGTGGCAAAAACCCACATGGACATGCACCTCACTGATTCCTACTTCTCAGCGGAATTTTAACTCTGCAGGGAGTGATGAGTGACATAAATTTTACAACATGAAGCAGCCAGACTTCTTATAATACCAAACTAAGGTCTTCAGTAAATTCTAAATATATTCTAATTTTGCATCATAACTATTACATTTTAGTAATGCTTAATAACTTACTTAGTGGGCTACTGGAGAAAGCTGTCAGCTGTGCTTTCTAAAAATACCCAGAATTGGCAGGATTTTTAGCACCATTTCCCACTGACCACATCTTGGTTTAAGCCACCATCACCACTACCCCAAATTGTTACAATAACCTCCTAACTGGTCTCCCCATTTCCACCCTTGTCTTCCTGTGGACTGTTCTCCACACAGCAGGCAGAGTGACCCTGTTAAAATGCAAGTCAGGCTGGGCGTGGTGGCTCACGCCTGTAATCCCAGCACTTTGGGAGGCTGAGGTGGGTGGATCACCTGAGGTCAGGAGTTCGATACCAGCCTGGCCAACATGGCAAAACCCTGTCTCTACTAAAAATACAAAAATTAGCTGGGCGTGATGACGCTTGCTTGTAATCCCATCTACCTGGGAGGCTGAGGCAGGAGATTCACTGGAACCTGGGAGGCGGAGGCTGTAGTGAGCTGAGATGGTGCCACTGTACTCCAGCTTGGGCAACAGAGTGAGACTCTGCGTCAAATAAATAAATAAAATAAAATGCAAGTCAGATCATGTTACTCCTCTGCTCAGAAGCCTCCAGCGGCTCCCATGTCACTTAAAGTCAAGGTCCATGTTCTTGCCATGACCCTGCAGGAGCCACTCTTGTCTGACCTCTTGGGCATCACCTCCTATTGCACTCCTCCATTTGCTCTTCTCTCATCCTCAAACCCACTAGCGTGTTCCCACTTTGGGTCATTCAGCTGCCTGAAATGCTGACCCCCAGCCAGGGTGTAACAAGGGCAGGATGGAGGGAGTAGTCCACCCTGGGTGCAAGCAATCAGGGGTGCCTTGTCTGTAGAGGGTGTCTAACAATTCTAAAGCCAACTAAAAAGTCTGTCTGCTTTTTATTTTTATTTATTTATTTGTTTGTTTTTGAGATAGAGTCTCACTCTGTCGCCAGGCTGGAGTGCAGTGGCACGATCTTGGCCCACTGCAACCTCCACCCGCTGGGTTCAAGCGATTCTCCTGCTTCAGCCTCCCAAGTAGCTGGGATTACGGGCGCCCACCACCATGCCCGGCTAATTTTTGTATTTTTGGTAGAGACGGAGCTTCACCATGTTCCCCAGGCTAGTCTCTAACTCCTGACCTCAAGTGATCCATCTGCCTTGGCCTCCCAAAGTGCTGGGATTACAGGCATGAGCCACCGCACCCAGCCTATTTTTTTTTTTTTATCACCATGTGCTGACAATTCTAAACAGCGTGGGTGGTAAACAGCCCTTCCAGTGCCCTGCCATTGTTCTGCCGCTGTTCTCAGGTACCCATGTGGCTTGTGCACTCACTACCTTCAGGTCTCTACTCAAAAAATCACCTCCTTGATGAGATGAAGCTGCCCCTGGCCACCCTCTCCAACAGTTATCCTCTCTCCCCAACTCTTCATGTTTCCTTTCTCCATTTTATTTTTCTCTGTGGTACTTACCACTCTCTAACATGCTATATCTTTTGCCTATTTTATGGCTTATTGGCAGTCTTTCCTTCTGGAACAGACGTTCCATGAGAGTTGTATTTTCCACTGCCACAAGAGTGCCTGGTATACAGTAAATATCAAATAAATATTTGTGAAGTGAACAAATGATGGTAAAAAGCCCTCAGTCATACATAAAGAGGAAAGTCTATGCAGTTCCCTGATAAGAACTGAAAAGCAGGCTTGCGTTTTTCATCTCTTTGAGCTCCACCAGGAAGGAGTTCAGGAAGAACACTTGGGGATTCTTGGCCTGGAATATTCATTTCTTGAGCTGCCTGCCCTGAAATGACTCTGGTCCCTGGCTCTGGTTCCCCAGAGCCCTCCTGCTGAAGAAACCCAGGCTGAATTGAAGTTTTGAGGAAAATGAACACTCAAAATCAGTGCTAAGCCCTCCTCTAGACCAGTTAAGCTAGCAAGTCAAAGCTGCAGAGAAGAGAGGAGAAGCTGTTATATCAATGCAGTCTTTTAAAGCAATCGTTATGAAGACTGCAACAAAGCAGGAAGAGGTTCGGGCTCACAGGGAGTGTTCTGCCTCTGAAATTTACCCCTCTTCTTGACAGCCATGTTTTTACTGTGTGAACTATCTCCCATGCCAGCTGCAAGCTGGTTGGACCAGAGTGGAAAAATGACCCAGGGGACTGATCAGATTCTCTCTCCCTGGACTACAGAATTGAGACTAACTGAGAGAAAAGAGTTGTTTTCTACAGGATCTGGGACATAGAAATGCAGGAACAAGTGGAGGTGGATGGGTGGGTGGAGGGGACACGTTTTTCGCTAAAGAGAAAGCTGGTGTACAGAGATGTTAGATGTAGAGAGAAACAGAGCCAAAAGATGGAGAGCACAGACTACCTGGGATCTCAGCGGCTTCTTATAGCCAGTTCCAGTGCCCTCCTGAGTCTGGCAGTACCTCCTGCCCTTGGAGGTTCTTTTTGTTTGTTTGTTTTTTAAAATTGTCCATACTACAAAGATATACCTTTATGGTTCTTACACTGAATTCTCTTCATTCTGCCTAAGAAAGCTCTGGTGACAATTTCTTCCTGGGAATCAGGGAGTTCTCATTAATCCTTATATTAAAAAGAGAGAAAAGGCAGAAAATGGGAGTGTGCAAACCAGAATCCAGGAGCCCATGGTGATATGAACAAATACATAGATGAGTGGATGAACAGAGAAGCGAAAGCTTTTCCTTACAGAAGAATGCCAACTATTGAAGGGAAGATGGAATTAGAAAACCACCATTGGCAATTATTATACTACTAATTTATTCAGGGAAGAATCAATGAACACTAAAATCAGTGGGTGAAAGTTGGATGATAAACAGGATTTCTATAGGAAATTATCTCCTCACAAGATGTTTATTAATTACAAAGGGGAAAATAGTAACTTTGCAGTGGAAGATCCTGGCAGGTACCATCTTAACCCAGTGATCACAGTTAACACACCTAGTAATGGGGCAAATTGATAGCATGTCTTCTGTTATGATATACTAAGAAGGGCACACACGGCTCTTAGGGAATTCCTACCAAAAATGCATACCCACAATCTAATCATGAGCAACAGCAGACAAACCCACATTCTACAAAATAACTGGCTCAAAACTTCAAAACTTGTCAAGGTCACGAAAGATAAAGAAAGATGAAGAAACTGTTCCAGATTGATGGAATTTAATAAGACATGAGAACTAAATGCAAGATGTAATCCTCGACCACAGAAAATACATATTTTTTTCTAGAAAGGATATTATTGAGAAAATTGGTGAAATGAGAATAAGGTAATCATAATATATCAATGTCAATTTCTCATTTTTGTTAACTGAACAATGGTTATGTAAGAGAATGTCCCCATGTTTCAGGAAATTGTATTAGTCTGTTTTCACACTGCTATAAAGATACTTCCTGAGACTGCGTAATTTATAAACAAAAGAGGCTTAATTGACTCACAGTTTGGCATGGCTGGGGAGGCCTCAGGAAACTTACAATCATGGTGGAAGGTGAAGGGGAAGCAAGGCACATCTTACGTGGTGGCAGGTGAGAGAGAGAGAGAAAGAGAGAGAGGAGGTGCCACACTTTCAAACCATCAGCTCTCCTGAAAACCCACTCACTGTCACAAAAACAGCATGGGGGAAACCACCCCCATGATCCAATCGCCTCCCACGAGGTCCTGCCCTCAACACGTGGGGATTACAATTTGAGATGAGATTGGCGGGGGGATACAGAACCAAACTGCATCAGAAATATACACTGAGGCCGGTTATGGTGGCTCACACCTGTAATCTCAGCAATTTGGGAGGCTGAGACAGGTGGATCAACTGAGGCCAGGAGCTCAAGACCAGCCCGGCCAATATGGTGAAACCCCATCTGTACTAAAAATACAAAAATTAACTGGGCATGGTGGCATGCCTCTAATCCCAGCTACTTGGGAGGGTGAGGCACAAGAATTGCTTGAATTCAGGAGGCGGAGGTTGCAGTGAGCCGAGATCACACCACTGCACTCCAGCCTGGGTGATGGAGCAAGACTGTCTCAAAAAAAAAAAAAAAGAAACGTACACTGAAGTATTTAGGGGTTAAAGTCACATACACAGATGAAGACAACCAAAAATTAATAAATACAAACTTCCAGGCTGGGCGCGGTGGCTCACACCTCTAATCCCAGCACTTTGTGAGGCCAAGGCGGGTGGATCACCTGAGGTCAGGAGTTTGAGACCAGCCTGGCCAACACGGCGAAACTCTGTCTCTACTAAAAATACAAAAGTAAGCCAGGCGTGGTGGTGTGTGCCCGTAATCTCAGCTACTCGAGAAGCTGAGACAGGAGAATCATTTCAACCTGGAAGGCAGAGGTTGCAGTGAGCCAAGATTGCAACATTGCAATCCAGCCTGGGTGACAACAGCGAAACTCCATCTCAAAAAAAAAAAAAAAAAAAAAAAAAAAAAAAAACTTCCCATATTCCCTCCCAGACCACTGTTCTTTTTTCCACCCCAAACATCCCCAGCTCCCTTGAAGAAGATGCCATCACACTCTCCTTTCCTTGCTGCGGTCTCAGCCTGCTAGCCGCCTCTTGGTCACTGATGATGTCAGCTCCTGCCCTTCAGCCTTTCTCTCCATCATTCTTCCACAAATGATCTTAGTCCACCCAACTCCTTCCCTCTCGGCTCCTTGACCGCTCATCTCTTTCCCTACGTTATACTTCTGCCACCCACTGTCAAGCCTTAGACCTTGTCATTACCAGTAACTGTGTTGCCTCCGAAGCCTCAGTTTCAAGCATCGCACCTGATCACCACCACCACCTCCTATCTGTCCGGCTCACTTCCTTAAATTGCCTCCCTTCAGCAGCTCCAATCAACGGAGCCTGAGAACAATGGTGATGATGAAAATAACAGCACTGCTGCAACACTTACCCCATGCCAGGCACTGTTTAGAACAGTGTTCAAAATTGAACAAGTGTTCGTTCACTTGTTCAATTCTCACAACAGCCCTAGGAAGTAGCATTATTCTTATCACCATTCTATAGATAAGGAAACTGAGGCACAGAGAGGTCAACTAAGGGGCCCAAATGGATTCAGCTAGTGTGGGTTGAGCTGAGATGTGTACCCAGGCTGCCAGGCTGGGCTCCCCATTTTTGCTCTCTCTCCTTTCTTAACCAGCTCAGATTTTGTGGGCTACTGTTATACTTCCTCCTTTGCAAACAGCCCCATCTCTGATCTCCCTTGGGCTTTGGGCTCACTCTGGGCAGCACCCCAGGCTGGGCAAGCTCAAGTCTGCTTCTTCCACACCTGCCTGGAGCAGCTGCACACAGCCCTGGTCACTGATGCACTTTCTACCAACTACAAGCCCTAGGGACCCTGGTGCCAGCCTGCAGTCCTGCTGCACCCTTCCAGCCCTCTCACTCTCTTCCACTCCCACAGATGACCATACCACACTTTCCCTCTCCGCAAACTCCATCCCTCCTTCCCATGCTCACATGAGGCTGATGACGGTGCCTCTTGTTTCTCTGAGAAAATACGAGTAATTAGTAAGGAATTTTTTTCTTCTCCCTGCAGGAGACTGAACCTGTGGCACCCACCACCAAATGTGCCAGCCTATTCACAGTCCCTGCCATTTCTCTCGTTAAGATGAACTGTCCCTGCATCGGCCTAAAGGTATCAGTGCTCAAAATCCCACTCCCGCTTTCCAACTCAAAGACTTGACTCTTGCAATTCATCTCTCTTCTGTATCATCAGATTTTTCCTCTCTCTATCGGATTATTGCCCTCCTGCTTCTCCTCCATTTCTCTGTTCCCCTTTATAGCAAAGTCCTTGGCAGGGCTGCCCCTGCATGCTGTCTCCACTTTCTCATCTCCTGCTCTTGACTCAGTCAAGCCAGGCTTTTGCCTTCATCCTCCTCTAAAACCATGCGTGCCAAGGTCTCCTTGCCAAATCCAATGGCTACTTCTCAGCCCTCATCCTACTTGACCTCTCAGCAGCATTCAACCCACCTGGGGCCCTCTCTTTCCTTGCCTTCCAGGACCTCACCCTCTCCTGGGCTTCCTCCTGCCTCTCCAAGCACAATTCTGTCTTCTTTGCTGGCTCTTACACATGTCCCCCCTCTAAAATGCAGGGTGTTCTAGGACTCAGTCCTCAGACTTCTTCCCATCTCTCTTTATCCTCACTCCTGAGTGATCTCCTTGGGTCTCATGGCTTTAAACACCATCTGTATTGTAACAACTCCCAAATTTATATCCCTAGCCCTAACCTTTCCACTAAGCTTCAGACTTGTACATTTCCATTCAGTGTCTCCACTGGGATGTTTCATACACATCTCTAGCCCCGACAACCTTAACCCTAACGCTACCACATTCGACACTGAACTCTGGGTTTTCCCTCCCAGATCTATCCCACCCCAATGTTCCCCATCTCAGTAAATGGCACCAGCAGCCGCTGAGTTGTGCCAGATGAGAACCTTGAAGTCATCTTGACCCTCTCCCACCCCATGTGCAGTCTATCAGCAAATCCTGTCAATTCTGCTATTAAAATACAGTCACGATCCAACCACTTCCCACCACTCTCACAGCTATTGTCCTAGTCTGAGTTTGGATGATGGCAGTCGCTGCCGCTCTGGTCTCCACCTGCTTCCTCTCTTGCCCCTTCAGTCTTTTCTGAACCCAGAAGCCAGGGTGATTATCTTAAAACATAAGTCAGATCATAGCTCTCCTCTGCCCAACACTCCCTAGTTCTCCCTGTATTTCTCAGAGTAAAATCCAAAGTCCTTTGGGATACTGAGGCACAGTAAAGGGGCTTCATGCTTTTTTTGTAAACATGCATCATCACATGTGATTAATTCAATTACTCCCTCAAAACCCTATGTGGTAGTACTGCTACCCTCATATTACACACGAAGAAACTAAAGCTCTAAGAGGTTAAATTGCCCAGAGTCACACGGGGATTTATGGCAGAGCTGGGATGCAAACCCCAGCCTTTGACTCCAAGTCCAGTGCACTTTCTTCTAAGCCGGGCTGGAACTGTGGGTTCTCGCTTGGGTTCTGCCACTATCTTGCTATGTGATCTTGGGCAGTCCCTTCCCCTCTCCAGGCATCAGCTTTCTCACCTATAAGATGGGAAGGTTGGCTATGTCCTCACTCAGGGTCAGGGTTACAGCAGAGGAGCTGGGAGAGTCATTTGGATTGGCCTCACCTTCACAGCTGCCTTCAAACTTAGACTTTCAACAGGCTCTCCCAATGAGAGGACATGTGCAGTTATTGATATGCACTGACTGAAAGAAGATGCTGGCTGTACAAACTTGCTGGACCCACTGCTGGTGAGGCTCTGAGAATTAATTACTTTTATACAGCCATAATTATATCATGAATAGCACAATCCTACAGGATTATACTGTAGTAGTTAAAGGCACTGGTTTGTTGTGTTTAAACATTTGCACAGACCACACTTTTGTAACCTCATTTGGGTATCTATCTATCTTCAATCTTTTCTTTTTTTTTTTTTTATTTGAGATGAAGTCTTGCTCTTGCCCCCCAGGCTGCAGTGCAATGGCGCAATCTCGGTTCACTGCAACCTCCACCTCCCGGGTTCAAGCGATTCTCTTGCCTCAGCCTCCTGAGTAGCTGGGATTACAGGCGCCTGCTACCATGCCCAGCTAAATTTTGTATTTTTAGTAGAGATGAGGTTCCACCATGTTGACCAGGCTGGTCTTGAACTCCTGACCTCAGGTGATCTGCCCTCCTCGGCCTCCCAAAGTGCTGGGATTACAGGTGTGAGCCACTGTACCCAGCCTGTCTATCTGTCTGTCTGTCTATCTATCTATCTATCTACCTATCCACCTACCTATTTATTTAGAGATGAGGTCTTGCTATGTTGCCCAGGTTGGTCTCTAACTCCTGGGCTCAAGCAATCCTTCCAACTCACACCTCAGCCTTCTGAGTAACTGAGACTACAGGTGCATGCCACCACAACTGGATAATTTAGAAAAAATTACTTTTTAGAGATGAGGATCTTGCTATGATGCCCAGGCTGGTCTCAAACTCCTGGCCTCAAGTGATCTTCCCTCCTCAGCCTCCCAAGTAGCTGGGATTACAGGTTGTCTTTATTTTTCAAAACCCCGGAAACCCCACCAAATGGAGCTTTTGGCCCTTTTCTCCCAGGTCCCTCCTCCCAGCACCGTGACTCACTTTGAAGGTAATACTGATGACCATCCTCATGGTGCCAAAAACTGTCAGCTCCACCAGCACCATCACCACCAACTGCGCCAAGTTGACCTTTCCCAGGACAGCACCCACTGAGATCAGCACCGACATAGCACTCATGGTGGCCAGCCGAATACTGGGGGAGAGAGGGACAGCCAGGATGACTGAGAAGGAAGGATGCCTGTCATTCATTCATTCATTCAACAAACACTGTTGGACACCTACTTTCTGTGGGAATAAAAGACAAGATTTCTACCCACCTGGGCGCTGATGCTGCAGAGTGGAGTGACCATCTCTTCTCCCGTTCAGGTGGCCTCTGCACCCTGAGCCATGTGGTCTGGCAGATGACTTAACCACTCTGTGCCTCAGTGCCTTCATCTATGAGGCATTGATCTACACACACTCATCTGACTGAGGATGATCAGGGTGACTGTTCCCTTAGGGGATCTGACAACTGGGATTCTGCCCAGTCTTCTTTTCTGCCGCCATCATTCAGATGCTCAACAGAGGGCGCTCTTCCCCTGCAGGCCTGCCCATATCCAGTCACCCCCATCCTCATCTGGGGCTACTGTCCCTTCTCTCCCTCTCCGTGGCAGTGGAAAGAAACTGGATTTGGAATCAGGACAAGCCTGGCTTCCAGTCCCAGCCTTGCCACTGGAGTGGCTATTTCATCTCACTGAGCCTATTTCTCCTTCTGCAAATTAAGAATGATGGATCAAACATATCCCATGTTGGTGTCCTGGGGATGTGAAGGAGTATTCTTCCTATCGGTGTGTCTAGCACCAAGACTGGCACAAAGAACCAACTCCTGAAAAGACGCTAGCCTTATTAACACTATTATGATTCCTTCCTTCCCTTGACCAATGAGCATGCTCAAGAGGAGAAAATGATTTTTGTCTTGAAGGTACTTATGATCAAAAAAAAAAAATGTACTTATGATCCAGACAGGCTACACCATGAGCCTGTCAACTAAGAATATCTGTGATATCACAAGGCTGGTGGGGTTCATTGGAAGGAGACGGTGATGCTGACTGGACTTATCAGGGAGGACTTCCTGGAGGAAGTGGTACTGAGCTGGACAATCCATGGACATCCAGTCTCCCCTGAGCAGCTTGCTCTGAGACTCCCTCCCCCCTCTGGGAGTTAATGATGATGATGCTACAACCACAGCAACAGTGATGATAACGATTTATTATAAGAGCATTTTGTAAAACAGGCTTGTAACAGCATCACCTCTTTTAAATTTTAACCCTATAAGGCTGGGTGCAGTGGCTCATGCCTGTACTCCCAGCACTTTGGGAGGCCAAGGCAGGCGGATCACTTGAGGCCAGGGGTTCAAGACTGGCCTGGCCAACATGGTGAAACTCTGTCTCAACTAAAAATACAAAAATTACCTGGGCATGGTGGCGCATGCTTGTAATCCCAGCCACTCTCGAGGCTAAGGCACGGGAGTTGCTTGAACCTGGGAGGCAGAGGTTGCAGTGAGCCGAGATCGCACCACTGCACTCCAGCCTGGGTGACAGAGTAAGACTCTGTCTCACAAAAAAAAAAAAAAAAAATTTAACTCTCTATGTGACTCTCTGTAAAATCGTGCTAGCTTACCATTCAGTATCCCCATTTTAGAGAGGGTCACGTAGAGGATTAAAATGGACTTTTTGGAAACAGTCATGCCAGCTGATCACAAATGTGAGGTTCAAATCCAGCTGGCCTAGATCCAAAGCCTGTGCTCTGAAGTCTGGACTCAGCTTCCCCAGTGTTTGCTGCAGACTATGCCCGCTTAAGCTTCAAGACTTTAGGGGAAGGTCAGAAAAGGGCAAAGGGCATGGGGAAGGAGTCTTACAGGGACCAGGAATTTAGAATAAGGGGTTACTCAATGTTCCAATGTGCCTGGACAGGTTATTCCTTTTAAGTAGGTGTTCATTTCATTGACAAAGGCTTAACTCAGGAGCGTGTGTGCCGGCGGCGGCATTTCATTCCTCAAGGGCCAGTTTGTGCTGGGGAGGTGCTAAGACAGTGATGTGCAGTGGTTAGGAGTGCGCTCTCAGGTCTAGGCTGCCTGGGCTGGAATCTTGACTCAGCCACTTTCTGGCTGTGTGATCCTGGGCAACTTATTTAATCACTCTCTGCCTTGGTGCCTCCATTTATAAGGTGGACCCAATGCCTCTGGAGCCACCATAAGGGCAAAGTGAGTTGATATATGTCAAGCGCAATAAAGGAGTTGATTATTGCTATTATCTTCTAGGGAGAGTCCTGCAGATTTCAAAATACATTGAAAATATCACATTTTTAAGGCCAGGAATGGTGGCTCACACCTGTAATCTTGGCACTTTGGGAGGCTGAGGTGGGAGGACTGCTTAAGGCCTGGAGTTTGAGACCAGCCTGGGCAACATAGTGAGACTCCATCTCTACAAAAAGCAAAAATAAAAAAAGCTAGGTGTGGTGGTGTGTGCCTGTGGTCTCAGCTACTCAGGAGGCTATAATTCCAGTACTTTTCGGAACCAAGGTAGGCAGATCACTTGAGCCCAGGAGTTTGAAATCAGCCTGAGCAACACAGTGAGATCCTGTCTCTGCAGAAGACAGAAAAATCAGCTAGGCATGGTGGTGTGCACCCATAGTCCCAGCTACTTGGGAGGCTGAGGCAGGAGGATCACCTGAACCCAGTGAGGTTGAGGCTGAGTGAGCCATGATCATGCCACTTCACTGCAGCCTGGACAACAGAGTGAGACCCTATCTCAAAAACAGTTTTAGGCCAGGCACAGTGGCTCATGCCTGTAATCCCAGTACTTTGGGAGGCCTAGGCAGGTGGATCACTTAGGTCAGGAGTTCGAGACCAACCTGACCCACATAGTGAAACCCCTTCTCTACTAAAAATACAAAAATTAGCCGGGCATGGTAGGGGGCGCCTGTAAAAAAATTTAACTCAGGAGGCTGAGGTGGGAGGATCGCTTGAGCAGCCCAGGAGGCAGAGGCTGCAGTGAGCTATGATTGTACCACTGCACTCCAGACTGGGCAACAGAGCAAGACCCTGTCTCTAAAAAAATAAATAAATAAAATTTTAAAACATCCCACTTCAGGGTTCCGTTTATTTTCATTTTTGCTCCAATAGCCATTTGCTAAGTTATTAGTATGTGAGGAAAACAAAGAACAACGTTGAATAAGATAGGCCCCTCCCATGAAGGGACTCAAAACAGAACCAAATCAGTCTCAAGTGGCATAAGCTGGAGTGTTGCCAAGGGAGAGTACCCTGTCCCCAGGGGCAGGCCTGGGCACCACCCATCAGCACAGCCCTGACGGGAACTGGTCAGGAAGGAGCCAGTTTCAGCAGGGGTCACCCCTAGGGGGATCCAAGCCGTCAGGGGTGGGGCAGGGGAGTTCACTCAGGCTGCAAGTGACTTCTCTCCCTTCTCGTCTTCCTGGATTGAGTCAAGAACAAACAGGTCCCTGTGGACATCAGATGAAGGGAGCAGCCCTAGACTGTGGGGCAGGAGGCTGAAGGCTGGTGTGACCTTAAGCTAAGGCAGCAACACCAAACCAGGGCCACCACTGTTTGAATTCCCCCAGGGTGCCCTTTGTCACTTCCCAGGTGGATGCAGTGTGTGTATTCGTGTGTGTGTGTGTGTGTGTGTGTGTGTGTGTGTGTGTGTGTATTGAATCCCCGTGGGAATTAACTCTAAGACTGTTTTTGTTTTGTTTTGTTTTGTTTTGTTTTTGAGACGGAGCCTCACTCCTTCGCCCAGGCTACAGTGCAATGGCACGATCTCAGCTCACTATAGCCTCCGCCTCCTGGGTTCAAGTGATTTGTCTGCCTCAGCCTCCCAAGTAGCTGGGATTACAGGCGCCTGCCACCATGCCCAGCTAATTTTTGTGTTTTTAGTAGAGACAGGATTTCACCATGTTGTTCAGGTTGGTCTCAAACTCCTGACCTCAGGTAATCTACCTGTCTAGGCCTCCCAAAGTACTAGGATTACAGGCATGAACCACCGCGCCTGGCCTAAAACTGTTTTTGTTTTTTTTTTTGAGACAGAGTCTCGCTCTGTCGCCCAGGCTGGAGTGCAGTGGCACAATCTCGGCTCACTGCAAACTCCGCCTCCCGGGTTCACACCATTCTCCTGCATCAGCCTCCCGAGTGGCTGGGACTACAGGCGCCCGCCACCATGCCTGGCTAATTTTTTGTATTTTTAGTAGAGACGGGGTTTCTCCGTGTTAGCCAGGATGGTCTCGATCTCCTGACCTCATGATCCGCCCGCTTCGGCATCCCAAAGTGCTGGGATTATAGGCATGAGCCACCGCGCCCGGCCCCTAAAACTGTTTTTTGAGACAGGGTCTCACTCTGTTGTCCAGGCTGGAGTGAAGTGGCACGATCATGGCTCCCTCAGCCTCAACCTCACTGGGTTCAGGTGATCCTCCTGCCTCAGCCTCCCAAGTAGCTGGGACTGTGGGTGCACACCACCACGCCTAACTAATTTTTCTGTCTTCTGCAGAGACAGGATCTCACTGCATTGCTCAGGCTGGTCTTAAACTTCTGGGCTCAAGTGATCTGCCCACCTTGGCTCCCAAAAGTACTGGGATTACAGGTGTGAACCACCATGCCCAGCCTCTAAACCTTTTAAAAAAGAAAAATATATAGAGTTTTTTTCCCCCAGGGCAAATTGGGAGCTGGCTAGACTGTGTTTCATGTTCTCACCACTCTGGAGCATGTGGAAAAGGTTATAATAAAAAGTTGGAGCCATATCCACCACTTAGCTGTGTGGTCCTAGGCAAGTGCCTTGCCCTCTCTGAGCTTCCACTTCCTTATCTGCATACCAGGTTAGATCCCTACCTGGAAGAGTTAAACAAAATAATATTTGTGGAGTGCTCAGCGCAGTTCCTGGCTCATAGAGAAATGTTTAACAGCAGTGCCCAGAGGTTTAGCAGGGTCTTAGAAGGGGAGGCTGGAATGGCCTTGAGAGGCCTTGAGAGGTCCCCAAGATGCCTAGGATGACGTTTACCATCATCTGGGCATCACAGAGATTCAGAGTTGAACAAAACAAAACAATGTTTCAGGAAAAAATTTAGCCTAGTTCCTTCTATTAAGTGCCAATGCCCTTTTAAAATGTGTATAGCTTGATGTGTAACCATCACGTAGGTGAACAGAGAGAACATTTTCTGCACCCCATGAGGTTATTTTGTGTTCCTTCCTAATCAATATCCACCTCCTGCCCAGGTAACCACTATTCTGACTTCTGGCACCATATATTAGCTGTGATGGATCTTAGCATTTCACACAAATCCATCTAAACAAAGCACAGGTAATTTAATGAAAATAAAGGCATGGCTATTTCTTGTCTAGCAGCATTAGGGGGCTGAAAGTCCTTTCTTTTCAAGAAAATGTCTCTCAGGCCGGACGCGGTGGCTCATGCCTGTAATCCCAGCACTTTGGGAGGCCGAGCTGGGTGGATCACCTGAGGTCAGGAGTTTGAGACCTTATCTCTACTAAAAATACAAAATCAGCCAGGCGTGGTGGCACATGCCTGTAATCCCAGCTACTCAGGAGGCTGAGGCAGGAGAATCGCTTGAACCCAGAAAGCTGAGGTTGTGGTGTACCAAGATAGCACCATTGCACTCCAGACTGGGCAACAAAAGCGAAACTCCATCTCAAAAAAAAAAAAAATAGAATGTCTCTCTAGGTGTGGCATGTCTATTTCTCTCTGTTTAACTTGTTTCCTTCTTACTTTTTCCATAAACTTATATTGATTATGTAACTTTACAAAATCATAATCGACAATAACAGGAAAGAAAGGATGCAGGAGGAATGTAGGCCTGGACTCCTTGTGATATACAGAGTAGGGCTGTCCAGTAAAATACAGAATGCCCAGTTAAATTTGAATTTTAAACAATGAATACTCTTTTAGTATAAGGATGTCCTAAATATTGCACAGCATTGGTGCTAGACAGAGAGGGGGCAATATCCCAAATCTTCTGGAACCTGTCCTTTCGGGTTCCATTCCCTCTATGACCCAGAAGTGATCCAGCCACCATCCCAATACCTGAACAGTTTGATGACCACCTTCCCAGGAGACAACTGGCTCAGGAAGCCGTCCAGCAGGATTGCCCACTGCACACCAAGCGCCAGCATGAAGAGGTTGAAGGCCACACTGCTCCAGGTGTGTCTCTGCAAATTCGAGGTGAGGAAGCCCAAGCCAAGGGCCGCCATCACAGTCAGATCTTGGCCGACTGCTCGGTGGGGAGATGGCGAGAAGGAGGAGGGGGAAGCAGACGAGATTTAGGGTGGTGTGAAATTAGAGTCTTACAAAATGGCAGCTGGAAGGGACATGCGAGATCATTTACAAGTATTTGGTCAAGTTACTTTGCCTCTTTGAGCCTCAATGTTCTCAACTGAATAATGGGGATAACATACACATGCCGTGTGGGGATAAGGTAAGGATTAGAGGAGCTAAAGCTAATTAAGCACTTAGGGTAGGGCCTGGCCCATAATGAATGCTCAGTAAATGTGGCAATTATTGTATTATTAAACCTAATAATAAGAACAAGTGTAAAGCACACGTGCTTGACGCACATTGACACTCAGTAAAGGTCATTGCTGCTGTTATTGCATATCAGGGCCAACCCCCTGGCTGGGCACATGAGAAAATAAGGCCACAGAAGCCAAGTGACTTGGCCCAGGACACACAGAAAAGAGAGGGCAGAGATAGGCCCAGTGCTCTTGTTCTTGGGAACCACATAATCTTCACAGCAAACCTCCCTCCCTTTGCCGCCTGCTGCGAGGGACCTGGTGAGCTGGCTGGCAGAAAACATCAGGGCCACCTGGGTAGCCCTCACCTTTCCCAGTCTCAGACCCTGAGCAGAGGCTGCTGTGGCAGGTGAGTGGAAGAGACGCACCTGAGGGCAGGGAGGGGCGAGCAAAGCGAAGAGGGTGAGCACTTTGGTTTAATTCCAGTTTTGAAAAAGGGTGAGCAGCTTAGCTCCAGAACAAGACAAACTTGGGTTCAAATCAGGACTCTGGCACCCTCTAACTGTGTGGTCTTGATCTAGTTACTTAACATCTCTGAGCTTTATAACAGCCTACATTTCTTAAGCGTTTACCATGTGCCTACACTGTTTTAATCACTTTACATAGACTATCTTGTTTTGTTCTCACAACCACACTTTGACGTGGGCACTGTTACTGTCACCATTTTACAGATATGAAAACCAAGGCACAGAGGAGTTACGTACCTTGCCCCGGTGGGTAGAGCTAAGATTTTTTTTTTTTTTAATTTTGAGATAGTTTCACTCTTGTCACCTAGGCTGGAGTACAGTGGTGAGATCTCGGCTCACTGCAACCTCTGCCTCCTGGGTTCAAGTGATTCTCCTGCCTCAGCCTCCCAAGTAGCTGGGATTACAGGTGCCCGCCACCATGCCCAGCTATTTTTGTATTTTTAATAGAGAAGGGGTTTCACTATGTTGGCCAAGCTGGTCTCGAACTCCTGACCTCAAGTGATCGGTTTCCCAAAGTGATGGGATTACAGACATGAGCCACAAGGCCCCGCCTACAGCCAAGATTTAAACCTAGATAATCTGCTGGAGCCTGCGCCTTGGACTACCACACCATCTGCCCTCCCTCTTCTTGTTCTTGTCTCTTAAATAGGCGAAATGATCATACCTCCTTCATTAGGTTGCCAGAATCAAATGGTATATGTAATGCAAATAATTGCTCCAAAGTGTAAAAGCTATTTTATCAATAATCACCAACTGTTTTCGCACATGAATAAATGACTGGAGAGGGAGAGATCTTGAAGAATTTTTTTTTTGCGTCGTGAATATTGTCTCTAAGTTTGGGAGATGTTTTACTTTTTTAGTTTTAGTGTTGAAATTTTCTGCAACCAGCATGTAGACAATTTTTTTTTTTTCAAGACAGAGTCTCTGTTGCCCAGGTTGGAGTACAGTGGTGCGATCTCGGCTGGCTGCAACCTCCGCCTCCCGGGTTCAAGCGATTCTTGTGCTTCAGCCTCCTGTGCTTCAGGGGGAACCACAGGCGCGCACCACCACGCCTGGCTAATTTTTGTATTTTTAGTAGAGACAGGGTTTCACTATATTGGCCAAGCTGGTCTCGAACTCCTGACCTCATGTAATCCACCCGCCTCCGTCTCCCAAAGTGCCGGGATTACAGGCATGAGCCACCGTGCCCAGCCTAGACAATGTTTTTTAAAAAGGTGGAAGGGGAAGCATAGGCTTTGAGTTCACATAGCTCTGTTCGATCCCAGCTCTATCATTTCCTATTAGATTAAACCTCACTAAATTGCCACCAGTTGACTTTTTTGGACATATAAAAATATCAATTTAGGAGGCTGAGGTGGGCGGATCATGAGGTCAGCAGTTCGAGACTAGCCTGGCCCACATGGTGAAACCCCGTCTCTACTAAAATTACAAAAAAATTAGCTGGATGTGGTGGCAGGCACCTGTAATCCCAGCTACTCGGGAGGCTGAGGCAGAAGAATCGCTTGAACCCAGGAGGCGGAGGTTGCAGTGAGCCGAGACCGCACCACTGCACTCCAGCCTGGGCGACACAGTGAGACTCCGTCTCTAAATAAATAAATAAATAAATAAAATAAAATATCAATTTATGTGTTTCAACTTCATAGCCCTGTGGTCTTGTAAGTTGCTTACTTTCCTTATCAACTGAATAAGGGTAATTAGACCTACCTCAGAGGTTGCTGGGAAATCCGAAGGAAATAATGTTTAGTACAGTGTCTGGCACATGAAGAACGCTCAATAAATAGTGGCTATTCATCAACATCATCATGACAATCACAACAATAGGAACTCACCTGCCACTGGTCTCCGGCCCTGGTTTTGATAACAATGAGAAGCTCTCATTACTGGAACTCTCCAAAGTCTCAGAAAAAGTCTTTGATTTATAAAGTACATTTAAATTCACTTCCATTGAAACATACACACACCTAGGGTCTGCCAGAGAGGACAAGGGAGGACACTGACATTTCCAAATCAACCTGACACCACCAGGATATAGGAGGCCCCCAAGGACCTCCATGGGACCTGGGTAAATTAGGGCGTGGGTGAGAAGTGGGCATTAGGAAGGATTCAACTCTGCACTTCTTCTGACAGCAGGGAGGGAGGTGCAGGGAATGTTTCTGTCTCCTGCTTGCATCCTTAGGAATGGGGGTGTGTGGCCAGAGGACATTTTATACAGGGGTTCCTCTTGGGATTACTCAAATTCCCTCAGGAGCCAAGCAGGAAATATGTATATGAAGGTGCAATGCACATGTGGGAGCAGTGAGGCTCGTGTTCAGTTGGAGACTGCATGCCCCACTTAAGATATGCAAATTCAACCTTTTATTAAACACGATTGTTAAAGTGCATCTGCCATTTTGCAGCAATGCTATATGCATAGGGTCCAGACTTATTGAAGATTCCATGAGTAGAGCAATTCTTCCATTTTCCTCTCATTTTACAGAAGGGGACCAGAGAGAGCCTGTGAGGGGCGCCCATGACCGGGCCCAGAGGAGAATTATACATTCTAAGGAAGACCTTCAGGAAAAGTTTATGAAAGCCCCACAACTTGGAGAAAGAAAATCTAACCTGGTAGTTCAGCAGTGAACTTAACTACCAGGCCCCAAAACATGCCGGCAGCAGAGCCTAGCTCTGAATGCCTGGAACTATGTCCTTGCATAGGCTAGGCTGTCTCTAGCTCTTTTTTCTCACCTCACTAAGCGATCTTAGGCAAGTCCATTACCCTCTTTAGGCCGCAGTTTCCCTGTCTGTAACACATAGGAGTTGGACTTGATACTCCCTAAGGCTTTTACAGCTCTGGAATATTCCAAAGAAGTTAGTGGAAGATGGGGAGAGGAGAGTTGCCTCGATAAGCGCGGAGTTGGGGCCCTAAAGATGAGGAAGTCAGACCAGGTGTGGTGGCTCACACCTGTAATCCCAGCACAATCCCAGCACTTTGGGAGGCCAAGGAGGGAGGATTGCTTGAGCTGAGGAGTTCAAGACCAGCCTAAGCAACATAGCAAGACCTTGTCTCTACAAAAAATACAAAATTAGTTGGGCATGGTGGCGAGTGCCTGTAGTCCCAGCTACTCGGGAGGCTGAGGTGGGAGGATGGCTTGTGCCTAGAAGGTTAAGGCTGCAGTGAGTCGCGATCACACCACTACACTCCAGCAGCCTGGGTGACAGAGGGAGACCCTGTTTCAAAAAAAAAAAAAAAAAAAAAGGCCAGGCACAGTGGCTTATGCCTGTAATCCTAGCACTTTGGGAGGCTGAGGTGGGCAGATCACTTGAAGTCAGGAGTTTGAGACCAGCCTGGCCAACATCTGTACTAAAAATACAAAAATTAGCTTGGCATGGTGGCGCATGCCTGTAATCCCAGCTACTCAGGAGGCTGAAGCAGGAGAATCGCTCGAACCCGGAAGGCTGAGGTTGCAGTGAGCTGAGATTGCACCACTGTACTCCAGCCTGGATGACAGAGTGAGACTCCGGCTCGAAAAAAAAAAGAGAGAGATGAGGAAGTCAGAGGATCCTGGGTGGGCGCTTTATCGGGCACAGCTGCTGCCCCTGATCCCGATTCCCTGATTCCAGGTATATGCACTCAGGGCCTTCCTCCCCAAGCCTCTACACTGTCCCTGAAAGAGGAATTGTGCCTCAGCCAACAAGATGAAATTAGGGCAGCAGTTTCCATGAGCTGTTGACAGAGCTCATGCACCCCAAATTGGTCAGGAAATAACATTTGATTTCAGGCTTCTCCTCCCCCTGCCCCCTCGTCCTCCCACCTCTCCTGGGCTCCAGGCCCATTTCCACCCCTCCATTATCTGGGCTCCCGCTGCAGGGCTGGGTCCCAGCTTGGAGCATCCTCATTGGTATCAGCCTTCACCTCTCACAGTCTGCTCTGCACTAACATCAGCTGCTGGTTTGATAAGCTAATGGGCTCTAAGGTGTTCAGGGGTGATAAGAAGTGGATGTGCTACCCGGGCGCCCATGCCTGGGCCCAGAGGGGAATTGTACATTCTACGGAAAGCCTTCAGGAAAAGTTTATGAAAGCCTCATGACTTGCAGAAAGAAATCTAACCTGGTAGTTCAGCAGCGAGAGATAAGGCAATACTCACCATCGTTGTAACAGCAGGCACGTAGACAGTACCGCACGTTCCAGGCACTGTTCTACGTGCCTTACACACTTAGCCCACAACAGCCTCAGGCAGGAGGTACGATTTATTATCCCCATTTTAGAGATGGGGAAAGGGAGGCACAGAGAGGTGCTATAACTAGTCCAAGTCACAGAGCTAGTAAATGGTAGCAGGAGGATTCAAACCCTACCTACCTAGGTTTAACCATTATGCCATCCTGCCTTTCTATACAGCATATATAGCGTAACGGTGATGAACAGTGTGGGTCTCTGAATCAGGTTGTCAGTGTTCAGAGCCTGGCTCTTCCTCTGTGTCCCAGCTTCCTGAGCTTTAAAATTGGGATGAAACAATGCCACCTGCTCAGAGGATTGCCATGAGCGTTGAGCATGGCTCATGCAAGTCACTTCGCCCAGCATTGGGTACGTAGTGAGTGTTAGTAACTATTACCCCGTGCGGGCCGCTGATTAGCGGTGTGACTTTAGGCAAGACTGCTCTCCCCCAGGCCTGTTGCAAAGAGACCACTTGCAAAGAGTTCGTTTGGATAACAGCACTTTGGCCTTCTGAGTCCATCCCCGTGGGCAGCTGCCTCCTCCGGTCAGCTGCCTCTGTGATTCTGGATCTGCGCCCCCTCCCACTCTTGCCCCTCCCTCTGGCCTGCAGAAACTTCAGCACCAACAGCTCTGAAGGCAGACCCAGCTTCACTCCCGCAGGCTCTAGGGTTGACCTCCACACTGTGCTTCCACTGCTGCCTGGAAAGACCTCTGTAGCCTCAGGCTGCCGCTACCTCCTCGCCCACAGCCTCTACTCTACCGGCGACTCTCACCCCTGCAGCAGCCTGGGAAGAAAAACAGATTTCCCAAAGGCGCAGACCAAAGCCTCAGTGTGGAAGGTGTCAGGGTTTGGAGTGTTTACATGTCACTGGGAAAACTCCTCTGTCTTCTAGTAGCCCCTCTCTCTGCCTTTGAGGAGTATGGGGTGGGGATGGGGGACTGAGTGGTAACCACAGCACAGGACCCAGGATAGTCTCCCAGTTTGGTAGCCTTAGGGAAGCTCTGCCTGGTAGGCGATTGTTACAGCAATGGCCACCAATGAATCACCAACTGCCAAACATGTGAATGAGGTCATCAGAGGCCATCCCACCCCAAACTGCAGATGCATGAATGACCCTGGGTGAAACCAACAGAAGAACTGCCCAGCTGAACCCAGCCCAGTTGTTGCACCACAGAATCATGATCATGAGTAAATTAAAAGGTTGCTATTTTAAGCCACTAAGTTTGGGGTGGCTGTTATGCAGCAATAGGTAATTGATACTCTCTGCTTCCCCTAAGCATATCATAGGCCCCTTAACTTCAAGCCCAGAATGAACATATCATTGTTCATTCATCCTCACAACCTGTCCCTCCCCTTCTGTCTCTCATCTCAGGAACTGGCACCTCTCTATGCCAAATCATACATCTGCAGCCAGACTTAACTCCCCACTCTTTTCATCAAGTACAGCTGATTTTATCTCCTAAATATCTCTAGAATCTCCTCCACTGCCCCTGCCCATCTGGTCTCATCACAGGTCATCCAGACCAGTAGTCATTACAGCAAAGAACACACACCCCAGAAAATGCTCAATACAATCACCAGGGTAGCTGGAAGAAAACAAGCAATTCTAGTTTTATTTTTATTTAAAAAATTAAGAAATTAAAGCTTTTGGGCTAGGCGCGGTGGCTCATGCCTGTAATCCCAGCACTTTGGGAGGCCGAGGCGGGTGGATCACCTGAGGTTGGGAGTTCGAGACCAGCCTGACCAACATGGAGAAACCCCGTCTCTACTAAAAATA
Organism: Pongo abelii; assembly: GCF_028885655.2. Classification (NCBI taxonomy): domain Eukaryota; kingdom Metazoa; phylum Chordata; class Mammalia; order Primates; family Hominidae; genus Pongo; species Pongo abelii. The sequence goes on along the minus strand of NC_071985.2, from coordinate 208,241,116 downwards.
CAAAATTAGCCGGGCATGGTGGCGCATGCCTGTAATCTCAGCTACTCGGGAGGCTAAGGTAGGAGAATTACTTGAACTTGGGAGGCAGAGGTTGCGGTAAGCCAAGATCGCACCACTGCACTCCCCTGGGCAATAAGAGCAAAACTCTGTCTCAAAAAAAAAAAAAAAAAAAAAGCTTTTGATAATAAAAGCTAATACTCTTTATGTGTGTCAATTCATTTATCCTTTCAACAACTTAATGAAACAAGTACTATCATCCTCTGACAGAAGTTGAAACAGAGACAGAAAGAGGTTGACTAATCTGCCCAAGGTCTCTAAGATACAGAGGCAAGATTTGAATCAGTCTAGCTCCAGGAATTCTTGAACTTTCACGCACAGAAGAATCACCCAGAGGGCTTCTGAAAACACAGATTGCTGGGCCCCAGGCCCAGAGCTTCTGATCAGTAGGTCTGGGCTAGGGCCTGAGAATCTGCATTTCTACTAAATTTCCAGGAGATGCTGAGGCAGCAGGTCTGGGGACCACACTTTGAGAAACATGGATCTAGGCTATTCTATCTCTAAAGGTACTTTGTGAAGTTTTCAATTCTGCAAATATTTAATATTCAGATTTACCAAGAAGCCACCCCTCACTTGCTCAGGATGTCATACAGCCTTGAGTGTCCTAGCTCTGGAAGGTGCCCTAAGGGAATATTGGTCCAATGAGAAGGATTTGATATGCATTTCTCTATATTCTTCATGTTGCAACTAATGGCAGGGTTTTATGTTTTATTTACTTTTATTTTCATTTTTTTTTGAGATGGAGTCTCGCTCTGTTGCCCAGGCTGGAGTGCAGTGGCGTAATCTCAGCTCACTGAAAGCTCCGCCTCCTGGGTTCACGCCATTCTCCTGCCTCAGCCTCCCGAGTAGCTGGGACTACAGGCACCTGCCACCACACCCGGCTAATTTTTTGTACTTTTAGTAGAGATGGGGTTTCATCGTGTTAGCCAGGATGGTCTCCAACTCCAGACCTCGTGATCTGCCTGCCTCGGCCTCCCAAAGTGCTGGGATTACAGGCGTGAGCTACCGCGCCCAGCCTTTATGTTTTATTTATATTTTTATATTTGTTATTACATCCTCGCTTCACCTCAAATATTTTTATTTTTTTTGAGACAGGGTCTTGCTCTGTCGCCCATGCTGGAGTGAAGTGGTACAATCCCGTCCCACTGCAGCCTCAAGCTCCTCTCACCTCAGCCTACTGAGTAGCTGGGACTATAGGCATGTGCCACCACACTGGGTTAAATTTAAAGTTTGTTTGTTTGTTTGTTTTTTTTTAGAGATTGGGGGCGGTCTCCCTATGTTTCCTAGGCTGGTCTTGAACTCCTTGGTTTAAGCGGTTCTCCCCACTTGGCCTCCCTAAGCGCTCAGCCAGGGTGTTTTGTTTTTTTTTTTAATTAACTACTACAGAACTTTTAACGCATATATGAAAACAGAGAGAACAGCACGATGACCCTATGTGCCCATCTCCAAACTCTGATGATTGTCACATGAGACCAATCTTGTTTTTATAATCCTTCTCTACTTTTTCTTTTTTCTGGCATAAAAGCAAACCCCAGATATCATGCCATTTCAATGTGCCTCTCTAACAGATGGAGCCTTAAAAAACAAAAACAAAAAAAAACCCACCATGCTTTTATCATACCTAACAAAATTAACAATAATTCTTGTATATCATAAGATATTCATGCTATATTCAGATTTCCTGATTGTCTCAAAATGTCTTTTTAGAATTGGCAGGTTTGAATGATCTATTATAGTTTACCAGGACTGAATTCAATTAAGTGGATTGACAGATTAAGTTACCTAAGTTTAACTCAACAAACTTTCACAAAATGAAGTAATGGCTTAACCAACTCGTACAGAAAAACACAGATTGGAAGCACAGAAATAATGGCAGTCAAGTGAACAAAAAGGAAAAGGCAGAGTGAAACTTTTCCTCATACAAGCTGTCAGTCACATTCGAGATTTAAAAAATGTCGATCTAATCAGATCTGACAAGTCAATCAAGACAATTTCAAATTATCAAGAAGACTCTGAGGAGTGAATTTTCATCCACTATCGTCAACTGTAGCAATGGACCCTGCCTGGAGATTGACACCATTATGATTAGTAATTTGAAAATATTATACATTTCATTTTGATCTCTTTCAATTTTCCTAATTTGTATGTATTTATTATAACATACAAAATATATTAATGTAGTAATACTTAAAGTAATACTTAAAGTGTAACATATAACCACGGTACATGCTCAAAAAATGGTGTGTACACCATCAGAAGGTTGAAGTCCTCGGGTCAATACTACACTGCAGCCTCCATGCTGGTCTTGTGTCTCAAGCCATGCCCCTTCCCCTGTCCCCAACACCAACCCTGGCATGGCTTCTGCCATGACCCAAACCCAAACTTGTCGTGCTCCTGTTTACTATTCGGACCTCAGACTGAAGCCAAACTCCGTATGCAGCCCAGTGAGTCTACCACCCACTGCTTCCCTGTTTATTTTTTTTTATTAGTATTATTTTTTTCAGACAGAGTCCCACTCTGTCACCCAGGCTGGAGTGCAGCTCAGCAACCTTTGCCTCCTGGGTTCAAGCAATTCTCCTGCCTCAGCTTCCCAAGCAGCTGGGACTACAGGCACGTGCCACCACATCCAGCTAATTTTTGTATTTTTAGTAGAGACAGGGTTTCACCATGTTGGCCAGGCTGGTCTTGAACTCCTGACCTCAGGTGATCTGCCTGCCTTGGCCTCCCAAAGTGTTTGGGATTATAGGCATGAGCCACCACGCCCAGTCCCTGCTGTACTTTGTTTTTTGTTGTTGTTGTTTTTGTTTGGTTTTTTGAGATGAAGTCTCGCTCTGTCACCCAGGCTGGAGGGTAATGGCCTCCCAAGTAGCTGGGATTACAGACGTGTGCCACCACACCCAGCTAGTTTTTATAATTTTAGTAGAGATGGGGTTTTGCCATGTTGGCCAGGTTGGTCTTGAACTCCTAACCTCAGGTGATTCTCCAGCCTTGGCCTCCCAAAGTGCCAGGATTACAGGCGTGAGCCACCTTGCCTGGCCCTTTGCTTCTCTTTTTAGGCTCCAGGGCAATGCAATGTTAAGCCCAGGCTCAGTCTGCTCTAGTGTGTGCACACGCAACGGCACCCACTGTGCCCTCACTTGGATGACCCTCCTTTGTCCCACAGGTAATTCCTACTGAGCCTTCAAGACCTGGCTGGGCAGTCACCTCCCTCCAGAAGCCTCCCCTAACACCATCGTCTCCCCTGCCTGGGTTGTGGACCCTCCTCTGAGCTTCCGTACAAAATGAGTTTCTCAGGACATTTTGTACCTACATTAGTAGCACGGTGCAGGGGTAAAGAACATGGACCCTAGAGTCAATCTACAGAGCTGGAATAGTGGCTGCTACACCTACTGGGTTATATGACAAATGACTCAACCCCACTGTAAAATGGGGCCATGATGCATAATGGTTAAGTGTAAGGAAACTAAATCCAGGATGGCTAAATTTAAATATGCTGTGCTATTGCTAGCTGAGCGACCTTGGGCAAATTACTCAACATCCATATGCCTAGTTTCCTCATATGAAAAACGAAGATCATAATAGTACCCACCTCATTGGGTTGTTGTGAGGGTTCAATGTAAAGCATTTAGAATAGTGTCTGGTACATAGTAAGTGCTCATAAATATCAGCTCCAATCATGTGTCTGGATCCCACATTGGATGTCATACATGGTTGAATGAATGGAATGCATTGAATTGTATTGGATTGAAATGAATTAAAGAAAATTGAAATGAATTAAAATTGTGCCAGCTCTTCTTTGTCTGTCACTGAAGGCTCCTCTCTGGGCCAGCCCTTTAAATGGTATAAGGGCTTCCCTCCCTAAGTCCTACTTGTCACTGCCATGGCCCCCAGGATGACTTCTCTTTGCTTCCAGTTAACTAGCCGTTAATATCACCTAGGAACAAGCAAGCACTCAACCAGGCTCAAGCTTCAACTTTGTCTCAGGGACATTCTTCAAGGAGGCCCTGTCCATTATCAACAATCTATCAGCCCAATGAGATGCCTGAAACTCATTTCAATATTTTTTTAAAAAGCAAAGTCACACCATTGTGGACATCTGTCTTATTTACAGTTGTCTCATCACAGTCTGGGAATATTTTTAGCTGAATATAAAATAACCATCATCCTACCCTCCCCTTCAGCCATACCTTCTGGTTCTGGATTTACAGACAGCATGCAGACTTCCCAGCCCCTAAGTGAGAAGAAAGCTGGGGTCGGTGGGGGTGGGGGTGGGGGGTAGCAACAGGCTGAAGCTTCCAAAAGAAAAGTAGTATAGATATGAGCAAGAGAGCTGGGCACAGTGGTTCACACCTGTAATTCCAGCACTTTGGGAGACTGAGGCTGGAGGATCGCTTGTGTCCAGGAGTTTGAGACCAGTCTGGGAAACACAGGGAGACCCACATCTCTACCAAAAAAAAAAAAAAAAAAATAGCCAGGCATGTTGGTGCGCTCCTGTGGTCCCACCTTCTTGGGAGGCTGAGGTGGGAGGATTGCTTGAGCCCAAAAGGTCAAGGCTGCAGTGAACCATGATCATGCCACTGCACTTCAGCCTGGGCAACAGTGTGAGACCCTGTCTCAAAAAGAAATAAGAAATGAGCGAGAGGCCGCAAAAAGGAAACAAAAACCAAAAACCCAACAACATGAAATTGCTTGCATAAGATAGCTGCACTTGTATCCCCTAAATCTATAAAAATATAAATTTTTTTTAAATAAAAAAATTCCTTGCCACTAAGGAGAGAGAAGGGGAAGCAGAGAAGCACAGAATTATGAAGACCATTTGGCAGAGGGAATTTGAGGAACACCAAAGAGGACGCCTCTCACTGCGCTGAAAAATCAAGGCAGGCTTCACGGAACAGGGAATGCCCAGGCTGCTTCTAAAGGAAAGCTTATATTGTTGGCTGAATTTTGGTGCAATCTACGGAAGAAGATGGGGGAATCTTTTTCCTTGGGATTCTGTAGAAAGGAACATCTGTGCTCCTGGAGAACCACAGGCCTCCCCCGCCCCTGCCCCTGCTATTTGCTCTTGTGACCACTTTTCCAATGAACCCTCACCTTGATAGGACGCCACAAGCCCCTCTTGATCCTCTAAGGAAGCGTTGTAGTAGGTAAAAAAAAAGAAGAGGAGAATGAGAGCTGCTTCCAGCGTTAGGGCGCAGAGGGGCAGGCAGCCCCGGACAGACCGCGGGTACTTGGAGCTCATCCTGTGTCCGTCTCTGTGCAGGGGTTCCACCAGCACCAGGCATCACCCCTCTCTCCAACACCTACTTGAGGGCTTGAGAGAGCGATAGGGGTGACACCCGCCAAAGGCCTTATCTCAGGCTGCAAGGCTGGTTGTGCTGGCCTGTCTATGGAGTTAACACGGAAGCAGAGGGACTATGATGGGGAGGGGAGGAAATGTATGTTTTCCAATATTAAGTCATTCATTCAACAAGTTGCTGTGTTCCTGTTATAGGTTCCTGCTGTGCTCAGTTTGAAAGAGGGCATTCTATTCCTTTGACACCCAAACATAATCCTTCTTTGCTCTGTACTTCAGTCATCTTCACCATATCCTTGTAAGAAAAGCAAGGAACGGATCAATACTCCTATTTTACGAATAAGGAAACTGAAGCTCAGAAGAGGCTTTCTTTTTAAAACCTTACTACATGACAGAGAGGGCACCCAGTGAGCTCTTAACAACAATGTATTGAATGAGAATGAATGAAAGCAAAGAATGGAGCTGAGCCCTGGGGAGGATACAGATAGGAGCCACGTAGAATTGACTCCTCATAGTTACACAGTTGAAATTACTTACATTTGAATTTGTATTTAAATCTATGTGTTTCTAAGCATTTTAAGGGTGGGTGGCAGAAGAGAAAGGAGATGTGGGTTTGGCTCTAGTAAAAACGTGGAGGGGATCCTGATCCAGCCTTAGGGTGAAGTTGCTCTACCTCTGGTCACCTCCTCACAGGGCAGCCCAGGACTCTGCCTGGGGCACTACAGTGCATTTGAGGAAGGCCACCAGCCTCAGCATCTCCATCCCTCAGTGGTGGACAGTCCAGTCCTCTGGCATGAGCTTTAGGGGGCTTGGGACTTAGTTCTAACCCTGCAGCCAACTTCCCCTGTGGCTCCCATCCATGTGCCTGGCAGAAGGTCTGCTACATGGCGTCAAGGAAGGAAGGGAGAGAGAGAGGGATGGAGGGAGGGAGGAAGGGATGAAAGAGGAAGAAAATAAGGAAGGAATTGGAGTTTCCTTATTTTCTACAGTGGCCCCAGCCACTGGCCACTGAGTATAAACCGAATGTGTGGAGCCCCAGAGAATAAAGCCAGGGCCAGGAGCTGCAGGGAGGTGGAAAGTGGAAAGTGGATACTTTATTGACCATTACAGTTGTCCACTGAAATACTCATGAGGTAGTGAGCACCCTGTCACTAGAGGAATGCAGAAATGTCTTAAAAACAATTCCTATGTAGATCAGAGGAGATTTTAATCACCCAGTAGAATCCTGTCATTTTGTTTTTAGATGAAGAAACCAAGACCCAGAGAGGTCATACCTAAGGTCATCTAGTCATTTGGCATCAATCACTTTGCTCAGTGCAGCTTTATTTACAGAAGGTAAAAACTGAGACTAACCTCAATGTCCACCAGCAGGGGGTTGGTTAAGAAAACTACAGGACATGAAACTTGCTACCAATAAGAAGGTTCTGAACATATGCAGGAAAAGCAAGAGGAAAATGCTTTCATCAAAACTGACACAGAGGATATACAGAGTGAAAAAGCAAGTTATATAACAGTATGTACAATATATTCCCACTCATAAAATAATATGTTAGCACATGCATAGAAAAAAGTTGGCTGTAAACCACTAAAACATTGGTTAATTTTGCTTTATACATTTTCAGAGCTAACTGTTATTAAGTACTTGCTAGGCACCATTCCAAGCACTTTACATATATGAACTTAGTTCATGACACTGGGATGGGTACTATTAGGCTTATATTACAAATGAGTAAACTGAGGCACAGAAAAACTAAGTGACTTGCTCAAGGTCACAGGGCTAGTAAGTAGTAGAGCCGGGATTTAAACCCAGGCAGCCTAACTTCAGGACCTGGGTGTTTGACCACTTAACTGTAGCCTAGATCAGGGGTCTCCAACCTTTTTGGCACCAGGGACGGGTTTTGTAGACGACAATTTTTCCATGGACCGGGGTGAGGTTGGAGGGATGGTTTGGGGATGAAACTGTTCCACCTCAGATCATCAGGCATTAGTTAGATTCTCTTAAGGAGCACGCAACCTAGATCCCTCTCATGCGCGGTTCCCAATAGGGTTTGTGCCCCTATGAGAATCTAATGCCGCTGCTGATCTGACAGGAGGCGGAGCTCAGGCAGTAGTGTTCGCTGGCCTACCCCTCACGCTGTGCGGTCAGGTTCCTAATAGGCCACAGCCTGGGGGTTGGGGACCCCCGGCCTAGATTACTTCTAAGTATTCTTCCAATTCTAAAAGTCTAGGAAAGTGAGGTTCTAAACCCTATGCTACCCCAACAGCAATTAAGGGGGAGGGTACCCCAATCCCCAGAGGTCAGAAGTCTCCATTCCTCTCACAATTGCCTCCTGGTTCTGATTTCTGCTCTATTTCTGGCAGTCAGTACTTCTTATAAACTGGTTTTCCTGAGAAGGAACTCCCCTATGCAGTGGGATAAATGGATGTGACCCCTGCTAACCTGGGCCCAGTACAAGATCTTAAACCAGGCAGCCAACTACACCTACCTGCCTGAAGGCACCAGATGTCAGCAAGATGAACACTAAAGATTTCCAGGCAATGCCAACCCCCGGACCTGACGGGCATGTTTACCAGCTGGCAAACAGCGTGGGTGGTGGTTGGTTCCAAGGCACTCCAAATCCCTGTGCGTCCTGATCCTGCCCCAGTAAGGAAGCAGCAGGGACTGACTGCTTGACAAGAGGACCCCGCTCCTCGCAGAACAGAAAGGCTTTCATTAAAAAAGGGAGGTATCCCTGCAGTTGGCCTCTCCTGACAGATTTGTCAAAAGCAGAGTTTTTGCTCTTCCCCTCTGACTCTTATAAAAGACCCCATTTTCTGACTCCATTTCCTGATATTCTGTCTTTAAATCTTCAAGGCAGGTCACCTGCTACAGAAAGCACAAGGGATCTAGGATACATAAGTCAAAAACCAAATACAGTAAAATGTTAATTGTTGATTCTAGCTGTGAGATGTATGGCTTTTCACCGTACAAGTCTTTCAACTTTTTTTGGTAGATGTTTGAAATTTTTCATAATAAAATGCTGGGGGAAAAGCGCTCTGTGCACCTGCTGTTCTCTCTGTCTGAAACACTCCTCCTACCAGATACAGATGGCCTCCGACTTACGATGGTTTGACTTAACGCTTTTCAACTTTATGATGGCGCGAAAACAACACACATGCAGTAGAAGCCGCGCTTAGAGTACCCATCCCACCACTCCGTCTTTCAGTTTCCGTACAGTACTCAGTACATTACATGAGATATTCAATACTTTATCATAAAATAGGCTTTGTGTTAGATGATTTTGCCCAACTGTAGGCTAATGTAAGTGTTCTAAGCATGTTTAAGGTAGGTGACACTAAGCTATGATGTTCCGTAGGTTAGGTGTATTAAATGCATTTTTGACTTAGAATATTTCCTAGTTACCATGGCTTTATCAGGACATAACCCCATCGAAAGTCAAGGAACAACTGTACTGGCTTGCTCCCCACCTCACCTCCCTGGATTTGTACTCCACCATCCCCTTCTCAGGGAAGTTTTCCCTGACTGCCCTATTTTTTTTTTTTTTTTTTTTTTTTGAGATGAAGTTTTGCTCTTGTTGTCCAGGCTGGAGTGCAATGGCACAATCTCGGCTCACTGCAACCTCCACCTCCCAGGTTCAAGCGATTCTCCCGCCTCAGCCTCCCAAGTAGCTGGGATTACAGGCACACGATACCACACCCGGCTAGTTTTTGTATTTTTAGTAGAGGCAGGGTTTCACCACGTTGGCCAGGCTGGTCTTGAACTCCTGACCTCATGTGATCCACCCGCCTCGACCTCCCAAAGTGCTGGGATTATAGGTGTGAGCCACTGTGCCCGGCCTCTGACTGCCCTATTTAAAAGGACAGCATCATCTCCCCTTTCTGCTCCCCTTAACAAGGGTTCCTTGTGTTCCCCTTTTAGTTTCCTTCACAGCACTTACTAGCATCTGACGAAGTCTATATTTTAACTTGTGTATTTAGGTTTTTTTTTTTAGACGGAGCACTCTGTCACCCAAGCTGGAATGCAGTGGCATGATCTTGACTCATTGCAACTTCTGCCTTTTAGGTTCAAGCGATTCTCCTTCCTCAGCCTCCCAAGTAGCTGGGACTACAGGCATGAGCCACCACACCTGGCTAATTTTTGCATTTTTAGTAGTGACAGGGTTTCACCATGTTGGCTAGGCTGGTCTCGAACTCCTGACCTCAGGTGATTTGCCCACCTTGGCCTCGCAAAGTACTGGGATTACAGGCGTGAGCCACTGAGCCTGCCGTGTATTTGTTTATTATCTGCTTTCCCCTATGAGAGTCTGAGCAACACGAGGACAGGGACTTTTGACTGCTGTGGTTGCTGTTGTATCCTCAGCACCAGGGAAGTCCATAGTAGGTGCTCAATAAATATTTGTAGGCTGAATAACAGCTACTATTTCTGGAATGCCAAGCACGGAACCAATCATTTTGCATATGTTATTTCATCGGATCTTCCTCTCAAGCCTGTGAGTGTAGGCATCATTAAGCTTACAAAAGAGGAAACTGCTGCTCAGAGAGGTGGCGTGAGTACCCAAAGCCACACAGCTAATAAATGGCAGAACTGGGACCTAACCCAGATCCATCTGACACCATGGTTTGTGTTGCTACTTACTTTGCAATTCTGCCTCCCAAGTTACTAAATCGCCCAGTCTCAATTTCCTTATGAGTCAAATAAGATGATGTACTCTGGTCTCCTCACAAGGTTATTACAAATGTGAAAATTTGTCAGCAGGCCTGGCAGCCTGAGTTACAGAAATGAAGCTGAGCAAGTGGTGCTACGACCATGGCATGCTGGTCTGAGCAGCCAGGCTTCCTGCAAGTGTGGTGAATTGAGCCAGGGAGCCCACAGCTTTCACGTGTAATCATGACTTTTCTGTAAAAACCGGACTCCCTGAGAATACCTGCCATGCCCTCCTACCTGAGTCAAGCTCAGTCATGGGCAGTGACCAATGAGGTAGGAGGTCCTCCGGTCCCTCCCTGGAAATGTGTTCACGCCAAGGGTGTGACCTTGCTCTGGGCACGTTTGGCTAAAGTGCAGCTAAGTCAGTCGTTCATTGATTTAACACACATGAGCTTTGGAGTTAGGCAACCTGGTTCAAATTCAGGGTTTGGAATGAGCTGTGTGACCTTGGGTATAACAGTCAGTGTCTCTGTGCCTGTTTCCTCATCTGGAAAGGCAGAAAATCAGAGTGTCAGTCTCACTGGGTTGTTGTGAAGATTCAACGAGGCAGTGCATAAAGTGTCAGATGTGTAGAAAACACTCCATAAATGTTAGCAATTATGATTATCACACAAGCTTGGCAAGTTTACTGTAGAAACCTTTGAAAATACAGATGCTTAAAGCTAACATAAAATGTCCATTTCAATCTCTCCAAAAACCAGCACTGTTTTGAGTGTATATCCTTTCAGATGTTTTTCTATTCCTGTCGATTTAGGCCTTGTTTTTCTCCCTACAAAAATGGGATTACACAGCACATACTGTTTGGTAACTTGCTATTTTCATGAACTCTATATCATAAGCAGTTTCCAAGCCAGGAAAGTCTTTCTACAACACTGTAACATGGTAGTTAAAGAGCCCAGGCTCTGAAAGCAGACTGCCTGGATTTGAATTCCCAACTCTGTTACTATGTGATCTTAGGCAAGTGCCTTAACTCCTCTGTGCCACAGTGTCCTCATCTGTAATATGGTGCCAGTAATCTCTATCTCATAGGATTGTTGTGAGGATTAAAACAAAACGTATCTGATACTTGGAGTGGTGGCTGCCATAGTTAGTGCTGTGTATAATCATCCTCCATGCCACACTGACTTCCATGGTAAGGATATGTGTTTGGTCAGTCCTCTTCCAAACTAGCCCTGTTCTAATCACTACAGTGAACATCTTCCATTAACGTGGTTCTGGCCTGGTGTGGTGGCTCACGCCTGTAACGCCAGCACTTTGGGAGGCCGAGGCAGGTGGATCACCTAAGGTCAGGAGTTTGAGACCAGCCTGGCTAACATGGCAAAACCCCATTTCTACTAAAAACACAAAAATTATCCAGCCGTGGTGGCATGTGCCTGTAGTCTCAGCTACTCTGGAGGCTGAGGCAGGAGAATCACTTGAATCCAGGAGGTGGAGATTGCAGTGAGCTGAGAATGCACCACTGCACTCCAGCCTGGGTGACAGAGCAAGACTCCGTCTCAAAAAAAAAAAAAAAGGTTTCTCTAGGGGGTACTGGTACATGTGTTAAGAGGTGGCCATCAAAATGTTTGGACTTTTCTGTGATTCTTATAGGGCAGGAACAAAGCTCAAGACAGCTAGGGGGCTTGTGGGGATTGAACGGGCTGACAGAGGTGGGAATACCATTTCCTTATATGTGAAACAGGGTTTAATGATCTGGCCTCTAGAGCTGTTCTGGGCTCAGCTGAAGACCAAGTGCAAATCCCTTCATCAGGAAGTCCCAGAAGGAGGGACAAGCCTAAATTCCTATGTAGGCCTTGGTCTTTTGAATGAGGGCAAATTACTTCCCTTCCTTGTTTTACTCATTTGTAAAATGGCCACTGCTAATCTCTGCTTCCTGACTGGTGAAGGTGTGGGGAGCTGGGGCCTTCTGGCAGGAGGCCTGCCTCAGGTCAGCCCACTTCTGTGCCCTTAGAATCCCAAAGGGCCATTTCAGGTCTCAGAGGAAAAAGGCTGGCACTTGGCTGGAGCCAAAAGGGCTTGTGCTAGAGTGGGTCATGGAAAAAAGAGCTGGGTCTGGAGGAGTGAAAGAGGAAGAGTATGGAGATGGGCAGTCCTTCTCTGGCCTGTCCTTGGGTCTTGGCAAGAAGGCCATTCCCATCATCTCACCCCAACTCTACCCATCAATAGCTATATACAGGCACCACAGCTTGCTTAGCTTGCGCTTTGAGCTAGATTGCTCTACCACACCTATTATGTGACCTTGTTTCCTCTCAACCTCAGTTTTCTCATTTGTAAAATGGAGCTAGCACGATCTGCTTCTAAACACAGAACTAGAAGCACTACCTCCAGAGGAGATCTTGGTACAGGGTGGGCTGGTGACTCAACCAAGGACACTGGTGAGTTGCCATGTGAATTGGGATTGGAACTTAGACCTCCAGACCTTCAGATTGTTTCTCAGCCATCACCCTGAGATTTTCTCTGCCCTTTCTCTGCTTCCACGTAGTCCTAGAGCTCAACAGTAACTCTCAGCCACACCCTCCATTGCTCCCAGCCACTCCGCACTTTTGCCACAGCATGAGATGCCCTGTCAGGAACCTATTTAATAGTAGGCTAAACAGTGAGCCTCAGAAAGCTGGCATGTGTCCCCAGTGCCTCTCATCTTTTCTTTGGATTACTCATCTAACCATCCCACTTAGTCTCTGGCCCAGGTAATCTGGAACACTGCAGTCATGGGGATGAGGGATATTCAAGTCTGGGGTTCCCATGGAGTCTGGAGCCAGGACTTTACCATGTACCTGTTCCTGCCCTCCCCAACGCCTTTAAGCTTCCTTTTTGATTTGGTTCCCACCTGTATCTTCCTCAGTGAACCAATCTGCCTTGGCAGCTGAAGACTTTTTTCTGCTGCTCCACACATAGCATTCTGTTCATATCCTTTCTCAACAATGGGCAGGCCTTGGTGAAACTTTGAGCTCACAGAGTTTGTTTTCTTGGCCACCCAGTGCCACTTGATCAATATACTGAAGTAGAATTAAGGCATGAGAAACAAGTATACTGCTAACAGCAGTTACTTTCTGTTACCTACTGCTTGTCTGGCTCTGAAGGCTCATTGTCCTCCAAGCCTTAAAACAAACCTCAGTGGAAACAGACTCTGAGAGATTTAGTAACTTGTCCAAGCTAGTAAGTGGCCAAGCTAGAATTTCAGCCCTAGTCTGAAAAAGCAAGTACTTTGGCCATTTTTCTGAACTGTATCTCTGCAGGGTACAGATTTGATCTCCAAGAAGCTTTTTGCCTAAGTGGATGGATAAGCCTTGCCTAAGAAACCACACACCAGAAGTGGCACTGACAGGGATGCTGTGTTGAGGCAGAGGCAGGAAGGGGGAAAGATAGGTTGCAGTGGATTTAAGGATAGTGAGAAAAACGGTTTGCTTGCCTCGTGTAGCCTGGAAAAGGAGGGTGGGTACCCACTGTGACCAGCTCTGGTTGCCCTTCTAAACAGAACGGGTTTTCTCTTCCAGGCACTGGGAGATCTTTGAAGGTTTGTGAGCAGAAGAAAGTAACACAGAGTCATGATTGAGGACGACGCATTTGGTGTAAAGTTTCTCCCTGGGGTAGATGTTGATTAAGGGAGGGGTGATTACAGGCCAGAGAGAGTTCTGTGTGTCCCAGGACAAAACAAAATGGCATCTACTTCCTGGGAAGTTTTTTTTTTTTTTTTTTTTTTTGAGACAAAGTCTCGCTCTCCTGCCTCAGCCTCTCGAGTAGCTGAGACTACAGGTGCCCGCCACCACGCCCGGCTAATTTTTTGTATTTTTAGTAGAGACGGGGTTTCACCATGTTACCCAGGATAGTCTCCGATCTCCTGACCTCGTGATCTACCCGCCTCGGCCTCCCAAAGTGCTGGGATTACAGGCGTGAGCCACAGCGCCCAGCCCTTCCTGGGAAGTTTTAAAAATGCACTGGAAGACTAACTGCCCCATTGTCGTTGAGGGATTACACTGGTAAAGCTACTGGATACGACATTCTGCAATATTTTCAGAAATATTTATAAAAGCTGCATTAAAACACATAAAAATGCTTACGTTAAAAACAGGATGACTACTATTCTAGTATGACCACTATTCTATTTAATAGCAATAGTAACATTATCATCCATAGGGGAAAATTGGAAAACAAGCAAATACAATAAAATGTCAACTGTATTTGTGTTAATGTGATGAGACCCATGGGTGTTTTTTCCTTTTCGGCCACTTTCCTACATTTTCCCCAGTTTTCTCTAATGATAAACATTCTTTTTATTTCTCTTAAAAAAAAAAAAAACACCATGTGGCCTTTTCTAAGTGTTATTTTGCCACACGTACGTGGCAGGGGAGTTATGAGGAGTAAATGAGCAAATACACGCAAATTACCCAGCACGGTGCCTGGCATAAAATCGGCGCTCAATGAGTATGAAGCGTGAAGGGTCGCCGGCCCCGCGTCCCCGCCTTGGAGGAGCCCGGACCCGCCGAGCAGGCTCCCGGTCCGGCCCGGCCTGGCCCGGCCCTGAGGCCGATGCTTCGCGGTAGTGCCCTCGCGGGTCCTGCGGAGTCGGCGCCCGCGGGGCCCACAGCGCTGCCCAGCCTGTGGACGTGGAGCACGGACCACACCGCCGCACACGCCCCGGGCATCTCTGCGCTACGTCGCGCGCCCCCACAGCTCCGCCCCGTGACGTACCCGGGGCGGGGCCGCCACCTCCGATTGGCCGGCGGGCTGTCACCACGTCGCGGGAAGCTGGCAGGGTGTGTGTCTGTGCGCGTGTGGGGTTTGCTTTGTCATTCGTACCCCTGGTGCGCGCTGACGCGGCCGGCCTAGCCGAGCTCTCCAGCATCCGCAGAAGAGTCCCCGGCGCTGTTCCTGGGATGCTCCCTTACATAATGACGCGACTGGCTGAAGCGCACGTCAGCGCAGACACCGCACATGCCGCAAACCCGGGCCTTCCGATTTCATACATTGCTAGACGAGAGCCTACAATGCCATGCCGTACGGTATGCTCTAGTAGGGATTACAATACAATGAAACGCAACCCAATAATAATAAAGCATACCTTCGCAACAAGGCGTAATATAGGATGTTATATTTATAGGGCCTATTTATAAGCCTCTATTTAAATCTTTTCTGATAGGCTCAGCCGCGGACCCAGACACCATAATGATTGGCGCATTCTTCCGTCCTTCAAAGAGGCGGGTTCTAGAGTCAGTTTTGCCTCAGCGGGCCCTGGGATTGGCCGACAGCGGTTTACCGGTGGCTTCGATTGGCCTCCCGGGCCGTCCGTCGGAGCTGGGGAGGCGGGGCAGGCGGCTGGCTGGTGCTGGGCGGGCGGGCCCCGGAATTGTCATTTCTTTGTTTCCGAAGGCGGAGGAGGCTCCGAGCCCCCCCTCTCCGTGCCACCCCCTCCCCCCCGGGTGCTGGCTCCATGTCTGTGTGACCGGCCCCAGGGGTAGAGTCCAGGCCCGACGCGGGGCGGGCCAGCGGCGGCGGCGGCTGAGGTGAGAGACGGCGGCGGCGGCGGCCCCCCAGCGGGAGGATGAAGCGGCGGAACGCCGACTGCAGTAAGCTTCGCCGCCCCCTAAAGCGGAACCGGATCACCGAGGGCATCTACGGCAGGTGAGCGGCTGCGCCCCCACTCCGCGGGCGCGGGCCCTGCGGTCCCCCTCCAGCTCCGAGGGGCCCGGCCCCGTTATGTAACCCCGAGTAGGCCGCACGCCCGCGCCGGGGGCTCTCCTGAGGAGCGCTGGCCCCGGAGCCGCTGGCCGGCCCGCCGGGGGTCCGCCTCGGGGGCGCGGGGCGTGGCGAGGGCCGGCCCGGCCGGGCGGGCAGGACGCGGCGGGCGCTGGCTGAGGGAGCCGCCGCGCCGCCGTTGGAAGCGCCGGGCCCGCCAGGGGGAGGGGCGGAGAGCCCCCAACCAGCCCGGCGTTCCCCAGCATCCCGGCTGTGCCGCTGGGCCCGGAGGGCCGCTTCCGGGACCCCTGACTGGCCGCCGCTGGCCCCCGAGCCCCCCGGTGGCCTGGGGGTTTGCCGGCCTGAGCCAGGAGGCGCGTGGACCACAGCCCGGGGGGGTGGGGGAGGCTGACAAAGTTGAGAGCCCACTGTGGCCCCTCGTTCCCCCAAGCTGCCAGCAGACTGGCCTGGGGCCATGCTGTCACTTCTTTCACCTTCTACTTCCCATATGGGATCTCAAACTTGGCACCCAGGGCTGAAGCTGATACCTCCAAATCATGCCCTGTGGCCCTGCTCCAGACTCGGAAGGGTCTGATGACCAGTTTTTCAGCAAATATTGTTTTGACAATTCCAAGCAGATAGCTTGCTTTGAACGTTTTTAAAAAGGGATTTTCTCCAAACTCTTTTTTTTTTTTTTTCATCCGTAAGAAAAGCAGTGTCCCTTTAAATAGAAATTGAATTCAGTCCACCGGTAGAGAAAGACAACAGGTTCATGGGGCAACTTACTATCATAGCTTCCCCAAGTCGATTTGTGTACGACTGGTATTTTCTGATACTTCTCAGAATGTTAATTGTAAATAGTATTTGCCTTGATACAGATTTCGGTGGAGAGGTAATTAGTTTACAAAAGAGAATTCTCAGCATGTGGATATAGGCTTAATTGAGTCTTCATGGTGTTTTACAATTAGCTCCTGTAGCTGTGGGATTTTAAGAAATATGTGAGGTAGCTGATGACACCCAGGTTGTCTTAACATAACTGTACACCTTGCACATGCTCTTGTTTACAGATGTGGAATGATTGCTTTCCACAAGCAGCTGACTGATGTAAACACTGGGGATTTTCTTCAAGTTTAAAAGCATTAAGCAATCAATTAAAGTAAAAATTTCTTGGGTATATTCTTATAAAATCAGCCATAGAGCATAGGAGTATTTCATTCATTCAACAGTTATATATATTATGTGCCAGGAACATTTCTAATCAGTGAAGATAGAGCAGTGAGTAAAACAGACTCGCATCTATGCTGTATCAATCGAACTTGACCACTTTAACTAAAACTGTAAAAGCAAACAATTTTTTCTACACATAGATGGAGGAAAGGTCAATTCACGTTACATACACTATACATTCTTGAATTAAAGAAAGTTTTTCCCCTTTGGCTATTGAAAAATATTTGACCAACTTAACATTAATGGTAACATAAAAATAGGAAAGGGATATTAAACAGAGTTGGTAGACTTAGCACAACTGTGGCATTTGAATAGCTGCTATTTACAGTAACATAAGATGATGTACCTCCATTTATAGCAAGAAGATTGAGAGTCCCATATTGTTTACGTGTTTTCTGCTGTATTTCAATTTCTCTTTGTACTTGAACAAATAGACCCAGTTTACAACCTGCGCCATAATAGCTACTCAGTGTGAATCGATGTGAAGAAGTGAATTCATTGTTTAATGAAGATTTATCATCTTACTGATGGCTTTTGAAATTTGAATTTTCTTACCCTAAAGGTTAATTGTAAATACTCTATGCAAGTTATTCAGAGGTTCATCGGCAAAATTTTAAAAACCGACAGTGCACTAGCCTTAAATCTTCTTACGCTTCTCTGTTTTGCATTCTTTAAGTTAAATGTTAATAAAAGACCTAAATGTATTTCTACCTGTCTTTCCTGGTTGGAGCATCATATATCAAATGAGCGTTTCAACTCACTTATCTGTTTCTTGGTTTATATTATGGAGTATTGGACTGAAGAACAAGATTTTTTTTTTTTTTTTTTTTTTGCCCAATTCTGTTTTTAAAGAGATTTAGAAAAATTTCCTGTTATTTCTAAAGCAAACAGGATGAGTGGACTGGTTATAAACTAGAACGCTTGAGGATTCATGAATATCAAATTTCTGGTGATCACCAAATATAAGTCTATGCTAAGTTGTTTTTCACACCATCTATTGCCCATTTTGTTTCTCAACAACATCTGGCCAATTTTGGATTCATTAAACAGAGAGCCTTGTTTTTTTTCTGGGGCCGTGTTGACAGTTTTGATAACCACTGTCTACTGTTTCATAGCCAAACCTTTCATGGACTTATTATTTTCATGTTCTCAGTCTGTACAACTTTCTGAGCCTTGGCATAGGAAGGAGGCAGCTGTGGTGAAAAGCGCACTGGACTGCAGGAATCAGGAGACCCAGGATCAGACTCAAAATCCCAGCTCTGCTGCTTTAGGCAGACAGGGCATCCACAGCTTTGAGCCCCAGTTCTCCCATCTTCAAATGAGTTTTGAGGACTAAAGGAGATATGTACAGTTTGTGACATGCTTTATAAATCCTAGTGTAGTTTACAGATACTATTTACAATGTTGTTGCTGTCACAGTTTAACATGTGTGGTTTATTTTTTAAGGAGGCAGGAAATACTATAAGATTTGGTGCAACTGTAAACAAAAGTTGAGTAGCCAAAACAAGAGGTCAGTTGCTGTTTGGTCTTGCTTTAAAAAATCCTGTTGTGGACTCACTTTTAAATCATGGGCTGCAGTCCAACAACTGTTACTGAGGTGACTGTCAAATGATATCATTTATTGTAAGTATCATGGCTGTCTTGGAATTCTGTTTCAGGGCAAGATACAAGGAAAATTAATTTTAGACATTATATTAATGTAATCTGCATTTATACATATGAAACATCATTTGGAAAGTGAAACATGCTATAGAAATATTTTAGTCCAGTTAATAATTAAAAATAGGAGAAAGGAAATAGGAATAGTGATCTTTTCATCTTACTAGGGGCTAAAGTTCGATGTAGTTTTAAAAAAATCTGACCCAGCCCAGAGCCTGACACAGAGTCAACATTCAGTGTTCAATAAATGTTGAGTGAGTGAATTAATAAGTGAATATAAGCTAGTCCATTTCATTCATGAAGTGCCTACGTTGTTCAGGGAATTGTGGAGGATACAGGATAACACATGGCTCATTGTCTTCAAGGAGTTTACAGTCTAGTAGGCCGTAGTAATACCATCTTAAATTTGTACAGTGGTTTAGAGTTTCCAAAGAACTTTAAGTTCTGTTCAAGTAAAAATACTTCTGTTGTACTAAATTTTAGCTTACTGTTTTAGTGGTTCACCTGACACATTAACAGCTGTATTTTGCTCTGTGCTATTTTATGATAAAGTAGACAGTTGCCACTATATGAGGGAGTCTTTTCTATCTCAAATGAGATAGATATGAAAGTACTTTAAAAATTATGAACATAAGTTATTAAGTACCTAACTCTTATATTTCTAAGGTCCTTTGGTTTTCTGGGCTGGGTTCTCTCCCTGTGTCTGCCTGGACACATGTGCACCAGACACTCCCAATAGTAATATCTCATTGCAGGCAGTGATTTTCCAGGTGAGATGAGGTTAGGGTACTGTGTAGTTTTTAAAAGCCTTAAGGGGATTCTGTATGGTTTACCCCTACCTCTCACCCTGCCATACTTTCCACTCCCTTCCCTCAGAGAATTACTGACTTTATAATACAAAAATGAGGAGATACGATGTGGTAAGTAGTAGAAGGAGGCAGAAACATTTATGTTTAAAGTATACATATATTCCAAGTCTCTACAGTTAAATGGTTATTTATACAAGTAAATATAATACGAATTTTAAGTAAGGTATATGTTTTAAGCTTCTGGAAATGATTTTATATCTGTGTTACTGGTGGCTGAAGGAAGTACCCCTTCACTGTGTATTTAAGACTGCTTCCTGTATTCATGTACTGGATTCTGCTTGTAGTGCTGTGTGAAGCCTAGGCAGTGCAGTATTGTACCTGACTGTCATATTTTTGCAGCTTAATGCCTTAAAACTAGGACTAAGAACTCAGCACTGGTGTATATGTTATTATTTCCCATTTTTATTTCAGAGAAAAATTCTCTGGTCCTTGGGGCTCCTCAAAAGTGACTTTTTAAAGTGATTAAATTTTGCATTCTTCTCAACTTCCCAATTTCCTTTTTCAGACCCTTGTGTACATCTGATCTCCAGAGGTTTCATTTGACTGCTTTTTCTGCCTCCTTAATGATGTTTTCTAAGCCTAGTTTTAGACTCCTTTGAGCTATGCTTATTAAAGTCACTGCAGGCTGTCATGACCCTTGGCTGCCTTGATTGTACATGTGTTCTGCAACTGAAACCCCAGATACCTGTGTTGCAATCTCATAGCCTAAAAGCATTTTGGTAATCTTGGTAGGCTTTAACTTTAACAATCCTGGACCTGGCACGAAAGTGATAGATTTTGTATTGTTTTAGAGGAATGTTGGGGAAGGAGGAATTGAAATGTTTTCACTAACCTGTGCAGTGAAGTGTTTATTAGCTAAACTCTTCTATTTGTGGTTTTCACAAAATACACTTTAAAAATCAGCCACACTGGGATAAAAAAGCACTTTCCTCCAACTTTCATTATGATTCTTCCAGTCTGAGCAATCTTGGCAGTTTAGTTTCATTAGGTGTTTTGAAAATCCCTTTAAATTGCTGCTGGGTTGAGGAGGGGAACAGGAGAGAATGTGATTCACTTCACATTATTTACTTAAAAGCTTCGTGTTTTATCATTGATAGTCTCCTTTTTCTTCACATCGATTCCTCATGGCCTCTCTTGAACCTCACTAGATTTAGAGATTGATCTTAATGGTAGGTTTAACAAATAATTATTTTCATTTTCTTACTAGTTACATGCTTGTATATATTTCATGGACCCAGTCTATGTTCTGTAAGCATTTATGTTCCTAGAATCTTTTTCTTTGGCCATTTCTCCCAGATCTCCCCACTGATATTGTTAACCCTTTGGGGTTTTATGTATATAAATGTGCACTTTGTTTTATCTGTTTCTAGGCTACCATCTCGTGGAGTTTGGAGGGCAAGTAGAAATTTCACAAACATAGTTAAGTGAAATACTGTAATTAGGTTACTTTTCTTCATAAAATTTAGTGTGCTCTTCAAATATACTGATTACTTTATCCCCAGGCTTACTAGATTTGGGCATAATTATTTTACTTGGCTCTTTCTCAAGAACTAAGTCCAGAAGAAAAATAAGTTGGCTGTCCAGCAAGCTGCATAAGTAGGATGGTACATACAACAGTAGATACACACATCCTCATTAGACTTTTTCCACTGTGGATTTCTTCAGATGCTTAAATAGTGACTTTTCAAAGCCTCTCACCTTGCATCCTGGCAATGGAAACTTGAAAATTTTAATCAACTTTTAGAGAATATTGAGGCTTTGTATCTTTAATTTGACATTTAACTGACATCAAATTATCTCAGCTGATGAGCCTTCCAAGGCAGTTGTCTTCCCTGGCCTTTGAAGACATTCATAATACTGACCTTGATTGCTTTGTATTTTTTTCTCTGCTGCCTTTAAGGATGATATGCCCACTTGGAGTCATGGGATTGTGGCACCAAAAATAATGTATCCCTCACCCCATCTCCTCTGTTGCCTTCTCTTTTTCAGAGCTTTTGCATTTAGTGATTAAAATGGTGTGACTACTCCACTTTCATGTATCTGTTCATATCACTGATGCCTTTGAGCTGTTTAGGACTGATCTCCCACCCAGCACAGAGGAGTGGCTAGAAATAATCTCATTCTGTTTTTGAATCATATTGTTACATTGTTCATCTTCAAAACACTTTTTTTTTTTTTTTTGAGACAGGGTCTCATTCTGTCGCCCAGGCTCGAGTGCAGCAGCGAGATCACAGCTCACTGTATCCTTCATCTCCTGGGTTCAAGAGATCCTCACACTTCACCTGACCGAGTAGCTGGGACCAAAGGCGTATACTACCATGCCTGGCTTTTTTTTTTTTTTTTTTTTTGCGTTTTTGCGTTTTCATAAAGATGGAGTCTCGCTGTGTTGTATAGGCTGGTCTTGAACTCCTGGGCTCAAGTGAGCCACTCACCTTGACCTCTCAAAGTGCTGGGATTATAGGCATGAGCCACCGCACCCACCCAACACTTTTAAAAACCAAATAAATGGCTGAGTACTAAAATCAGTACTTTGCCTATCTTGTAGCAGGAATGGTTGAACATTAAAGAGAATGAATACTATGTTCATGTCCAAAGTAAGGATTCCTGTCTCAGAAAAAAGAGATACTGTCTGAGGCTTGAGTCGTCTTGCTCAGATATAATAAGAATTTTTGGCCGGGTGTGATGGCTGTAACCCCAGCACTTTGGGAGGCTGAGGCAAGAGGATCGCTTGAGTCCAGGAGTTCAAGACTAGCCTAGGTAACATAGCGAGACCTCATCTCTACTAAAATTCAAAAAAATTAGCTGGGTGTGGTGTCACATTCCTGTAGTCCCAGCTACTTGGGAGGCTGAGGTGGGAGGATCACGTGAGCCCAGGAGTTTGAGGCTGCAGTGTGCCATGATCGTGTCACTACACTCCAGCCTGGGCAATAGAGCAAGACCTGTGTCAAAAAAAGAGAATTGGCTGGGCATTGTGGTTAATATAATCCCAAAGTGCTGATATTACAGGCGTGAGCCACCATAACCAGCCCCCAATTTAAAGGAAAAAAAAAAAATCTAGAATGGAAATCGCTAAAAAAGGTTTTCACAGTTTTATAGTATAACATTTTTATAAAAGTCTATATAGACCACAGAGATATCAAGGACAGGTATTGTAACCTAATGCAGGTGGTGAGTTTTAGAATTTCTGTTTCAAGAATACTTTTAACAGTGTGGAGTCTATGGGGTTGAGGAAGGGGAGGGGTGAAGAAGCATAGGTGGAGAGAGAAAACAACTCACAGGCTCTAAAAAAACCTGTTAACATTATATAAACATTAGAAATTCATTTCATAAGGGAATCAAAATTATGCTTTGTATAATTTATAGTGATAATCTGCTTAATCACACCTTACATTTCTATCATACTTATAACTTTTCCAAATGTTTTCATATTATCTCATTTTATCCTCACAAGTGTGAAATAGGCAGATTAGTTATTGCCATTTTATAGGAAACAAACCTGAGGAATAGAGAACTAAAAAGCTGCAAGGCACTGTTGAAAGAGTACAGAAAGAGAAGTTAGGAGACTTCAGAGAACAGTGTAAATTCTATGTGGAACTCTATGTTGCTGCTAAAATGGATAAGGGAAATTCTATATAAAGAAGTGGACATGGCTGGGCCCTGTGGCTCATGCCTGTAATCCTAGCACTTTGGGAGGTCGAGGCGGGTGGATCACCTGAGGTCAGGAGTTCAAGACCAGCCTGGCCAACATGGCAAAACCCCGTCTCTACTAAAAATATAAAAATTAGCTGCCTGTAATCCCAGCTACTTGGGAGACTGAGGCAGGAGAACTGCTTGAACCCGGGAGGCAGAGGTTGCAGTGAGTCGAGATTGTGCCACTGCACTCCAGCCTAGGCGACAGAGTGAGATTGTCTCAAGAAAAATAAAATAAAATAAAAAACTAAAAAAAAGAAGTGGACATGTCAAACAGAAACCTGTTTTTGTTAAGAAAGAAACACATTTGTTTATAGGAAAAACAAACTATATTTATGAATTATATAACAGCAATCATCTTGGGGCAGGACTACTAAGGGCTTTTATATTATTATACATTATATTACCTTTTTAATAACAAGTATGTGTTGCTTCTTTTTAACTTCTCATTTTGAAATAATTTTAGATTTAATTAAACAGAAAAGTCACAAAAGTAGTACAGAGTACTTACACCTTAGTGAAAGGCGTAAGATACCCTATTTATTTATTTATTTATTTATTTATTTATTTTTAAACAAAAAAAATAGCCAGGCGTGGTGGCTCTTGCCTTGTCACCCTTGCTACTTGGGAGGCTGAGGTGGGAGGATCGCTTGAGCTCAGGAGTTGGAGGTTGCAGTGAGTTATGATCGCACCACTGCGCTACAGCCTAGGAGACAGAGTAAGACTCTGTCTCTGAAAAAAATAAACAAACAAAAAAGGGCATATTTCACACTGTTAGATTTGTCATTGCAGTGGCTGCACATGTACGCGCGCATGTGTGTGTGTGTAATTGACACTAGAAAGGTTCCCTTTGCAGTATGCAGGAGGCCTAGAATAGAAAAGAGAAATATGGAACAGCTTGGTCTTCTCAGCCTGCTCCCCTTTTTTGGATTTTATACAAGGAGGTGCCTGCAGAATGCAGCAGTGGTTCCAGTTTATTTTATGTTAAGGCTCACACACAACTTTCTATATATATTTTTTTTTGTCAGATTTTTTTTGTCTCTGGATCTCTTTACACTCTTAAAAATGATTGTGGCTGGACACTGTGGCTCACACCTGTAATCCCAGCACTTTGGGAGGCTGAGACGGGTGGATCACCTGAGGTCAGGAGTTCAAGACCAGCCTGACCGACATGGAGAAACCCCGTCTCTACTAAAAATGAAAAATTAGCTGGGCATGGTGGCGCATGCCTGTAATCCCAGCTACTTGGGAGGCTGAGGCAGGAGAATCACTTGAACCCAGGAGGCAGAGATTGCGGTGAGCCGAGATCACGCCATTGCATTCTAGCCTGGGCAACAAGCGAAACTCCATCTCAAAAAAAAAAAAAGATTGAGAATATCACAGAGATTTGGTTTATATGGATTATATCTATCAATATTTACTGTATTAGAAATTAAAACTGGCTGGATGTGGTGGCTTATGCCTGTAGTCCCAACACTTTGGGAGGTCAAGGTAGGCGGATCACTTGAGCCCAGGATCTTGCTATGTTGACCAACCTGGGCAACATAGCGACATCCCATCTCTACAAAAAAAAAAAAAAAAAAAAAAAAATTAGCCAAGCATGGTGGTATGTGCCCGTAGTCCTAATTACTCTGGAGGCTGAGGTAGGAGGATCACTTGAGCCCAGGTTGAGGTTGAGGCTGCAGTGAGCTATGATTGTACCACTGTACTTCAGCCTGGGCAACAAAGGAAGACCCCAGTTCTGGAAAAAAAAAAAAAAAAGAAGAAAGAAAAAAGTTAAAATAGAAAAATTTAAAACATTAGTTCACTTAAAAGTAACAATAAATTGCCGAGCACAGTGGCTCATGCCTGTAATCCCAGCACTTTGTGAGGCCAAGGTGGGCAGATCACCTGAGGTGAGGAGTTCAAGACCAGCCTGGTCAACATGGTGAAACCCCATCTCTACTAAAAGTACAAAAATTAGCCGGGCATGGTGGTAGGCACCTGTAATCCCAGCTACTCGAGAGGCTGAGGTGGGAGAATCACTTGAACTGGGAGGTAGAGGTTGCAGTGAGCCAAGATCGCGCCATTGCACTCCAGCCTGGGCGACAGAGTGAGACTCCATCTCAAAAAAAAAAAAAAAAAAAGAAAAAAGAAAAGTAGCAATAAATTAATAAATTCATGAGAAGACTGGTGTGGTTTTACATTTTTGCATAGCTCTTTAGTGTCTGGCTTACTAGAAGATACTTTGAGAACCACTGCTGTCGTCAGAGCCAGTGGCAGGTAGGCCAAATGGAGTGATAGTCTGGCACCCAGAACAAGGCTTATTAAATTCGTTTCTTCATAGTGAAGAACATTCAGAACAGATGGGAGCAGGTTCATGGTAATCCTTCAGGCAGAAGCTGCATTGGTTATCTTGGTTGTTGTTGCTTTGTCCAGACACCCTCCCAGTCAGTCACCTGTGTGTCATCTCTCCCTCTATATTCATTGTAAGTATGTGCTTTGGTAAAAATCCTACTGTTAGTCCTAAACACTTTTCTACATTACAGATCATTCATTCAACATTTTTTTTTTGAGACAGAGTTTTGCTCTTGTTGCCCAGACTGGAGCTCAGTGATATGATCTCGGCTCACTGTAACCCCCACCTCCTGGGTTCAAGCGATTCTCCTGCTTCAGCCTCCAGAGAGTAGCTGGGATTACAGGCATCTGCCTGGCTAATTTTTTTGTGTTTTTAGTAGAGATGGGGTTTCACCATGTTGGCCAGGCTGGTCTCGAACTCCTTACTTCAGGTCATCCACCCGCCTCAGCCTCCCAAAGTGCTGGGATTATGGGAGTGAGCCACTGCGCCTGGCCTCAACAAATATTTTTTGAGAAAAAAAATAGTTAAGCTCCTGTAGTCAGAGTACTGTGCTGGGCACTAAGGAGATAAAGCAGGGGACAAAATGGGCAGCTCCTTTTTTCTTGTGGACTTTACATCCGAACAGCTAATTACACAAAATATTATTTAATTATCATTGTGATTCAGTGTTCTTATAGTACAGGATGCTATGTGAGTATGTAATGGGGTCCTAGTTTTTACTTTGGGGTTAGGGCGGCTTATTGTGAGGAAGTGATATTTGTGCTGTGTGCTGAAGGATGGGTAGCAATGGAAGTGCTTCGTTTAGTTTTAATTGTACTTAGGTAGGGATCTTGGCTTTGACTGAGAAAGAAATGTAGAAAAATGGAAGAACTAACCCTGAACAGTTTGAATGTTCCCAGTTATAAGGAGGACAGTCAACCATTTGGTGATAAGTACTGATTATCTGATTAGGGCATTGTCTTTTTTCTGAGACATCCTGTAATTGAGTGGAAATTCCATGACAATGAGAAATTTATATTGTATACCAGTGCTTCTAAAATTTGATTGTATGCACAAGTAGCCTAGGGATCTGGTTAAAATGCAGGCTTAGATTAAATAGGTCCTGAAACTCTGCTTTTCTAAAAAGGTCATATGTGACGGTGATTCTGCTAGTCCAGAGACCAGTACTTTGATTAGCAAGGCTGTAATTAATAAATGGCCAGTGTGAGACTTCAGGTAGAGTAGAAGCCAGATAAGGGGCTGAACGAATGTTCTAGAGGTGATGTCCGGTAGGGAGAGGTATTGGATAACAGAAAAGATAAAGCAGTTTGGTCTAGGAAGTATCATGGCAGATACTGAATGCAAAAGGTGACTCACAGTTGCCATTACCGAGAGGACAGGAAAGCTGGGATTGAGATGGATGGCTACTAGCAGAGCCAGTGAAATATTCCACAGACTCATTTCTGTAGTGAGGACCAAGTGAACTAAATGGCCATTAGTCTGCCTAGGGAAAAGGTCAGGTACTAAGGATTGATGGCCAGCTCGTGGTAATTGTGTGGGCTCCAGAAAATGATCTAGATGATAAGCAGCTACAGATACTGGAGAAAAGGTGCACTTTACTTGGAATAAGAAGAATGTTGAATACTGCTTCTCATTAATCATAGATGATTAATCTATGGATGGAGAGTACTGCTAAATGGATTGAGGTAAAAAATGGTTGTAAATGGCAAAGGTAGGAATAGAATGGGGGGAAAATCTTATAGTTAATATTCACTTTGATAGAGTCACCACCATTAAGCCTAACAATTGCATAAGACTGCTTAATTTCATTGGCACTCAGAATAGAAGCTTACAAGGCCATCAGAAGATGTTATTCATTTGCCCTTGTTTCAATATATTATTTTGGAAAATATCTTTTTGTTGCAGTTATGCTTTAAAATTTTGTTTAAGATACAGTATAGTTATTAGCAAATTTATTTGGATCAGAGAATCAAGGTAACATCAAATTAGCCATGAGTCATATAATGAACTGTGTATAAAAGTATTTTATATTTAATCATATTTTCTTCATGGTTTAAAAGAAATATTTTAGAATGCCATGATGGCTTAAATCCCTGTCTAATTTTCTTATCCTTTGGAATGTCATCTCTTTAGATTTGGCAAAAATCTTATGACCTTTAGAATGTGAAAGGAGAGGAATTAGGGCTTTTACTTTGATGAGCAGTCATTTTAGATTACTTGTCTTTTAACTTCTGTACATGTACCTACAGAAGGATAAGAGGCATGATTTACTGATGGAGAGGGCTAAGTGAATACTGAATCAGGCAGCTGTCTTAAACTTCTAAAACCTCTAAGACTAAAATGACTCAATAGAATTCAAGATTAGTCTTAGAGAAAGTTAGCTTTGTTAATTAGGTTGTCTCTTGATTTTAGAGGCAGGCCTGCCTGAAAGGAGAGCCAGAGGAAAGTTGAGGGTATGGCATACGTTTGTAAAAGATCAAGTTTTCTTAGATACCTGTACTTCTAAACTGTGACTCAGTAAGAACTGGGTGTCAAGGGACATCAAAGGTATGAAAGCAGTTGTTTGAAAAGAAATATATCAAAAGGAACCCTGCCTTAAAGTTATGCAATTGAAAAAGAATAGTCACTAACAAAGATGGTAATTTTTGAACTGCCTTAGTTTTAAATGATTGAATTATTAAAAAGTACGTATTCAACAGGCTGCCATTCTTTGGATAATGCTATCTAAATAGTGAAGCGGAGTGTTGCCATGGCAGGATCTGACTGGGGTCTGACTGGGATCCTGCCATGCCTTGGGGGCATTTTGGGCAGAAAGCAATTGGTGGTACTCTTTCTTCTCCACTTTGGGAATGGTAAGGACTAGATGGGGTACCCTTCATGTCTCATTCAGCTACATTCCAGAGATAGCTCCATGGGGAAAAGGATTAATCAGGAAAAAGAATATATTTCCATTCCTTCCTTTTTTTTTTTTTTTTTTTTTTTTTTTTTAAAGAGATGGGGTCTTGGCCAGACACAGTGGCTCATGCCTGTAATCCCAGCACTTTGGGAGGCCAAGGCGGGCAAATCACTTGAGGTCAGGAGTTTGAGACCAGCCTGGCCAGCATGGTGAAAACACGTCTCTACTAAAAAAATACAAAAATTAGCTGGGTGTGGTATGGTGGTGTGCACCTGTAGTCTCAGCTACTTGGGAGGCCGAGGCAGGAGGATCACTTGAACCCGGGAAGTGGAGGTTGCAGTGAGCTGAGATCATGCCACCACACTCCAGCCTGGGCGATAGAGTGAAACTCAGTCTTTAAAAAAATTAAATAAATAAATAAATAAATAAAGAGATGGGGTCTCACTTTGTTGACCAGGCTGGAGTTGAACCCCTGGGCTCAAATGATCCTCCTACCTCAGCCTCCCAAATAGCTGGGACTACAGGTGCACGCCACTGCTTCTAGCTGTGCCATTTTTTAAAAAATGCTCTGAAACCATGGTGGAGAGCTGTTATTCCTTTTTCAAAACATAAAAACAGTTCTAGACACAAGGAAAAAAACTGTTAGTTTTAAAGTCAAGCACCTTGGAAATCTAGTTTCAAACTAGATTTGTGCTCCCGAATACCTGCATGAGTCAGTTGTGTTTTTTTGTTTGTTTTTGTTTTTGTTTTGAGACAGGGTCTTGCTCTGTCACCCAGGCTGGAGTGCAGTGGCACAGTCGTGGCTCACTGCAGCTGGACCTCCCAGGTTAAAACAATTCTTTTACCTCAGCCTCCTGAGTAGCTGGGACTACAAGTGTGCGCCACCACACCTGGCTAATTTTTAAATTTTTTGTACAGTTAGGGTCTCACTATGTTGCCCAGGCTGGTCTCGAACTCCTGGACACCTTGGCCACCCAACATGTTGGGATTACAGGTATAAGCCACTGTGCCTGGCCCTCATTTGTTCTTTGTAACAAAATGTTCATCGCTGTCCACTAGGTCAGTTATGGATTTAATGAGTGAGAATTACGAGGGCTCTATCTTCATCTGGCCAGCAGAACTCTAGTGACATGAAACTAAAAGGTGGGACTTAGGATTCAAGACTGTGTTCTGGCCAGGCACATACCTGAAATCTCAACACTTTGGGAGGGTGGGACAGGAGGAGTCCAGGAGTTTGAGACTAGCCTGGGTAACATGGTGAGACCCCCATCTCTATTAAAAAAAAAAAAAAAAAAAAAAAGGTATAGCCAAATGTGGTGGCGCATGCCTATATTACCACCTACTTGGGAAGCTGAGGTAGAAGGATCACCTGAGCCCAGTAGATTGAGGCTGCTGTGAGCTATGATCGTGCCACTGCACTCCATCCTGGGAGACAGTGCAAGACCCTATCTCAAAAAAAAAAAAAAAAAAAAAAGATTGCGTTCTTTTGTGATTTGCTTCGGATTCCTTTATGGCAAACCTCTTAGTAGAAACTTATTATCAAACCTAAAGAAGTTCTAAGGATAAATATTAGAAATCGACCCTAGATGACAAATTATGTATCACTGTGAATACTGTATCATTGAGGGTCAAATGTTTCTGTTCCTGACATCTCTTGCCTGAATGGCTTCAAAGGGCACAAAATAAATCCTCAATGCTGGATCCTGCTTTTTTTTTCTTTTTTGTTTTTTTCTCTTTTCTTTTTATTATTTTA
Source organism: Pongo abelii (assembly GCF_028885655.2). Taxonomy (NCBI): domain Eukaryota; kingdom Metazoa; phylum Chordata; class Mammalia; order Primates; family Hominidae; genus Pongo; species Pongo abelii. The sequence goes on along the minus strand of NC_071985.2, from coordinate 208,210,956 downwards.
CTTTAAGTTCTTGCTTTTGTTTTTGTTTTTTTCCTCCAAGTATGTAAGTCTTTTGTATCTTATTGGAATATATTTCAAAATTATTTATTTAAAATCTCAATTTTGTTGTTTTTTTAAATGACTAATTTGATCACATCAGTATTGGAATATTTGTATTACAAAATACCGTGCAAGGCTTTATCCCAAATGAAAGTGAATTTTAGGTATTTCCAATTTGTATATTGTGGAAAATATTTTTTAATACCTAAATTTGACCTCCAGAATCGGCAGGATTAGGAGCACAGAAATAAAGGCTTGTTAACAAGTAGAATCTAAAGGCTTCTATTGTCCATTATGCAACTAATGAACTGGAAAATTGACCTATAGAGTGTATGAAAAATAATATTTTTTTCTGTGTCCTTGTTTGACCTACTGCAGTGGTTACATATGTGTCCTAACTGGCTTGTCTGAGTGTTTCTGTTTAACACAAGTCCAGAGGGAACTGGGAACACACATTTATATCTCAGCTGGAGCATGGCTTAGATGTTTAAGGATTTTTTTCTTTAGTGTACATTTTTATGCTTTCACAGCCCTTGGTAGTGATTAGCATCTGTTCCCTAAGTTTGTTTCTGTCTATTTGGGGAAGTCATTTGGTTTTTGTTTGGTTAATGCAGATGAATACTATATACAGAGGCAAGAGGAAAAAAGGGAAAAAAAAGACAGAATTCTTTAAGCATGTAAGAATGTGCATCAAGAATTTCAAAGACTCTTCAAACAGATGTATAGGGGTGGGGAAACAGCAAATTTGAAGCCTTTCAACTGTGACATTTTCTTCTAATGAAGAACAGCTTGAAAGCTGTAATTTTGAGAGTGTTGCAGTATTTTGAAGTCAGACACTTAGCACATTTTTAAAATAGTGGTGGGATTTAAATGGTTTTTTCCATCTTAAGTGGAATTAAGCATTTTTGGTTATCATCTTATCTTGATAGTTTTGGGTCTGAGAATGAACACCAGAGCATTTAAAATGCAGATGGGCCACGGCAGCATCTCTTTTTTGTGCTTTATCTCCATTGTTTTCATGATATATGGAGGTTTTTTTTGTCATTTTAAACAGAAACAGTGAATTTTCTATTTCTAGTTATTCACAAATGACCTTAAATTAATTCTTTATTTTTATATTTTGCAGTACATTTTTGTACCTGAAATTCCTGGTGGTGTGGGCACTTGTCCTCCTAGCAGATTTTGTCCTGGAGTTCAGATTTGAATACCTGTGGCCATTCTGGCTTTTCATCAGAAGCGTCTATGATTCCTTCAGATACCAGGGACTGGTATGTCTACTAATACATGTTTTCCATGTGTGGGGACCATTCAGCTCTTTAGAGTAGATGTTATTAGCAATACTCAGGTAACTATCTTAGGATTAGCTAATAGGGTCTGTTAACCGAAATTGACCTCTAAACTATTTTGTCTAAACCCATTGATCAAATAGTTACATTTTCTCCTCCTCTTCCATTCCAGTGAAACAGAACAGTGGAGGAAGCAATAATTACTCAGGCTTTTGGAGGGCGGCAACCTAGTCTGGGGATGGCATATTCCCTCCTCTTCCATTTCCCGTTGCAACCATAAAGGCCGTTCCTACCTTAAAAAAAAAATTGCTCAGTGCTGCTTTGAAGTGTTTCTGGGTTCCCTGTTGCTAGGTTAGTGATTGGATTCGAGTTAGAGTAGTGTTTCAAACGTTTTGGTCTCAGGGCCCCATTTCACTCGTAAAAACTACTGAGGACTCCAGAGAGCCTTTGTTAATGTGGCTTACATCTGTCCAGATTTACTGTATTAGAAATTAAAACTGAGAAAAATTTAAAATACACACTTATTAATGCACTTAAACATAATTGCCCATTACACGTTAATAGAAATTACATTTTTAAGTGAAAAATAGCTATATTTTCTAAAACAAACAGAATATAGAAGAGTGGCTCCATTTTTATAAATCTCTTTAATATTGGCTTAATGGAAGACACCTACATTCTCATATCTGCTTCTGAAGTCAGTCTGTTACTGTATCACATGTCATGTAACTTACAGAAAATTCCACCATATGCATGAGTGAGTGTAAAAAAGGCAGATAACATCTTAGTATTGTTATGAAAATAGTTTTAACCTCAAAGAGCCCTTGGAGGGATCTCAAAGACACCCCAGAAATCCCCAAACCACATTTAGACAGCTGCTGGATTGGAGCAAGCATAGGCCTGGGCTTGTTCCCTTGATTAATGTGTTAATTCTGTTGTGTTATACAGCTACATCTTAAAACTATAACTCTCCCACCCAGGCCTGGTGCTTTGGTCAGAGCAAATCCATGCTTTAAAAAGATGGTTTCGGCTCATGTTCTATTGGCGGTAGTGGTGTCCAGAGGAAAGCTGCATTATTAAAATTATTATTAGTTTGGTGCAATTACTTTTGCACCAACCTAATAGCATCAGTATATTTCTTACTAATATTATGGTTCATCTGTTCTCCAAACAGCCTGTCTTTTAAGAATGAAGCTCTTTAGGAATGGTTTGTGAGGAGAGAGAAGACTTTTCTGTGTTAAAATTCTAGTTTTTTCAGGGCCAGACGTGGTGGTTCATGCCTGTAATCCCAGCACTTTGGGAGGCCAAGGCGGGCGGATCACAAGGTCAGGAGATTGAGACCATCCTAGCTAACATGGTGAAACCGTGTCTCTACTAAAATTACAAAAAATTAGTTGGGTGTGGTGGCAAGTGCCTATAGTCACAGCTACTCAGGAAGCTGAGGCAGGAGAATCGCTTGAACCCAGGAGGTGGAGGTTGCAGTGAGCCAAGATCGCACCACTGCACTCCAGCTTGGGTGACAGAGCGAGACTCCATCTCAAAAAAGAAAAAAGAAAAAAAAATTCTAGTTCTTTCAGATAACCCACATTTATTTGGAATCCAAACGAATTCACTGTGGTCCCACCTCAGTTCATTCTGATCCAGTTCTTTTTCATGATTTGAGGACCATAAAGTAGTAGTATTCTTTAATGTTAAAGTAACCGTTACTTTTTATATGGTTGATTTTAAATGTTTAAAATTTCCTTTTGTGAATTTGCTCTATAGTTACCAAGCTATCTCTTAGGCGTTTCAGTAATTTTGTCCAACATGTGTTTAACAATGTGTGGTTGAAAATAACAGGTTCTAAGATGTGTCTTTTATTTTGTTTTATTTTTCCCTTTAGGCCTTCTCAGTATTTTTTGTTTGTGTAGCATTCACATCAAATATAATATGCCTGCTGTTCATCCCCATACAGTGGCTTTTTTTTGCTGCTAGCACATATGTATGGGTTCAGTACGTATGGCACACAGGTAAGTCTTAATGATTTCTTAGATGGATAGAACTCTTAGATTCAAATTTTTAAATGTGGTTATTTCTTTGAATACATTATTTAGAGTTGAGTTTAATGTGGACATTTTAAAGTTTTCTTTTCTTAATAGATTATAATATACCTTCAAAAATATATGTCTTTTTTCATTATTTGAATAAAAACTTTAAGCTGTTATGGTTTGATATTTCAATTACAGGCATTGCAGGTACCACCTCTCACTCCGAATATATCTTTTAAAAAAAAAAAATAGTTGGACTGATTTCTATTTAGGTATACTTGAAGACAGCCATGTGCCAAAAAAGAAAAAAAATGTTCATGGAATTTCATCATTGAAAGGAATGTCATTTAGATGAGCCCTTAATTTGGCACAAGAATCCTCACAGCATCCCTGGCACGTGGTGGTTTTACCTCTGATGGAAAACCTACAGTGACAAGGAACTTACCTACCGTTCCTGGTACCCTACTCTTTTTTTTGGGCAGCTATAAAATAAAGTTCTTCCTCATATTAAGCCAGAATTTTCTTCCTTACATTTTGACCCAGTATGTCTTCACTGTTTTTGGGCTCGTTGATTTCTTTTTTTAAAATTTCTATTTTTTTTTTTTAAGATGGGGTCTCACTATGTTGCCCAGGCTGGACTTGAACTCCTGGGCTCAAATGATCCTCCCACCTCAGCCTCCTAAGTATCCGGACTAAGCCACAGCTTGCTGATTTCTTAGAGGATCTAAAGAGGCTTTCCCAGAAAAATATAAGGGAATGTATAAAACTTTTCCTTAAAATGTCAGGGGGGCCAGGTGCAGTGGCTCATGCCTGTAATCCCAGCACTTTGGGAGGGTGAGGCAGGCAGATCACCTGAGGTCAGGAGTTTGAGACCAACCTGGCCAACATGGTGAAACCCCACCTCTACTAAAAATACAAAAATTATCTGGGTGTGGTGGCACATGCCTGTAATCCCAGCTACTCGGGTGGCCAAGGCAAGAGAATCACTTGAACCTGGGAGACAGAGGTGGTAGTGAGCCGAGACTGTGCCACTGCACTCCAGCCTGGGTGACAGAGCGAGACTCCATCTCAAAAAACACACAAAAAAACAAAACAAAATAAAAAAATATTAAGGGACCTACCAGACCATCCCCTCAATCCCAAACATTGAACCTCTGCATTAGAGCCACACTGAATGAATGTAATCTCCCTTCCAGGTTAACATTTCTTTAGAGATTTAAAGACACTGTCATAACCTCTTAAGTCTTTTCTGTAGGCAAGAACACCTCTGGTTTCATCATCTTTTCCTTATATATTTTAAGCACTTTCACCCTCCTAGTCTGCCCACCTCAGTGGTTCTCTACACTGTTGCAGGTGTGTTCTGACTAGAGTAGAGCTCCCTACTTCTTAGAGCTATACTTCTGTCACTTCAAACTAAGTTCAGATGAGATATTTTGACAGCCTCAGCCCACTGTGAAAGCCAGAGCTTGGTATGCACCAGGATTTGAGGATTGGCTGTCAGAGTCAAATTTGTCTGCAAAGCTACGTGAAACTTGATTCTTGGGCCTAGCTACAACCTGTAGGATTTTGACCAGAAAGGGAGCACCAAATAATAATAAAAGCTGTGTGGACCAGTATTCATCCTCTTCTCAGAACTGCTAAGATGATGATGTTGGCCCGTGTAGAAGACACAGTTGAGCTGTGTTTTTTAAACTATCTGCTATGAGCATGATTTTCTCCATGTTTCACACTCTTTCATATCTGACCTGATTTATAAGCTATTATGAAGGTTCTTTAGTCTGCTTTCCTCTAATTAAAGTGATTTTTCTTCTTACCAGTTTTTAATTTGTATTTTCTTATCCTGGGCCTCAGTTTCTAGTGAGCTGCCTTTTACACTCGTCACTCTCCCTAGGTCTCAGCTTCTCTGTTATATAAAGGTGGAGTAATCTAAATAATGGCTAAAGAACCTTCCACCTCAAATATTCTGTGACTCTGATGAACTGTGGCGATTTCTTAAATTTCTTTAGTAATATCTTAGTAGTGGAGAAGAAACTAACCATATAACTATTAATAGAAGCTATTGGAAACTAGTTCAGTGGGTGACCCACAGGGCAGCAGTGTAGCTAATGTCATAAAATGCTACTGGCCCATCTTTAGCCCTAGGCTCAGAAATGCATATTGGAATAGCTAAGTTATGAAATATGTTTTAATTTGGGATGACTAGTGCTTAAACAAACGAAACAAAAAACTGCTCTTATTGGGCTGAAAAATATGAGTGCAATTTCTATAACTTGGGGTAGTTGTTAAAATTTAAAATTATTTCCTGACAATATTAGGAATGGTTGATGAAATTACATATGATTACAAAGAATAATATTGTAGCATAAGCTTTTTTCCTGGTGGTTAAGAGGGGGAAAAAAAAGAATATAAAACTGTATGTACAATATGATTATTATACTTGCTCAAAAATGCTTTCAATGTGATTTTGTTTATTTCATAGATGTGGAATACAGGTATTTTGTCTAATTTTTCTGTTTTTTTCTGTAATGTGCTTATTATGTTTATAATAACCTTATAAATTAATATAGAGAATAGGGCAGATAAATATTTGAAAATGCATTTTGAAATGATTTTGAAAATGCATTGTTCTGTTGGTTGCTGTTCTTCCTCCTACATTGTGAAAATACCTATTTTTGGGCTGGGCACGGTGGCTCACACCTGCAATCCCAGCACTTTGGAAGGCCAAGGCGGGTGGATCATTTGAGTTCAGGAGTTCAAAACCAACTTGGCCAAAATGGCGAAACTCGTCTCTACTAAAAATACAAAAATTAGCCAGGCATGGTGGCGTGTGCCTGTAATCCCAGCTGCTCAGGAGGCTGAGGCAGGAAAATCGCTTGAACCCAGGAGGCAGAGGTTGCAGTGAGCTGAGATCGCACCTGTACTTCACTGCACTCCAGCACTCCACTGCACTCCAGCCTGGGCGACAGAGCGAGACTCTGTCTCAAAGAAAAGGAAAAAAAGTACCTATTTTTGGTATGTTAAGTTCATAAGAATGGTTGAGACCATTAGCTGGCTTCACAGAGCATCCAGTGACAACTTCACTCAGGTACTAGGACTAAGGGAGGTTCTCCTTAGAAGCAGATTTAGTACTGTCTCTGTGAACTTGGGCCCAGTTTGTTTAAACTCTGGGGTTTACTCTTCAACAAAATGAGGAAGTTAGACAAAATGATCTTCCTAGTTTCAAGATACTATGATTTTTCTTTAGTTTCATCCCAAAGATCCTTAGCAAAAAGTTTTCAGGTCACTGATTTTTTCCCCCTCGTGCCCATGTAGTCCACATTCATAAATATCCTGTTATTAGTCATGTCCTGATATAGATGGACCTAGCCTGCAGATTTTGATTCTAAAAGCCAATGGACATTTGCCTTTATTTGCATCTTATTTTGTTGCAGGTTGCTTTTTCCTCCCTTGAAATTTATTTTTAATTACAAAGGGAATATGAGTTTGTGCTTCAGAAAAAAAATTTTTGAACAGTACTTAAGTGTCAGAAACATTTCTTTGTCCTACAACTTGTTCTTACTTAAGGATTATTTTTTTATGTCATTCCATGACAATGCAGATCTTCCTCATTCTTTAGGAAACCTTCAACTATTTGATTATATAGATTTATCATAAACAGTTTCCTGTTGATGAACATTTAAATTCTAAATTTTTGCTATTGCAAATAATATTACGGTAAATTGTTTTTGTTTTTTTTTTTGAGGCGGAGTCTCGCTCTGTTGCCCAGGCTGGAGTGCAGTGGCACAATCTCGGCTCACTGCAACCTCCGCCTCCTGGATTCAAGCAATTACACTGCCTCAGCCTCCCGAGTAACTGGAATTACAGGTGTGCGCCACCATGCCCAGCTAATTCTTGTATTTTTAGTAGAGATGCGGTTTCACCACGTTAGTCAGGCTGGTCTTGAACTCCTGACCTCGTGATCCACCCCCCTCGGCCTCCCAACGTGCTGGGATTACAAGCATGAGCCACCACGCCTGGCCCTACAGTGAATTTTTTTTTTTTTTTTTTTTGAGATGGAGTTTTGCTCTTGTTGCCCAGGCTGGAGTGCAATGGTGCGATCTCAGCTCACCGCAACCTCTGCCTCCCGAGTTCAAGCGATTCTCCTGCCTTAGCCTCCCAAGTAGCTGGGATTACAGGCGCCTGCCACCACGCCGGGCTAATATTTGTATTATTAGTAGAAACAGGGTTTTGCCATGTTGGCCAGGCTGGTCTTGAATTCCCGACCTCAGGTGATCTGCCCTCCTCAGCCTCCCAAAGTGCTGGGATTACAGGTGTGAGCCAGTGCGCCCAGCCCAGTGAATATTTTTATGTATTTATCTCAAGACTCTTTTATGTTTCTATAGGGTAGATTATTAGAAGTGGAATTTCTGGGCTGGGCGCAGTGGCTCACGCCTGTAATCCCAACACTTTGGGAGGCCAAGGTGGGCGGATCACGAGGTTAGCAGATGGAGACCATCCTGGCTAACGTGGTGAAACCCTGTCTCTACTAAAAATACAAAAAATTAGCTGGTCGTGGTGGCGGGCGCCTATAGTCCTAGCTATTTGAGAGGTTGAGGCAGGAGAATTGCTTGAACCTGAGAGGCGGAGCTTGCAGTGAGCTGAGATCATGCCACTGCACTCCAGCCTGGGCGACAGAGCGAGACTCCCTCAAAAAAAAAAAAAAAAAAAAGAAGTGGAATTTCTGGGTAAAAGAAAGGTACAAGTATTTAAATTTAAATATACTGCCAAATTGCTATCTAAAATAGTTGCCCCAATTTATATTATTGCCGAGTATGAAAATGAACCTTTCCCCATACCCTCCCTATGCTATTATCTGTCTTTAAAAATTTTATCTAATAGTTAAGAAAATGGAATCTGATTGGTTTAATTTGTATTTCTCTAATCAGTAGTTAACATCTTTTTCTATGTTTTTTAGCCATCTGTATTTCTTCTTTTGTGACTTATAAATTATTTTCTTTAGTTAACTTTTTATTGATTTGTAGGAGCTCTTTGTATATCAGGGCTGTGAATCCTTTGTTTTACATACATTGTAAATATTTTTTGCCAGGATGTTTGTCTTTTATTTTTGTCAGTGATTCTGTGGAATCATTTGTCATATAAAAGCTTTCAGTTTGGATCAATTTGCCTTTTAATTTAGTTTAGGTGAAGGTCTTAATGAAAGTTACTGTCATTGAATTAGTCTCCCAAACAATCCATCTGTTAGTTACTATATCGTTTATTAATGCTTGCCTCTCTGCTGCTTTCCCACAGAAAGGGGAGTGTGTTTGCCTACAGTGTCTCTCTGGATCCTCTTTGTTTATATTGAAGCAGCCATTAGATTTAAAGATCTCAAAAACTTTCATGTAGACCTTTGTCGTCCATTTGCTGCTCACTGGTAAGTATTACATAAATGTGTGTGTGTGTGTGTGTGTGTGTGTATATATGTGTGTATGTATATGTGTGTGTGTGTGTGTGTGTGTGTGTGTGTGTATATATATATATATATATATATATTTTTTTTTTTTTTTTTTTTTTTTTTTTTAGACGGAGTCTCGCTCTGTCACCCAGGCTGGAATGCAGTGGCACGATCTTGGTTATGCAACCTCTGCCTCCCGGCTTCAAGCGATTTTCCTGCCTCAGCCTCCCAAGTAGCTGGGATTACAGGCACGTGCCACCACACCTGGCTAATTTTTGTATTTTTAGTAGAGGCAGCGTTTCATCATATTGGCCAGGCTGGTCTCGAACTCCTGACCTCAAGTGATCCACCTGCCTCAGCCTCCCAAAGTGCTGGGATTATAGGTGTGAGCCAGTGCACCCAGCCAGTATTATATATATTCTTTATCTATAATTCATTTCACTGTAGAATGTTAAGTTCAACTGTAAATTTATTCTTAGAAATTTTACACGGACCCAGAAAGCAGTACAGCATGGTTGGAAAGAGCATGAGCCCCCCCTTTTCAGGCAGATGAGTGAATCCCAGCTCTGTCCCCTGACAGCTGTGTTGCCTTGTCACTGCCTCTAAGCCATGGTTTTCTTACCTGCCTCACTGGGTCATGGGAAAAAGGAACTGAAGTGATACATGTAAAGTATTCAACTTAATGCCAAGCACGTAGGTATCTGATGAATGTTAGCTATGTTTATTATAATCAGGTAATGATTCCAGAAGGTCTTGATGAAATACGTGGCTAATTCATGAAACTTAAAATAATTTAGAATTTCCTTAGCCTATTTATAAAAGTAAGAGAATATTATTAATAATTTTTGAATGAATATTATTTATCTTTATGACATGTTAATGAGTATTAAGATATTATTCATTTCATCTTAACCATGAAACATTTTTGAAAAATGAGCTTGGTTCTTATTTATATCTATTGTGGAACTTACCACCTAATGTATGTTTCTCCTAAACACACCAATTTTTACTAATATTTACGGCAGAAACCAAAATAAACAGTAATCAACTAAAAAAATACTGTTTCCAGTATTTTTAGTCTTTTTACAAACAAGTAAATTAAATGAACTTGGTCAATAAAACATGTCACTGTAAGTTTGTAGTGAGACCACATTTAGACTAATTATAAACTGATACATTTTCATGTTAGTGAAACTTATATGAGCTTGACAGTGTTTGCAGAGGCTTTGAAATGATGTTAGGCAGGCTCGTAAGTTCAATGAAAATATTTAACTTTCTATCCCAGAGATTAGAGTTCTAAGTACAGCTGGTTTAATTTGGTGATACAAACCAAATGTTGGCACTGATCATATCAGATGCTTATTTAAATGATTCTTGAATTTATGTATGACAGAATTTATATATGACAGAGTGTTTGTGAACCAATCTTGAAGGAATAGCTGGTGACAGTACGCCTCAGGCAGTAAGAAGATTAAGTTAGTCCCCTGAATTTGACCCTGCCTTCTAGTATTGAAAATCAAATAATGTCCTTGTGATTTTTTTTTTTTAACATTTATGTTTACTTTTGGCTACCCATAAAGTCTCTACCCTTTTAATTTTTAAAAGCATACAGGCCAGGCGTGGTGGCTCACACCTGTAATCCCAGCACTTTGGGAGGCCAAGGCGAGCAGATCACGAGGTCAAGAGATCGAGACCATCCTGGCCAACATGGTGAAACCCTGTCTCTACTAAAATTACAAAAATTAGCTGGGCATGGTGGCGCAGTCCTGCAGTCCCAGCTACTCAGGAGGCTGAGGCAGGAGAATCACTTGAACCCGGGAGGCGGAGGTTGCAGTGAGCCGAGATCACGCCACTGCACTCCAGCCTGGGCAACAGAGCGAGACTCCATTTCAAAAAAAAAAAGGGGGTACAGGTATCTGCCTAAGTTCTAATGCATAAGGCAGTTCTTCAATATTTCTTCAAAGGCATTAGCCACTGTATCTGACAGTCACTGTGGTGACTCCTTGAATTAATTTGAAGAATGCCAAAGTCTAATGGGAAGTGTCCTCTTACGGTCTAGCAGTCCTGTTGTTCCTGGGGGTTTTGTTCTGTGTGCCAGTTGCTTCTGATTTCCACAGTAGACATTACATTTATTTGTGTGTCTAGTGAATGCTATTCTCAACTACCATCATCAATTAGAATTTATTTTTAAATTTTAAGCCATAGGTATTCTCATGTGCTTGAGGCACATGTGGTTCATTTTAAACCTACAATTACTGGCTGGATTGTCTTCTTTCTAGTATTGGGTACCCTGTGGTAACTTTGGGCTTTGGCTTCAAAAGTTACGTAAGCTACAAAATGCGGTTAAGGAAGCAAAAAGAAGTACAAAAAGAGAACGAGTTTTACATGCAACTTCTTCAACAAGCTCTCCCTCCAGAGCAACAGATGCTACAGAAGCAAGAAAAAGAGGCCGAGGAAGGTAGGTCTTTACCCTAAAGCTGTTGGCTCAATAGGCTAGTCATTATTTTGTCTCTTGGTAGAATTTTCTTTTCTGGAAAAGTAGCTAGGATTTTTTTTTCTGTCTAATGGTGTTCCTCTTCAGGGTCATTGTTTTATTTGGTCAATGAAATACAGATTGTGAATGAAGTTTTTTACATACTGTCTGAAGACTATGTGTTTAAATACGTTTATTTTATTATTTTAAAGTATATTTATATCTTTTTTATATTTTAATTCTGATTTTTTTTTTAATTTAGTTTTTTGAGACAGGGAGGGTCTCACTCTGTTGCCTAAGCTGGAGTGCAGTGATAACAGTTAGGGCACACTGCAGCCTCAAACTCCTGGGAGCAAAGTAATCCTCCGTCCTTAGCCTCCTGAGCAGCTGCTACCATGGGCACATGCCACCATGCCTGGCTAATTTTTTTAAATTATTTTTTTGTAGAGATGAGGTCTCACTGTGTTATTCAGGCTGGTCTCGAACTCCTGATCTCAAGCAATCTTCCCACCTCCACCTTCTAAAGTACAGGGATTACAGGCATGAGCCACTATGCCCAGCCTGTTTTACGTATTTTAAAATATATATTCTCAGCAACAAAATAGTATGGAACTACGTGAACTGGTAATTGAAGCAAGCCAAGAACCAAAGTATAAGCACAATGGAGATGTAGACATGTAGAATTGAACTTTAGAAGCCAGATGTCTTCTGAATAGAGCCAAGATGGATAGGTCGTGTTCTAAATGCTTCATATAATGTAATGCAGATTTTAGATTGAACCATTTCTAATGGAATCTCTCTCATGGGCATTTGACCAATAGAAATAGGTAATTGGCAGTAGCTAGTTTCCATTGGTTTGAAAGTTGAAAGTTTGAGGTCATGTTTTTATTTAATATATTTCAAAATTATCTTTTTGTCTGATGTGGTGCAAAAATATCTCTTCAAGTAGACTTTAATTGGAATGTGTAGACCTGATACACAAAATTCTTTCTGAGTGGTCTGGTAAATGATACAGTCTTCCTTATTACCTCAACACTAGAGTCCAGAAAAAGGATAGATGTCCTGTATCCTAAAATTATTCCTCTTCTTTTGTTTCATTTAACGTCTTTCTTTTCAGTAAAGTTATTAGCAGTTCGTTTACTCCAGGCACTTAAAAAAATATGACTTCTTAGGATCTGCCTTTGTCCTCTCACCTCAGTGATAGGCGAGTTTGATTTGACTAATACACAAAGTGTGACCTAATTATAAACCCTGATCTTGTTTTCAAGACTAGACCTTTAGTGGCCATCATTTTCATAAATGATGGTAATTTTCTAAATGTGGAGTTTCTCAAATGTATTTGGATTTTCTTCTATTTTTTCCTACATCTTCTAGTAAACTATGAGGATTTGCTTCTTGATTAGCGTATAATGAGTGTGCAAACTAATATAAATTTCTTAAGCGTAGATAATAGTTTGTTGAATTAATCTGTGTTGTTAAAAAACTAAATATTCCGGTGTGGGCTTTTTGTTTGTTGGTTTGTTTTTGGTATTGTAGCAGCCAAAGGATTACCTGATATGGATTCTTCGATCCTTATACACCACAATGGAGGTATCCCAGCCAACAAAAAACTCTCCACAACTTTGCCAGAGATAGAATACCGAGAAAAAGGGAAAGAAAAGGACAAGGATGCCAAAAAACACAACCTTGGAATAAATAACAACAATATTCTACAACCTGTAGACTCTAAAATACAAGAGATTGAGTATATGGAAAACCATATCAATAGTAAAAGATTAAATAATGATCTTGTGGGAAGTACAGAAAATCTCTTGAAAGAGGACTCATGCACTGCTTCCTCAAAAAATTACAAAAATGCCAGTGGAGTTGTGAACTCCTCACCTCGAAGTCATAGCGCCACAAATGGGAGCATTCCTTCTTCATCTAGTAAAAATGAGAAGAAGCAGAAATGCACTAGCAAGAGCCCAAGTACACACAAGGACTTAATGGAAAACTGTATTCCTAATAACCAGCTAAGCAAACCAGACGCACTGGTCAGGTAAGTGCGCATGCTGTGTCCTTACTAACACTTTCCAGTAAACTTGACATACTCTTGACATACTCCCATATGGGCCTGTAGGGATTGTTTGTAATCAGATATTGTGACTAGTGACATGTGGTGTTTTACATGAGTTTGTTGGCCACCTTGTGTTATTGTGTTGAAGCATTGATTTCAGCTCTTTGCAGTGTTCTGAATAAGGAGTGACACTGATTACTTCCCACATATGACAAATTGACCTGTAACTTGATTCTTCTAGTCGTGTTGTAAGGCACTTCTTTGGTCCTTGTCCTTGTCTGTTTGCATGTCCAAAGTTCTTTTGGCGTAAACACAAAAAGAAGAGTTTGTGCTTGTTCATGCCAATCTCTGTCAAACAGATATACATTGCAGGAGAGGGGTGAGAAAGTTGTCCTTACTACTTTGTGCTTGTTTTGTTTTTCTGTTTGTTTTTCTGCACTTAGAATATGAATTATCCTAGATAACTCTGGGAAAGTTATATTTGAAAAGCAGTCTCTTTCACAAAAATCCATGGACAAACACAGTGTTAGACACAAAGTTTAATTAGGAATGTTCCTTTTCTCATTGTAATTAAAAGAATTATTATTTTTTTTTTTTTTGAGATGGAGTCTTGCTCTGTTGCCCAGGCTGGCACGATTTCGGCTCACTGCAACCTCCGCCTCCTGGCTCCAAGTGATTCTCCTGCCTCAGCCTCTCGACTAACTGGGATTACAGGTGCTTGTCGCCACGCCAGGCTAATTTTTTTGTATTTTTAATAGTGACGGGATTTCGCCATGTTGGCCAGGCTGCTCTCAAACTCCTGACCTCAAGTGATCCACCTGCTTCGGCCTCCCAAAGTCCTAGGATTACAGATATGAGCCACCATGCCCGGCCATGAAAGAATAACATTGTTTTATTACATTGACTGGCTCAGACTTAATTTTACTATATTTTATATGGCTTATGTTAGGCAAACACAAATATGTTCCTTTCACCTCAGATCTTTAATTTGGAAACTGAGATCTAAACTGGAGCTTTTTTGTGTGTATGTAACTCAAGAGGGCAATTGAAACTCTCCCCTTCCAGTAAGTTATATTCTTCTTTCTCTGGCTTGCTTTAGGCAGCCATTTAGGCAGTCCGTTTATTCTAGGAGGGAGGCTTTCCAGCATTATACATGGTGTGAACTAGATTATTAATTTGTTTTAATTTTCTGATTGGCAGTTAAACTAAGTGAGGTACGTTAGGGTTCTACTAATACAGGCTCTAGAGGTTTCACAGCCCCCAGGCTACTTTTGGAAGCGTGCTATTGCTGTTGCCTGGCTGGCATCCATATCCATTTGTTAGGACATTCTGGCCATTGTGCCCAGCAGAAAAAACATGTGGAAGAGAACCCTCCTCCAGATGCCCATGGGAGAAAGACCAATTAGTTGACCTTCTATTTCAGAGGAATATCCCACAAATTCACTAAATGCTATACACAAAACATCTGTCACAGCTATTTACCATCCTTTCTCCTACACAATTTTTTTTTTTTTTTGAGATGGGATCTCACTGTTTGGCCCAGGCTGGAGTGTAGTGGCGTGATCACAGCTAATTGTAGACTCCACCTCCCCAGGCTCAGGTTTTCCTCCCACCTCATCCTCCTGTGTAGCTGGGAATACAGGCGCATGCCACTATGCCTGGCTAATTTTTTAATTTTTTTGTAGAGAGGAGATCTTGCCATGTTGCCCAGGCTGACACAAGTTTAGTAATAGCGATCAAGCCAAAATACTTTGTTGGTTGTTGCAGATAAAGCAGTCAGGGCTCGGTCTTGTGCTACCATTGCCCTTGGGCCCCAGTTGTGATATTGATTGACTCTACTATCTGATCTGCTTTTAGTAGAGAAGTTCAAGGACCCAGATGGCTAATTGTACAGTAAGCTGGCGATGATGACATGGGTCCAGTGCCCCCGTGCCTACACCTAAGGAGTATGCTTCTTCTTGTGGTCACTAATGCGTACTCTGCCTTGACCTACAGTGCCCCAGGTATTACTCTGTTTTGGAGAACTACTTACTATCAAATGACTAATAGACAACATTATATTTAAGTAGGTTTATAAGCTCCCACGGTATTATTTTCAACTTTTAATGTTATAAAAAATAAGGGGATCAATAGACTGGATTAAGAAAATGTGGCACATATACACCATGGAATGCTATGCAGCCATAAAAAAATGAAGAGTTCATGTCCTTTGTAGGGACATGGATGAAACTGGAAACCATCATTCTCAGCAAACTATCACGAGGACAA
Organism: Pongo abelii; assembly: GCF_028885655.2. Lineage (NCBI taxonomy): Eukaryota > Metazoa > Chordata > Mammalia > Primates > Hominidae > Pongo > Pongo abelii. The sequence continues at coordinate 208,195,373 of NC_071985.2, read as the reverse complement.
AAAACCAAACACTGCATGTTCTCACTCATAGGTGGGAATTGAACAAGGAGAACATATGGACACAGGAAGGGGAACATCACACTCCGGAAACTGTTGTGGGGTAGGGGGAGGGGGCAGGGATAGCATTAGGAGATATACCTAATGCTAAATGACTAGTTAATGGGTGCAGCACACCAACATGGCACATGTATACATATGTAACAAACCTGCACATTGTGCACATGTACCCTAAAACTTAAAGTATAATAATAATAAAATAAAATAAAATAAAAGAATACAATGCAAAGAATATAGGTTTTTAAATCACACCTTGGTTGGATCCTGGACCTTCTATTTACTGTCTTGAGTGGCCTTGGGCATATTATTTGACCCCTATGATTTCCATTTCTTGGAAAGTTGGGATAAAACTAATAGAATAGGGCTGTTGTTAAGATACGGGCATTCAATAAATGTTGGTTCCCTTCCTTCCCAAAAAATAAAAATAAAAGGGATGATCTAAATATCCAATAATGGGAGAAATTTAAAATAAGTTATGGTCCATCCATTTGATAAGCTTTTAATATAGATACTATAAAATCATGCTTTTGAGCCATATTAAAGAATATGGGGAAGTATGCCAAAGCATTTCATGAATAAAGGAGAAAGCAATTTAATGAAAAACAATTTTTTCTAATATACATAGAAAAACGATTTAAAGGGAAAAGAACCAAATTGTTAACAATAGTTGTTATCCCTTGATAGTATTGGGCATTTATTTTTTCTTTTTATTTTCATACATTTTCACATTTTTCTATGATGAACAACAATGAAAGAGTTTAAAAGGAAAGGCATCTATCTGAGCAGATTATCCAGCTTGGTTGGAGGAGGTTCTTATCTTACTTCCTCCCACCCTTCCTTAGCTGTCTCCTGTTTCCTCTTGTTTGACTTCATGTATGTTTTGATCCATGTCAATAAGATTGTGACTGATTCAAACCTGACACGTTTGAGTTGTTAGCTAGAGAGTGGGTTTGTTATCCAGATGGAGCAGGCTGGACTCAGCGGTCTCTAAGACCCCTTCTGATGCAAACATACAGGGCTGACAGTATGTACATGCACTGTTTGCTTCTGCAGGCACACTTGGGGTGGTGCACAGTTTCAGGCCAACAAATTGCCACAGGGATGCTTTAGGGATAAAATTGATCTCCTTTTTTTTTTTAATTTTAGAGTTAGGAGGTACACGTGCGTTCATATGCAGGTTTGTTGCAAGGGCATATTGCATGATGCTGAGCTTTGGGCTTCTATTGATCCCATCACCTGGACAGTGAACATAGTACCCAATAGGAAAGTTTTTCAGCCTTTGACTGCCTCCCTCTCTTCCTCCTTTTCAAGTCCCTAGTGTCTGTTGTTCCAGTCTTACTGTCTTTGTGGCCCCAAGTTGATCTACCCTTTTCTAAGTGTTGAAGACAAAATTTGAAAACCAGTACTATATTAACTAACCAGTAACTCTACTGTAATAATAGATTAATTGCAACACATTCTATAGCTATGTCTGTCTGAAAACTGTGGGTGAGAACTGCTATTTTTGAGAAACCAATTCAGTGACTTTTGGGGGGAAAATTCATTACTGCTCCACCAGTTTCAAGGAGAATTCTTGTAGCTCGGTTTGGCTGTCCAATTAAGGTTTGATGGCTATTCCCTGTAAAAGGGCGGGCAGTCTGGCAGGTCTTTCTCAAGCTCTTTCAGCTCCAGGGATGTTCTTTAGTATACTGTATACCATGGGTTAGCAAACAACAGCACACAGGCCAAATCTGGCCCACTGCCTGTTTTTGTAAAAATAAATTTTACTGGAACACAGCCACTCTCATTCATTTACATCGTATCAATGGCCGCTTTCGTGCTACAGTGGCAGGGCTGAATAGCTGCCACAGAGACTATGGCCTGCAAAGCCGAAAGTATATACTGTCTGGCCCTTTACAGAAAAAGTGTGCTGACGTCCATCGTATAGTAGTCACTTGTTTTGACGATCTTTCCCCCTTATTAGATTGTGAGTTCCAGGGGGCAGAAGCTGGTTCTCTTCATTTTTAATATCTCTCTATAAAAATAGAGTGCTTAGTGAATGTTGAATCAGTGAATGATATATGGTGACAAGGAACTGGGTGAACGGAAGAAGCTCTGCTTTACGAGGAAATACAGGAGAAAGTGGAGCAGAAAATGCTGGGTAGATTGCTAAGGTAAAGAAATGTGGAGGAAGGTGAGGAACCTGGGAATAAATAGGTGTTGCCTATAGGGTCCTTTCCTAGAAAGTTTGGGAACCTGCCAAAGGCAGTCTGGAGTACTCTGTTGGTTTTAGAAACATATACCTTACAAAATGACCCTGTTTTCTGCCAGCTTGATTTCTGAATTGTTTACCTAAGATATTTAAAAACAGACTTAATGTTGGAAGCCAAAAATGGTTTTGATTCCAACATGAGAAAAATTCTAGTCAAAACCAGAAAAAGCAATGAGGAAGATCAGTTGTTTTAACTAAGTACTAAGTTGGAAAGGAATAATATAAATTAGAATAAGGTTGGTTTAAATTTTTTCCTCAGTGGTCAATTAAAAATATTTTAAGTGTGAAAAAAATCATTACAATTTTAGATAAAGGAAAAAGAGAAAATAGTCCCACAATCATGACACAAATTGCTGTTAAAATTTTGTTGTCTTCTCACAGGCTAATTATATATAGTTGTCATTATAGCATTTTATAGTGTTTTTTTAAATAGATTTTAATTTTTAGAACAGTTTTAGGTTCACAGGAAAATTGAGTGGAAGATACAGATATCTCATCTACCTGCTGTCCCCACACATGCCTAGCCTTCCCATTGTCAGCAACCCCCACCAGAGTGGTACATTTGTTACACAGACGAACCTCCATTGACACATCATTATCAGTTAGTCCACAGTTTACATTAGAATTCATTCTTAGTGTTAAACAGTCTTATGGGTTTGAATACATTTATAATAGCATGTATCTACCATTATAATATACAGAGTAGTTTTACTGCCCTAGAAATCCTCTGTGCTCCGTCCATCCATCCCTCCCCTCCCCTGACCCCTGGGAAGTGCTGATCTTTTCACTATCTCTTTAGTTTTGCCTTTTCCAGAATGTTGTATGGTTGGAATGATATTGCATAGCCTTTTCAGATTGACTTCTTTCACTTAGTAATGTGCATTTAAGATTCCTCCATGTCTTCTATAATTTCTTTTTCTTTCTTTTTTTTTTTTTTTTTTTTTTTTGAGATGGATTCTCACTCTGTCGCCCAGGCTGGAGTGCAGTGGCGTGATCTCGGCTCACTGCAACCTCCACCTCCCAGGTTCAAGCGATTCTCCTGCCTCAGCCTCCTGAATAGTTGGGATTACAGGCAGCTGCCATCACACCTGGCTAATTTTTGTATTTTTGGTAGAGGTGGGGTTTCGCTATGTTGGCCAGGCTGGTCTTGAACTCCTGACCTCAGGTGATCTGCCTGCCTGGGCCTCCCAAAGTTCTGGGATTACAGGTGTGAGCCACCATACCTGTCTATAATTTCTTTTTCTTTCCCCCCCGAAATGGAATCTTGCTCTTGTTGCCCAGGCTAGAGTACAAGGTGCGATCTCAGTTCACTGCAACCTTCACCTCCCGGGTTCAAGTGATTCTCCTGGCTTAGCCTCCCGAGTAGCTTGGATTACAGGCACCCGCCACCATGCCCAGCTAATTTTTTGTATTTTTAGTAGAGACGGTTTTTTAGTAGAGATGGGGTTTCACCATGTTAACCAGGCTGGTCTTGAACTCCTGACCTCAGGTGATCCACCCACCTCAGCCTCCCAAAGTGCTGGAATTACAGGCATGAGCCACTGTGCCCAGGCAATTTTTTTTTTTTTTTTTTTTTAAATATAGAGACAGGAACTTACTATGTTGCCCACGCTGTTCTTGAACTCCTGTGCTCAAGTGATCAACCTGCCTCGGCCTCCCAAAGCACTGGGATTACAGGCATGAGCCATCATGCCCAGCCTGCTCTGTGTCTTTTCCTGGTCTAGTAGCTCATTTCTTTTTAGTACTGAATAATATTCCATTGTCTGGATATACCACAAGTTTATCCATTCACCTGCTATAGGACATCTTGGTTTTTTCCAAGTTTTGGCAATTATAAATAAAGCTATAAACATCTATGTGCCGGTTTTGGGGTGGACATAAGTTTTCAACTTCTTTGGATAAATTCCAAGGAGCACAGTTGCTGGATCATAGAGTATGTTTAGTTGTAAGAAACTGCCACAATGTCTTTGACAGTGGCTGTACCATTTTGCGTTCCCACCAACAATGAATGGGAGTTCGTGTAAATCCTGGCCAGCACTTGGTATTGTCAGTGTTATGGATTTCGGCCACCCTAATAGGTGGATAGTGGTATCTCGTTGTTTTAATTTGCATTTCCCTGGTGACATATGATATGATGTTACATCTTTTTATATGCTTGTTTACCATCTGTGCATCTTTTTTTGGTGAGGTGTCTGTTAAAGTCTTAACCCACTTTTAAAATTTGTATAAATTCATGGTGTACAAGTGCAATTTTGTTACATGCATAGATTGTGTATTGGTCAAGTCAGGGCTTTCACCCAAATAATATACATTTTACCTGTTAACCAACTTCTCATCATCGACCCTCCTTCCTTCTACCCCCTCATCTTTCCGAGTCTCCATTGTCTATCATTCAACTCTGTGTCCATGTGTACACATTTTTTCACACCCACTTATGAGTACAAACATGTAATATCAGGCTTTTCGCATCTGGCTTGTTTCACTTAAGATAATGACCTCCATTTCTACCCATGTTGCTGCAAAAGACATAATTTCATTCTGTATATGGCTGAACAATATTCCATTGTGTATGTATACCACATTTTCTTTATCCAGTCATCCATTGATGGACACTTAGGTTGATTCCATATCTTTGCTATTGTGACTAGTGTGGTAGTCAACATACAAGTGCAGGTATATTTTTGATACCTTGATTTCTTTTTCTTTGGGTAGCTAACCAGTAGTGGGATTGCTGGATCAAGTGGCAGTTTTACTTATAATTCTTTGAGGAATCTCCATACTATTTGCCATAGAAGTTGTATTGATTTACATTCTCACCAGCAGTGTTTAAGGGTTTCCTTCTCTCCACATCCTTGCTAACATCTGTTTTTTTTTTTGTCTTTTTGATATTAGTTCTGCCCATTTTATTTATTTATTTATTTTTGGGACGGAGTTTCACTCTTGTTGCCCAGGCTGGAGTGCAATGGTGCCATCTTGGCTCACTGGAATCTCCACCTCCTGGGTTCAAGTGATTCTCGTGCCTCAGCCTCTCGAGTAGCTGGGATTACAGACATGCACCACCATGCCCGGCTAATTTTGTATTTTTAGTAGAGATGGGGTTTCTCCATGTTGATCAGGCTGGTCTCAAACTCCTGACCTCAGGTGATCCACCTGCCTCAGCCTCCCAAAGTGCTGGGATTACAGCCGTGAGCCACCTCACCCGGCCAGTTCAGCCCGTTTTAAAATCAGTGTGTTTGTTTTCTTATTGTTGAGTTCTAAGAGTTCTTCGTATATTTTCTATAATAGTCCTTTATCAGATGCCTTTTGCAAATGTTATACTTTCAGTCTGAGGCTTTTTATTCTCTTGACAATGTCTTTTATAGAGCAGAAATTTTTATTTTAGTGAGGTCTAGCTTATCAATTTTTTCTTTCATAGATCATGCCTTTAGAGTTGTTTGTGCAGTTTTTGTGTCCTGCTTTTTTCACTTAAATTATATAAAAATCATTTTCTCAACTTAATCTAACACTCATTTTTACATAGGGTGGAATATTCCATGGCAGGCCAGTGCGATCATTCAGAAATCATGCTCGGCCGGGCACGGTGGTTCACGTCCATAATCCTAGCACTTTGGGAGGCCAAGGCGGGTGGATCACTTGAGGTCAGGAGTTTGAGACCAGCCTGACCAACATGGTGAAACCTTGTCTCTGCTAAAAATACAAAATTAGCTGGGCATGGTGGCTGTAACCCCAGCTACTTGGGAAGCTGACGCAGGAGAATCGCTTGAACCCAAGCAGCAGAGGTTGCAGTAAGCCAAGATCATGCCACAGCACTCTAGCCTGGGCAACAGAGCGAGGCTCTTTTTCAAAAAAAATTAAAAAGAAATCACTCTCTAAGATCAGGCAGAGCGGGGTGCGACACCTGAACTGCTGTCCTGAAGTTTCAAGGCCTGCAGAGGAATCAACAATTTTGTTTGTACTTGCCACAAGGTTCCCTCTCAAAACAGCTCAAGACCATGTGGTTTTTTGTCCGCAATTGTTACTTCTTTCAGTTTCCTTGTTAAGGGAGAGAATTTAACACTTTGAGTTAACAAAATACTAAGTGATCCATAATCTGCAGAAACGTTGAAGCAAACATCTCTTCTCTGTTTATTTCCATTCCACTGCCTTTTTTGTTAAGACAGATTTGTCTTTTTTATTATAGTGTTTATTTTTAATATGATATCAACCCTTTAAAGTAGTTGAATTGTATCTGGTATAAAGAGTCATAAAGGAAATGTATCCAGAGTTTGCTTGGTAGAGTACCATTTAATAAAACTGAGTAGAATTTAGAATGATGATTTTTTTTTTTTTTTTTTTTTTTTTGCAAGTAGAAGAGATCTAAAAGCTATCTAGACCAGCTTCCTTGAACTCTGTTGTTTTTCATTTTTATCAATGAAGTAAATGAACCCTAGAAGATTACATGGCTGGTGTGGGTGACCAAGCTAGGGTGACAGTGTCAGGACCAGAACTGAAGTTTCTTGACTTCTGGAACCCTTTCTGTTATACCATAGTACTTTAAAAAAATTTATCAACTTGCTTGCTTTTTCTGCTTTATATTTTTTTGACTTTTTGTTTTGAATGCAAATACAACTAACATTGGCCCAAGGATTGGCACTAGAATGAGATTCTAGGATCTCATGGCTAAAATCTGTAGAAAAAATAGTTAGAATTTCAGATTTTTTTTTTCTACTAGAGAGGTGCTGTTGTGTGTTAAAAATTCTTGCTCTTGCCAAAGACACATGAATGTACTTACTTATCTCTAAATAGAAGGGAGCCAGCTGCTTGTATCCTTGAAAGCTTACAGGATCTCTGAGACTTCAACTCTGGTTAGGGCTAGCTTGGGAATTGGTCTGGTCCAGACAGCCTAGAGCCCCACAGCATGGAAATTGTTCTTTATATCTAGAGTAGGCTTAGCTTGGCAGCAGCAGATTTAAGAGCCCTGAACTAGAAGACTTGAGACCAGAGATGTAACCATCAACTTACCGTGCAGAGAGGCCGCCATTAACCTTGTTCCTCATTCTTGCTTCGAAGGCCTAGAGTCCTGGGGTGTGCACATTGCCATGATGGTGAGCTCCTAGAAATTTTGAAGCCATGGAAAAGAAAGTGCCTTTTCTTAAGGAGAATATGGAAATCTGGGTAAAGTGTAGTATATTGAATACTCACTCTTTTATTCCGCTCCAAATTCATTTGGTTATTTTAGGCACATCAAAATGATATTACTTATAACTTGGTTTGCTCCCATAATTAGTTCTGTTTATTTAGAGACTTGAGAGCCTGAAAGGAAGTGGGGAAAACATCGCTCAGGATTTTCAGGAATCTCTAAGCAACTGGTAGACCTGCCTCAGAGAAGAGGGAGGCATAGAGAGGCACTTTGGGAGATTTTAACTCATTTGTTTACACTGAGAAGTGTTTTTTGGTTTTTTTGTTTTGTTTTGTTTTGTTTTGTTTTGTTTTTGGAGACGGAGTCTCACTCTGTCGCCCAGGCTGAAGTGCAGTGGCGCAATCTGGGAACCTTCACCTTCCAGGTTCAAGTAATTCTCCTGCCTCAGCCTCCCAAGTAGCTGGGATTACAGGCGGTGCCACCACATCTGGCTAATTTTTTTATTTTTTTAGTAGATACGGGGTTTCACCATATTGCCCAGGCTGGTCTTGAGCTCCTGACCTCAGGGGATCTGCCTGCCTTGGCCTCCCAAAGTGCTAGGATTACAGGCATGAGCCACCACGCCTGGCTGAGAAGTGTTTAACTTACACTCATATGCAAGTACTAATTTAAATTAACAAATCTGAATCTAGAGAAATATTTTTAGAGCATATATATTGATAACAACATAATCTATAAATAAACTATATAATATTCTAGTCATCAGTGAGTATGTTGATTAGTATTGTGTTGTCTGTGATACGAGTTTTTGTGACTCATTCCTTTCTGGTTTAAGTTGGTAAGTGAGCAAAGTGTCATTGCCCTTCATTGTACTTTCTAGCCCACTTAAACCTTGTATTTATGTTTTATGATTTTAAAACATTAATCTGCCCTTTTTTCCTTAAAAGGGCAGATGAAGATAGCAAATGTTAAAAACGATCAGCTTTCCTCTGTGACTAGACTTTCCTGATGGCACACAGTGCTCAAATGTGGCTTGACTAGGAATTCACAGACTTTCATACTTCTGAATTTAAACTTGTCTTCCACCTACCAGCATTTAATACTGCTGTGTAACCTCTGACTTTTTTTTTTTTGAGACAGAGTCCTGCTCTGTCACCCAGGCTGTAGTGCAGTGGTCCGATCTCGGCTCACTGCAACCTCTGTCTTCTGGGTTCAAGTGATTCCCCTGCCTCAGCCTCCCGAGTAGCTGGGACTACAGGCGCGAGCCACCATGCCCGGCTAGTTTTTGTAGAGACAGGGTTTCACCATATTGGCCAGGCTGGTCTCGAACTCCTGACTTTGTGATCCACCCGCCTCAGCTTCCCAAAGTGCTGGGATTACAGGCATGAGCCACCGCGCCCGGCCAACCTCTGACTTTTATAAGACTCCTTGGTGTATTTGGTCTTGCAGTTGAGGAAAAAACTAAAGTAGACGTTTTAGGGTACTTATTTTTTGTTTCTCCACATTATAAGATGTCTACACCCAATTTAAAATTTTACATTTGTTGAATAGAAAGGACTGTATTTTTAGATACTGATTTTTCATAATCAGTGGATTCAATATGATTTGGTGTGAATAACTGTAAAACAGAGCAAAGTGAAGAGAGAATCCAAGATGTCCCTATTTTGTGATCTTAGAGAAACATTTCAAAGCCGCTAGTAAATTTGGGGGCTAATGCTATTTACTATCTATCTTTCTATCATTCTTTATCTCTTATAGGGAACTGGCCTGGGTCAGGGTTAGGAGTGGTTGAGGCTGGCTCCCAGCTCCAGGGCAAGAGAGAAAGTTACAACAGAAGGTGGAGAAGAAGATTCAGAGCATGTAGCCCAAGGTTGTTATAGGCATGAAGCAAGAATAGAATCCAAAGCTAGAACCTGACCGTTGGGTTGAAGCAAGACAGAGCAGTCAGTTTAGGAGACAGAGCCTGTGAGCATTCCCTGGACTGGTAACCCAGGGGCAGGTGGCCTTTCATGGACGATTCCATCCTTCTCCCAAGGCCCTGAGTCCTTAGTGGGGAACCACAGTAGTTAAGTGGGAAAGATAACAAACAATTCTCTTGAAAGGTGCAAGCCCATCTTAAGGTAATTAAAGGAACCCAAGATTGTCTGCTAAAGTGGGGTGGGGAGGGGGCAGGTAGCAAAACAGATTGTATAGTATGAATCCATCGAAAAATATGGGTAGGGGCTGGGCTCAGTGGTTCACACCTGTAATCCCACACTTTGGGAGGCTGAGGCAGGTGGATCATTTGAGGTCAGGAGTTCGAGACCAGCCTGGCCAACATGGCAAAACCCCATCTCTACTAAAAATATAAAAATTAGCTGGGCGTGGTGGCATGTGCCTGTAGTCCCAGCTACTTAGGAGGCTGAGGCACGAGAATCACTTGAACCTGGGAGTCAGAGGTTGCAGTGAGCCAAGGTCGTACCTCTGCACTCCAGCCTGGGCCACAGAGTGAGAACCTGTCTTTAAAAAAAATAAAAAATATATATGGGTAGGGCCGGGTACGGTGGCTCACACCTGTAATCCCAGCACTTTGGGAGGTCAAAGCAGGTGGATCACATAAGGCCAGGAGTTCGAGACCAGCCTTGCCAACAATAGAAACTCTGTCTCTACTAAAAATACAAAAATTAGCTGAGTGCAGTGGCGGGTGCCTGTAATCCCAGCTACTCGAGAGGCTGAGGCACGCAAATCACTTGAACCTAAGAGTCAGAGGTTGCAGTGAGCAGAGATCGTGCCACTGCACTCCAGCCTGGGCGACAGAGCAAGACTCTGTCTCAACAAAAAGAAAAAGAAAGAAAGAAAAATATGGGTCGATGTATTTCTCATGTGCACAGAAAATCACTTGAAATATATACCAGATGATCAATTGTAGTTGGCTGTCAGAGACATTTACTTTCTGCATTGTTTATTTCTACATAGTTTAAGTTTTTATAACATGCTTATTATACCATAATAGAATGTAAGCTCAGTAAGGGCAGGGAATTTATTTTCACTGGTTTGTCACAGTACACAGTGCTTGGCTTGGCACAGGGTAGATAATAAATACTTGTTAAATTAATAAATACTACCTTTGTGCAGGGAAAATACTAGGAAGCAGGGAGGGTGGCGCCCAGTAATTTTATCACAGTGCAACTCAAAGGCTTTTGAAGTTAGAAAACCTGAATATCACATTAGACCCAATCCAGGACTACACATCCAGTGTCAAACTCTTTGTTATTTTTGAGGTTATTAACAATTTTATTTCTGAATAGAAAGTCTTTTTGCTCCAAACCCCTTTTCTTGGTATTTCACAGGAAGTTTTAAAATCCAGCACTCCGTCAGTAGTTTTTCCCAAGGCTTTGAAAGAGGTGTAAGAATTTCTGGAAGTTACAAGGGAAAAGAGGAGAAAAGTCCTCTGAGACACTGTCGTCAAAAAAGGCATTTGCTCTGGCAGTGGGGTTGGTTGTGCTTCAGAGCCAAGGAATCTAGACACGAGCCTCATCTCAGCCAGGAACAGGGAAGATAATCTCAGTTTGCCTTATCTTATTCATCTTTTCTGGTGGGTCTAGCCCTCTCTCTCCTCCTCACCAGTCCCAGATCATTCTTTGTCTTTGTAGTAGCTGGAAATACAGCTCAGATCCCACATTAAAAAAAATATATATTATACTTTAAGTTCTGGGATACGTGTGCAGAATGTGCAGGTTTGTTACACAGGTGCATACATGCCATGGTGGTTTGCTGCACCCATCAACCCGTCATCTACATTAGGTATTTCTCCTAATGCTATCCCGCCCCTAGCCCCCCACCCCTCAACAGGCCCCGGTGTGTGATGTTCCCCTCCCTGTGTTCATGTGTTCTCATTGTTCATCTCCCACTTATGAGTGAGAACATACGATGTTTGGTTTTCTGTTCCTGTGTTTGCTGAGAATGATGGTTTCCAGCTTCATCCATGTTTCTGTTCCAACCTTCTCTCCAAGGAGATCCTCCAGGTTAGAATATGTGTTTGGCTGCTTTCTCTCTAGTGCTACAGAGAGAATGGTACATTTGTTTGTTCTCTTCTGCTTTGAATGCGTTTTGCTTGTGTCAGGAGTAGTTTGCGGAAGAAAATCTGATCTTGGTAGACAGTGATTCAGGCTTTGGGAGTTCCCCTAGCTGCTTTCCCTGCAGGTGGCTACACAACAGGGTGCTGACAGATTGCTGTAGAGTCACCTGCTTAACCCCTCCGTGAGTGGTGGCGACCACAGACGGCCTTTCTGCTTCTGTGAGGCATAAAATAATTTTCTGGAACAGCATTATTCTAGCTGAGAGATAAAATTATAATAAAAATGTATGAAATTTTAGAATGGGAACTGTGAAAACTAGACACTTAGATGTTCTAGCTAGACTAAATTGAATATGTTGGCTATAGCTGCTGCTAAATTATTTGGAAATTATCAAGTGGGAAAAAATAAGTAGTAGAGCCATCTGTTTGTTTAGTAAGTTTAGTGTGTTTTCTGTCTCTGTGGAAACATGTTGTTGATTTCTGTTTTTCTAGCACTATGTCTGAGCAGATATACTTTGTCGGACCTGATTAATTTTCATTTTCTGCTATACCCATAATATTTTATATACCTATAGTTTGACTCTGTTTATATTAATATGCAATATAGTTTGAGTTTATTTTAACCATTGCAGGAATTTAAAACTATCATATTCTGGGATATAAATGTGGTAATAGAGGCATGATTTTATACTTAAACAGGGTTATTTTGTGGCTTGAAAAATGTGGCATTTTAGAAACTAGGCATAAGTGAATTTAAGCAAGCAGTTTACCGAATGTCTCCATATCTAAAAGGCCAAACAGGAAGGGGATTATGGTATATGGATAAATTATGAAGTAACACGTAGGTATTGGGGAGGGGGCTTCTACATAAACATGAAAAAAAAACATTTTTATGTTGAGTCCCGAGAGTTTATTCTATCAAAACCGATTTCTAGATAGGCTGTTTGAAAGTTTACTCCCTAGAATTGAGAAGGAACTATTACAAAACTTTGAAAGACTTTGTGTTAAATTCTGAGTCAGTACCTCTGTTGGCATATAATGAATTTAGTTTTTCATCTAAGGGGGTTAGGGGTGGATTCCCTGAAGGGACGATAACCCCAAGGAAAAGGAACCATATTGTTTAAATATTATTCATGCCATCATTTAGAAACTGGCTATTTGGATACTTTGCCAGCCAATGTGGGTATATTTCATCTTGCAAATCTCTTGGGTACCTCTTAGATCTTTAAAACCAACTTTCAGTTTCTTTTTTATAGGTAGAATGACAACTCTCCTCTATCACAAGGTACATTTCACTTTTCTTGTTAGAGTGTTCCAATAGATTCAAAACAGAAACACAAATTAATGAATTAGAAAGGACCATTGCTCACCCCACACTCTGCTCCAGAGCAAGTATTGCAGATTCAGACTCCTACAGGAGTGAGTGAGGCAGGCTGGGGTGAGCATTCTGGAATCTGGCGTTGTCATCATTCTCATTCAGTACTGAACCTGACACCTAGCATTTGAGGAGCATAAACCCTTCCAAAGGGGACAGCCCGTTGTTGCCATGGGGGATTGTAGGCCCAATGTTGCCAAGTCTTCTGATACTTTGGGGAGATGGTGAAAATATCTTTACGTGAAACCTCTCAGTTAAAAAACTTTTTTTTTTAACATCATGTAGGAGGAGGGTCAAACAAAACACGTTTATGGGCCATATTGGCTCACCAGTTTGCAACCTCTGTGCCTCACCTTTTCTGTTATACTTGTGTTTTGCTCCCTCTAGCCCTCTGGCCCCACCAGTGAAAACTTGACTTTCCTTTAGCAAGGACTTTTCTATTAGGGAATACCTGGTAAATCCTGTGAACTAATCTGCCATATAATCTGCCATATATTAATGGGACCTTTTTGCTTTTTCTTCTTCAGTCTTCTGTGCTCCTAGAAAACAGGCCATGTTGACGGAACCTCTCTAGAGTGAAACACCACTCCCTTTAAATTCCCTCACCTGATTGTGAGGCTTTCGTACCGCTTAGAAGGAGAGGGGACAGCCTTGTGATAAGGGTGGTTTGGGGCCTTCTGGCATTCCTCAAACTATACTGTGCAGAGAGCTGCTTACTCCATCTGGGGCTAGGACTGGTAACTTCTTCTACATCAAGATATTTTTCTGCTGTGTTCTCAGAGCACAAAATACACCAAAACTCAGGATATGGGTCCTGCTTCTTCACAGACGACACAGGGCTGACTTAGAATTTGAACTTTGCAGCACCATTTCTTGTAGCGTGTGGTACAGTGAAGTCTCAAGTCAGAGCAGTGCCTCCTCTCCTGTAGTCAATGTTGTACGTAACCAAGAGATCTTTCCAAAGAGAGCAGGACAAACAGGACAATGAACTGCAGCTACAGAATCTAAATTTAGAAAAACTATTATTTTGACAGGAGCTGATGAATAGGAAGTAATTGAGGTAGATTTAAAAACTGAGGCATTCTTGGCGGGGCACGGTGGCTCACGCCTGTAATCCCAGCACTTTGGGAGGCCAAGGCGGGCAGATCACGAGGTCAGGAGATGGAGACCATCCTGGCTAACACGGTGAAACCCTGTCTCTACTAAAAATACAAAAAAATTAGCCGGGCATGGTGGCAGGCACCTGTAGTCCCAGCTACTCGGGAGGCTGAGGCAGGAGAATGGCATGAAGCCAGGAGGCAGAGCTTGGAGTGAGCAAAGATCGTGCCACTGTACTCCAGCCTGGGCAACAGAGCGAGACTCGGTCTCAAAAACAAACAAACAAAAAACAGGCATTCTCTGTATCAGAAAGTTAAAGTTCCCCTTTTTTGGAGTGACCTAAAAAGTTTATGTTGGCTGGGCATGGTGGCTCATGCCTGTAATCCGAACACTTTGAGAGGCCGAGGTGGGAGGATCACTTGAGTCCAGGAGTAAGCTTGACCAGTCTGGTCAACATAGCAATACCCAGGCTCTACAAAAAAAAAAGAAAAGAAAAAAAAGTAAGAGACTTGAATCTTGGATTTTCCCTAAGGTTTTGGGTTGTTCTGAAACTGCCCCGTGACATGGGCAAATCTGAGAGTGTCAGTGAATGCGGAACAGAATGGGGAGCAGGTTAGCAGTATCCTCTTTTAAAATTATCGAATAATAATTAAAATGTTAAAAATAAGTTATGCATATTATATCTGATTTTGAAAAGGAAGAGATAACCACTATTTTATATCCTCCCAGCATTTTTCTCTTGCATATATATTCTTTTTACAAAATTAAGCTCATACTATGTATGTTTTGTAGCTTTTATTTTTCACAGACTCTATCATGAGCATTCTTCCATGTCATTGAATATTCTTCATTGGTGATTTTTTAATGATTTAATTTTTTAATGACAATCAAATGTGAATGTACTGTAATTTGTTTAGCCACCCTTCTGTTGAATATCTAAGTGCTTATGATTTTTTTCTTATTACAACAGACAAGCTTTTACATAAGATATGAATATTAATGACTGCTGATACACACTTGTCAAATCTGACTAGATTCCCTTATGGACCTTACTAAAATGACTAGTTCTTGGCACTCACAGCTTTATTCTTGAAGAACTTTAAGAAGTCAGTAAGTACCCTATTTCCCTAAATGACCAGTTGTGTGAACGTCTCTAGAATTCTTTTCTGTCTCTCTTTGCATTCCTTTAGGAAAATTAATGTGTTTGCCTTTTGTGTTTGACAGATTATGGAGCAGAGACATAAAGTACTTTGTAACATGGCTTCACCTAGTAATCAGGTCATCAAGCTCTTGCTTGTTTTTGTACACTTATGCCTTGTAGTCACTACAGTGACACCAGAGGCAACTTCATGTCAATATTTCCAAATCTGTGGTTTATACCTGCTACATTGAAACAGGGTCATGTTAGTGTAGGCCTCACTTAAGATGGGCTATATCTACCATATACTTAAAATACACTTTTCTGTGAATGACCCAAGCTACCTATCCTGTCAGTGTGAGTGACCTGGAAAGGAGAGGGGGAGGAGTTGGTATAGAGGGTAATCAGTATTTCTTCTGGGGACAGAGCTTTGATTTATGAGCTCAACTTTCTACACAGACAGCTGTGTGGTCCTTAAACAAGTCTTGTCTTGTATGATTAATGTGTACCAGGGGAACTCCTAATGGAATTAGGTACTAATCGAGATGAAGCAGTTGCTCTTCATTAATTCTTTTCATGTGCACCTGCCTTCCTTAAAAGCAAATGCCCACTTAGCCCTGTTCCCTTCAGCCACTATTTAAATTAAAAATCGGATGGTCTGCTGTAGGTAGGTTTCCAGAGCCTCTTATGTCATAACACTGACCCTGTTCCATTGTGAGCACTGAGGAGATAGACACGGAGTGAAGATTAGTGACTTGATCTATAAGGACTGGAAGAAACTTTAGAAATACAGTCCCAGCTTCTAATTTTGTAGCACAGTCCCTGGCTTCAAAGAACTTATAGTCTTGTTAGAAATATGATACAGACACAGGAAAAGATTAAACATCAGAACAACAGCGACAAAAAGAAGCCCAGCACAGGGCGATGGTTTGATGCCAAATGTGAAACACTAACATGGAGAGCTTTAGGGTTTTAGAAGGAGAAGAGATGTTGGGCACCGTGTGCTGGAGAGTTTAATTTTTGTTGTTTTTTAACTGAGCCTTGAAGAATGGGTAAGATTGAAAAATGGAGGCCATTCCTCCCAAAGAGGTAGCATAGTAAAAGGCAGAAAATGTCTGGAAAACAAGCAGTGGGTCATTTTGGCTGATGTGAGGGGTTTGTTAGAAAACCTACCTTTCAATCAGTTGGCTGTATAACTTGGAGATGACTTTCTGAAGCCCCTTCTCCCACAGAGCAAGCAGCAGGGTAAGTTCTGTATTGCAGAGCCTAGAGCCTCTCTGTCACTTGCTCTTTAGAGTTCATAGATAACCAGTAAAGCTGAGGCTCCTTATCATCCCCAGGGGTTCATGGGGTCCAGCCTGCAGCCCACAGACATATATCCTTAGGTAGTTTTCTGGAATGGGTATGGACTGTGACTCATAGTCACCCCTAGGTGAAGTCTTGGCTGAGAAAAAGGTCTGCTTCTTTTTTATAAGACTTAATTCCTGGGGAAATTTCCTGCCCTGATGCCTTAAACTTCCCCTATGCTTTCAGTCAGGCCTCATAAAGCTGAAGTCAGGCTTAAAACCATGAAATTATTGGCAGTAGCCACTGAAGACTTTTAAACTTTCAGTGAAGGCATAGTGGTGTGGGCTGTAATTCAGGTAATTCACAAGAGATAAGAATTACAAACATTTAGACATAGTATCTCCCTACCTTTTCAGATACTTAAAAACAATACCCATTTCAACTAAAAGCTAATCCTTAAATACTGTATTTCAGCTGGGCATGGTGGCCCACGCCTGTAATCCCAGCCCTTTGGGAGGCCAAGGCAGGCAGATCACTTGAGGTCAGGATTTCAAGACCAGCCTGGCCAACATGGTGAAACCCCATCTCTACAAAAAATACAAACATTAGCCAGGCATGGTGGTACATGCCTATAATCCCAGCTACTCGGGAGGCTGAGGCACGAGAATCACTTGAGCCCAGGAGGCAGAGGTTGCGGTGAGCCGAGATCATGCCACTGCACTCTAGCCTGGGCGACAGAGCGAGACTCTGTCTCAAAAAAATTTTTTCAATAAATAAATACTGTATTTATTTTACTACCAGGTGTTCTTCCAGATACTCAAAGATATTTTTCTTCTTTAGCCTGTCTGAAAGGCTAACATTTGAACTTCATTCCTTTGGTCAATTAGCAGATTACTCTTTATTAAAATGTAAATCTCTTCCTCTTAAAATTAAATTTAAATAATTATTAATCATTTACATTACAGTTTATCTTAATTGGGTTGGATTAGGGAGAAGGTGAGATATAGTTAAGGTTTGGAGTAAGAGTGATCCTTAAACTTGACACTTTTGCTTTGAAGTCAGCCTGGCATCTGACACAGGGACCTGAGAAAGTGCTGCTGTATGGGTCCCAACTCTTGCTGTGAGTTAGATAATAGGATTCAGAGGTAGCTTCACAACTCCCTTAGAAGTTGAGTGCTATCTTTTGAAATTTTCAGTAAAGTGAGTAGGAAAGTTGCCTGGACCTGATGTGTAATAATTTAGAACCCTGGCTTGTTCAGCTGGACAAAAATGGACATATTTATTGTACATATAAACTCCAGCTTTGCCATGGGCCCTGTCTGTGTCCAAAGTCAGGTGATGCCACAGGGCAGGCCTTTGTAAGGGTGAAAACTGGTTCCACAAGAGTTAGGCAAGAAGGAAGTGCATTTATTTCCTGACTAAGCCTTACTAAAGCTTGGTTCAGATATATCTGGCCCATTATTATTTTTTTTTAATGAGATTGTAGCTCTTCTGGAGAAAACTTCTCTTTTATCCCTTAAAATTCTATAGTCTAGGGAAGAGTGTGGCCCTTAACCCAGATAAAAGGGGTTTGATGTTTTCCTCCATTCTCTCTATCCCTATCTGCTGAGATTAGTTTCAAGGCTTATAATCTATTACTTCTGCCTCGTTTTCTTCCTGATCATTGCTTTTAATTTAGGTTTCAGCTAATGACATTTTAATATAATCATATTAATACATTTGGCGATTTTGCATTAACCTTTTAACACCATTTAATAAAAACTTCTTTGTACTTCACACTAATAAATTGTATGTCTGTATTTTACCTGTAAAGTATTGAACTTCAGCACCAAAGGGTTAAGTATGCCATTAAGACAAATAGTAGTTATCTGTTTAATAAATGCTTCTAGCACTCAACTATCTTGATTCAGTTCAATTTGCTAACACATAATTCTTTTTTTTTTTTTTAAATGGAGTCTTCCTCTGTCGCCCAGACTGGAGTGCAGTGGTGTGATCTTGGTTCACTGCAAGCTCCACCTCCTGGGTTCAAGCGATTCTCCTGCCTCAGCCTCCCCTAGTAGCTGGAACTACAGGCACGTGCCACCAAGCCCAGCTAATTTTTTTTGTATTTTTAGTAGAGACAAGGTTTCACCATGTTGGCAGGGCTGGTCTCGAACTCTTGACCTCAGATGATCTGCCCGCCTCATCTTCCCAAAGTGCTGGGATTACAGGCCTGAGCCACTGCACCTGGCCACGCATAATTCTTTCAAAACTCATGACGTACATTTTTCTGTTGGGCAAGTGCAAAAATTGAGATATATCTTAGAAAATAGGATTGTATAGTACATCCATACAATGGAATATTAGGCAGCAATTAATTATTTATGGAAAATGTCTAATAGTGTGAGAAGGTACTTATGATTTATAAGCTGTATATGTGGTACTCTTTCACCAATATTAAATATATTCACATGTATGAAGAAATAGAAAAAAACATACAGAAAAGAGGTACACCAAATAGTGAGCAGTTCTGTCTGGATAAGAGGATTATGAGTTATTTATATTTTTATTTATACTTTTCCATTGTTGATTCAGTTTTTGATACTGTGACTGGATATCAAAAATAAACTCAATACAGGTGGTAAATCATTTTGCTGCCTACCTTAGTAAAGATTTAAAATATGTAGTGGACATTCAAGGCAAATTAATGCTTTCTGTAGACAGCTAATGAAAAATTGTCCATCATAAATTTTTTAAAATTGCTGAGAATTTTGCCGTTTACTGCTTTATGTTATCCTGCATGCCATTAGCCATTAGGCAGTGTTCTTGTAGAGCAGTGTTTCTTAAACTGGGAATGCTGGTGTTCACTCTCAGGCTTGCTGCAGCAGTTTGGAAAATAATTCAGTTTTACAAAATTCATGGTAGCAGTTATGAAAATCCTGAAGTATTTTAGTTCTCTCTTGTGAGATTATTTTATTTTTTAAATAAACCTTTTCTTATTGAAGTATAACATGTATACACACCAGTACACAAATCAAGTGTTCCATTTATGAATTTTCACAAAGTGAACACATTCCTGTAACCACTTCATTTTATTTTTGTTGTATTGTGCCACGATTAGTCTTGGACAAAATTTTTATAGAAGCTTCACATTAAAAAATATATTGTTGGCTGGGCACGGTGGCTCACACCTGTAATACCAGCACTTTAGGAGGCCAAGGTGGGTGGATCACCTGAAGGAAGTCAGGAGTTCGAGACCAGCCTGGCCAACATGGCGAAACCTCGTCTCTACTAAAAATACAAAAATTAGCTGGGCGTGGTGGTGGGCACCTGTAATTCCAGCTACTCGGGAGGCTGAGGCAGGAGAATCACTTGAACTCGGGAGGGGGAGATTGCAGTGAGCTGAGATCAGCCTGGGCGACAGAGTGAGACTTGGTTAAAAAAAAATATATATATATATATAATATATATTATATATTATATATATATATTTTATACATTATATATATTTTATATATTATATATATTATATATAATATATATTATATATAATATATATTTTATATATTATATATATTATATATTTTATATTTTATATATAATATATAATATATTATATATTATATATAATATTATATATAATATATTATATATTTAAACATATATATATAATATATACATTATATATTATATATTTTATATATTATATATATTTTTATATATTTTATATATAATATATATATTTTATATATATTATATATTATATATTTTTATATATTATATATTATATATAATTAAATATGTATTATAAATATATATTTATTTATTAATTATATATATTTATTTCATGTTCTTTGGTCTTCAGAAGTTATACTCTAGATATTTTATGCTTTTTGGTCTCATAACTGCATTAGCTCATTGGATTTTTACATTTTTCAAGGAACTCTAAAATTTCACTCAGAATAAATATTGTTATTTTTAGTTTGTGGTGGGAAAAGATTAAAAAATGAAAGAAAGTAACAACTACAAAATTCTCACAATCTAGCCTCTACAGATTTAATTTTTCTTTCATTCCCAACTGTGGCATATGTTTTGCCCCAGCGACTGGTTGTGTGGAACTTGATTCCTGTGCATCTGCATATGATACAGCTTAGTCTGCTATCTAAAAAGGCAAATCAGCAGCCATCTGTAAGTGTGTCAGGCATAGAAATCCTAGCCCAAACTGGGAGGAACTTTAGAGATATCAGCCGTAGATGAGGAAACTGAGGCCTGGAAGATTACATGCCTTGTGCAGGGTCAGAGAGTTGGCGCCAGAGCTGAATGTAGAACCCTAATCCTAAA
Organism: Pongo abelii; assembly: GCF_028885655.2. Classification (NCBI taxonomy): domain Eukaryota; kingdom Metazoa; phylum Chordata; class Mammalia; order Primates; family Hominidae; genus Pongo; species Pongo abelii. The sequence continues at coordinate 208,174,671 of NC_071985.2, read as the reverse complement.
CTCTGTTACTAAACCATGCTTAGCCCCCATTTTCACCTAAAAACTCACCCTTTCTACTGAAAATGCAATCCTCAGACTGTGAAATCAGCTTCTCAAGAAAGACAAATTACCTAACACATTTTTCAGCCAAATTTCTCAAAGAGGATAGCCTGACAGCATTGACCTCTTTCGGAATATATTCTTTGGCTACTTGGGAGTGAAGGAGAGACAGTATGGTGATGGTATAAATCCCGATCTGTAATTGTTTAGAGCAGTTCTGAGAGTACATTCAACTGGAATAACCCTGGCAATAGGGAAAGTGTGGTGTGATGTCGACTTGTGACCCTTCCCTGGGGAGCAAGCTGTCAGGACACCCAGTAGTGCTTTTGGAACAAAAGGTTTCTAGGCCATGCTCCCAGGCACTGGACAGGAGGACTGGCTACTTGCACCTGCAGGGTGACTGTCAGTGTTTTATGATTTGGAGTTTTGGGGGTTTTTTTAAGTTGCCTAAAGGTAGATATGTAAATAAAGCTGCCCTATGTCAGGCAACATTTATTGAGTAAGCGTTGATCACTGTGGAGGGCTCTGGGGATTTAGTGCTTAATAAAACATGTCTCTAAGACTTAGTCTTTGGAGCTGACAGTTCCAAAGAGATCACCATTGCCCTTCAGAAATCTTGGTTCTGTTGGTATGTTGAATTAGTGACATGAACAAGAGTCTCATCAGAGTAAACTGACTTTACCTACTTGTGAGTTTGTATCCTGATGGAAAAAGCCTCTTCTAAATAAATATTGTTATTCCTAGTTTGTGGTAGGAAGAGATTTAAAAAATGAAAGTAATAACTACAAAATTATTGAGATCTAGCCTCTGTAGATCTAATTTTTCTTTCATTCTCAACTGCAGCTCACATGGCAGCCATCCTTGACGTGACCTTCAGCACCACTCTCCACAGTCCTATCTACCAGATCTGTTCTATCTTTTCCTACTCTCTCCCCAGTACAAGCCTTTCTCAGAAGCCAGACTAATGGCTTGCCCGCACATGTCTATGGCTGTTCCTGCCTTTGAGTTTTTTAATACATTTCTCCCCTCATTTAGAATGTCCCCTCCTCCTCTTCTACTTCTCCAAATCCTATCCAAACATCAGGGCCCAAGTCAATCTCTACCTGCTCTGCAAAGCCTTTCCCAGTCTTCTCTCCTCAGACTCACATAGCACTTCTTCCTCTACCATGCTGTGGATGACATGGCTATAGTTTGGCCTAATGGTGAAGAGAATGGACTCTGGAGCTAGACTGCCTGAATGACCTTGGGCTGCATCCTTTCCTAGCCTAGAGTTCTTCATCTGTAAAAATGGGAATAGAAATTGCATTTGGCCCATAGTTGTACAGATCGTAGGATTAAACCCTATAGAACAGTGCCTGGCCCATAAGTTCTCATTAAATAGTAGCTGTTGTTATTATTCCTTCTAGCATATATTTAATCATGGCCTTCCTTGTGTTATTGTTTAATCATTTAAATTATGTATTTCTTGGTTCCTCTCTATTTCTTGGTTCCTAATTGTGAAGTTTTCCCATGAAGAAAGAAACTTGATTTTATAGTTTTCGTTTGTTTGTTTTTTGTTTTTTGAGACAGAGTCTCACTCTTGTCGCCCAGGCTGGTGTGCAGTGGCACGATCTCGGCTCACTGCAACCTCCACCTCCTGGGTTCAAGTGATCCTCCTGCCTCAGCCTCCTGAGTAGCTGGGATTACAGGCGCCCGCCACCATGCCCAGCTAATTTTTGTACTTTTAGTAGAGATGAGGTTTCACCATGTTGGCCAGGCTGGTCTTGAACTCCTGACCTCAGGTGATCCGCCCGCCTCGGGCTCCCAAAGTGCTGGGATTACAGGCATGAGCCACTGTGCCCGGCCGATAGTTTTTGTTGACCATTTTCAGCACTATGTATGCGTAGTAGGTCTCCAATACCTGTCACTTAAAGTGAAACTATTACTGCAGTAAAGAAAATAGATGGAACAAGAGTAAGGAATTGAGGAAAAAAGATAGGCTTCATTTTACAGATGGAGTTCTCTTATGATTCTTAGAGCATGTAATTTGTTCCTTTTTTCATTGTTGTTGAGTCTCGTGAGCTCTTCTGCTGCAGTCAACAGAGGTGTGAACGTCATTCATCAAGGATGCTGCAATTTCTGGAGGTTGTCGCAGACTGTTTTCTTCTAGGCCCATTGTGGGACAGAGTCTCAGACAGTAGATTCTGATTTATCAAAATATCACAAAGCATTAAGTGGTAGGTCATGAGCTGGTTGTTTGAACATATTTCCCTTGCTGAGGGCATGAAAAGCCACCAGAAGGGAGCCTTTAGTCTTCAGCCACCCTCTCTGCTGTCCCCTTCTCCTTTATCAGCAGCTCGGATGGATATTCACAAGCACCATACTCACCTGTCAATATTCATAAACATTTGGGGGAAGTTGAAAGTTACACCCCAGTAGGAAGAGGTAGGGACCCAGGTGGAATCATTCAACAAAATTAACCCAATTGCAGACTGGAGTCCTCATGATGTCAGGAACTGCCAGCGGGGTCCTTCTTCTGCCATTCACCCAGCAGTCCAGGACCCCCATCAGGTCCCTCCCAGCTCTGTGGGTGCCCTCACCTAGATGAAAATGCTGCATTTCTCCTTCTCCTAGGCTGGAACAAGACATTAAAAAGTTAAAGGCTGACCTGCAAGCCAGCAGACAAGTGGAACAAGAGCTCCGCAGTCAGATCAGCTCCCTTTCAAGCACCGAGCGAGGGATCCGCTCAGAAATGGGCCAGCTTCGGCAGGAGAACGAACTGCTGCAGAACAAGTACGTGCACCTTTTAGGCCTTGGCCGTAAGCCCAGCAGCTTCACTGCTTCTCCTGTTTCCGGGGGTTGGAGCACAAGATTTATGGTGACAGAGACCTGCTGAGAGGTTTTTAAATAAAATGTTTAAAATACTTTATTTAGTACCAGATATTCAACATGTTTATAAAATCTGTAAAAACTTATTTCATTGCTACAAAACAGTTTATTAATATTACTGTTTTTGTCTTCTCTCATTTAATAACTTCCTAGTTTAAAATAGTTATTGAGTTTTTGGATAGTAAAATTGACAAGAAGTAGTTCTGTCACAGTTTGAAAATTTTGCTCCTTTGAGTGAAAATTTCTAGAGGATTTGACTGTATTTACTTTTATTTCCAGAACTAAAAGATGACATTGAACTTTGATTTTATTTGAAAAGGCAGGCAGAAAGCCAGGTCTTCTGTGTGAATTCTTTTAGGCTTTTGATTAGTTCATTCTGGAATTACTTCTTAACTCAGTGTGGGTCTGTCCTTTTTTCTTTTTTTAAATCTCCCAGCAATGTGTGCCCGTGGTAGTGATGATCATTACAGGCTGTTGGCTTTCTGGGCTTTCCCTATTGAAAGAGGAGTTCAACATTTTTAAGGAATGTAACTCAAAAGCTAGGGCATTACAGGCAAATAACCTCTCCATTGCCTCTGACCAGCATTTGTGGTGGTTCTAGCATTGATATGTAGAGAACATCCCAATGATAAACTAACCTCGTGCTGATAGGTAAAGCTGGGGGTGGTAGTAAGCAGAAAATATGGCTGAAATTTCTATCTGAAATTAAGCATCCTGTGACTCTAAAAGAGGATTTGGGGACACTGTGAGCAGACATCCTGAGCTGGAAAGGAAAAGCTGTAGTAGGCTACAGCAAAATTGTATTCAGGAAAAATAAAAACCTTCCCCTTTCCACCCCTTACCTCAGTTTCACTGGGGCTGGTCCCATCAGTGGTTCTTTGGTGGGACTGAAGTTCTTTCAGGGTGCTCTGGAACATTAGAATTAGTTCTACAATTATCTTCCCCTCTGTTCGAAATTTGTTTTACCCTGTTTTCTGGATGACCTTTTGTAGATCACTTACTTGAACAGAGCAGAGGCTAGGTCTGAATTTCTGTTTTGTAAGGCAGCTTGTTTATTGGTGTTTAGGAATTATTAAAGAATAACAGTGTGTTTTCCTCAGGCATTCTGGGCGTTGACATTTTCTATTTGCTGTTCAAACCTCCTGTTTAATTGGCCTTAAGGTGATAAAGAGATGTTTCTCAAGGGTTTATAGTGGGCATTTGTAATTTTAAGACTTTATATGACAATCATTTCCATATAGATTACATAATGCTGTGCAAATGAAGCAAAAAGACAAGCAGAATATCAGCCAGTTGGAGAAAAAGCTAAAAGCTGAGCAGGAAGCCCGAAGTTTTGTAGAGAAACAGTTAATGGAAGAGAAAAAAAGGAAGAAGTTAGAAGAAGCCACTGCTGCCCGGGCTGTTGCATTTGCTGCTGCATCTAGGTATGTCCATGTCACCTGAGTGTTTAATCTAAGGTTGACTTTCCTTTACCAACAAAGACATGGGAATTTGATGCCTTGGGCAGGATTGGACGTACAGCAATCATGCGCGGATGGATTGCTTTTAAGTACTGTTTTATTAGCTGGTTTAAACTCCATCTATGCAAGCTTGCACTGCCTTATAACAGCTTTATCCCTCAGTGACCTCATCTATAAAGTGGGATAAGGGAATCACCATGTTTCCCATACCTGGGAGGCAAAGTACTGCTCATAAAAAGGTTTCCAGTCATTTTTTGTCAGACTGATGATTACTAAATGCATTAAGAGATTCCATCTGGAAGTTCGTTCCCTTTAGAGAGCTATCATTACTCTCCACTCTTAGGTATATGTATTTCTGAAGTTTTTATCTTAAAATGGAAGAAAGATAAAATCTTGGTTGCCCAAGCACTGTGTACTGGCTGCTCAAATGGATATCAGCAAACTGTCAAATAAAATGGAAAAAAAAGTGAAACATAAGTCTCTACTAGATGGAATTACATTTGTGGCATAATGAAAACTGGGGACTACCTCCTATACCACTGGAAAGTACCCCTGTGTGCAAGTATTCCAAAAACTATCAGATAGTTAAGAGCTTTTTTTTTTTCTTTTCGCTTCTGCTTCACTTATCACTTTTTCCTTTGTTTTCTTGACTAGTGAAGTCCCTCTGCATGTGGGAATCAGTTAGGTGTTTGCAGATATAGAACGAGGGTAAATTATTATTTATTTCACTTTTAAATTCCATCCTAATTTGTATCTACCTGGTATAATTCAACTGTAATTTTTCCTTTAATTTTGCTTTGTCGTAATTAAAGTTAAGTAATTTAACTTTTGGCATGTTGATAGCCTTTTTTGTGGGTTCTGGCATTTGCAGAATAATTGGTGAATCATTTCACCTTTTAGGAAATAACAGCAAGTGAGAACTCTCTCCTGTGTGATCCTGCCTCCCCCCAGCAGATGGCTGAGCTGGCTTGGCCCATCAGCATCTATACAGACTTACAAGGCCCTTGACTAGCCTGCCTACAATGTGGGGTTGTTTGTTTGTTTGAAGATGTATTTGCATTCTGAAGCACTTACACTTGCAGGAGATGTTCCTGAACAGTCATGTAGTGATGACTGCTCTCCTCTCTCCTCAATTCATACGGCACCTGCCCTTTCTGAAAAATTCCACTCAGGAGGACATAGCAGTTCCTTAACGATATTGCTTAGTGTCTCCCATGCCTGAGAATCAGTAAGTTGGTTTCAGTGTCTACCCCAAATCCCTTTTGCTTCCAGTTAAGCTTATTTATCTTATCCCTGGACAGTCCTTGTTTGCCATAACTTATTCTTTTTTTCCTTCTTTTTGAGACGGAGTCTAACTCTGTCACCCTGCCTGGAGTGCAGTGGTGCGATCTCAGCTCACTGCAACTTTTGCCACCCAGGTTCAAGCGATTCTCCTGCCTCAGCCTCCCAAGTAGCTGGGATTACAGACTCCTGCCACCGCGCCCAGCAAATTTTTGTATTTTTAGTAGAGACGAGGTTTCACCATCTTGGCCAGGCTGGTCTCAAACTCCTGACCTCAGGTGATCTGCCCACCTTGACCTCCCAAAGTGCTGGGATTACAGGCATGAGCCACCACGCCAGGCCTGCCATAACTTATTCAGTAAATCTCAGGGCATAAATCTCTGACTGGACCTTCCTTTTTGGTAGGCAGAGAACACCTACTTTCTTCATTGGGCTGTTTCTGGAACCTAGACAGTTCCAGCTTTGGACTGGCCATTGCCATCATCTCTTTTAGCTCAACTTTACGATAGCCCTGAGAAGCAGCTCAACGGTGTGCCCTTATTTTTCTGTTTACTCCAGTCTTGTGGCAACTTTATGACAAGAAAGACAAAAGTCCCAATGCATAGCCCCTCAAAAGTGGGGGGAAAATTTTTTTTCTAGTTCACCGCCCCCTGCTGGACATAGTACATGTTCAGTTCTATCTGGCTTTGTGTGTATTGTCTCAAGTCTCATGGCCTGGTGGGAAGTTTGCTGGATTGGGAAGCCAGAAAACCTCAGTTCTTATTCCTGTTCTATGACCTAAAAGCTAGGTAACCTTGGACTAGTATTTTATCTATGTAGCCTCAGTTTTCTTATCTGGAAAATGGGATAAATATACCTTAGGTTGTCATAAGGATTGAAGAAGGTAGTATATGGGTAAAGTACCTTAGTGTCTGGCTCATCTAGACACTCAGTAATAATTATTGTATATATGTATGTATTTTGAAACAGGATATCATTCTGTCACCCAGACTGGAGTGCAATGGTGCAGTCATAGCTTACTATAACCTCAAACTCCTGGGCTCAAGTGGTCCTCTTGCCTCAGCCTCCTGAGTAGCTAGGACTACAGGCATGTGCTACTATGCCCAACTATTTTTTAAATTTTTTGTAGAGACAGGGTCTCTCTGTGTTGCCCAGGCTGATCTCAGACTCTGGGCTCAAGCAGTCCTCCCACCTTGGCCTTGGGAGTTCTGGGATTACGGGCATGAGCCACCATGCCCAGCCCAGTTATTTTAGAGTATTATTGAAATTATCAAAGAACACAGAGAACTGAGCAGACTGAGCCAAAAGCTAAAACCTGACAGACCCTGGAGTATAAAAGAAATTAAAAGAAATATAAATCCACAATACAATTAAACCTATAGTCTTTTTTTTTCTTCTTCTTCTTGAGACAGAGTCTCACTTTGTCACCCAGGCTGAAGTGCTGTGGCACCATCTCAGCTCACTGCAGCCTCTGCCTCCCAGGTACAAGCGATTCTCCTGCCTCAGCCTCCCGAGTAGCTGGGATTACAGACGTGTGCCACTACACCCAGCTAATTTTTGTAGAGAGGGGGTTTCACTGTGTTGGCCAGGCTGGTCTTGAACTCCTGACCTCAAGTGATCCACCTGCCTTGGCCTCCCAAATTGCTGTGATTACAGGCGTGAGCCACTGCACTCGGCCAACCTATAGTCTTTTTTAAAATTTTATTTATTTTTTATTTTTTTTTTTTTGAGATGGAGTCTCACTCTGACGCCCAGGCTGGAGTGCAGTAGCACGATCTGGACTAACTGCAACCTCCACCTCCTGGGTTCAAGCAATTATTCTGCCTCAGCCTCCCCGGTAGCTGGGACTACAGGCATGTACCACCATGCCCAGCCAATTTTTTTTGTATTTTTAGTAGAGACGGGGTTTCACCATGCTGGTCAGGTTGGTCTCGAACTCCTGACCTCAAATAATCTGCCCACCTCGGCCTCCCAAAGTGCTGGGATTACAGGCCTGAGTCACAGGGCCCAGCCCCAACCTATAGTCTTTTAAATTATTTTATTTCCTTCTCTTCTTTTTCAAAAGGGGAGAATGCACCGAAACCTTACGGAATCGGATCAGAGAACTAGAAGCAGAGGGCAAGAAGCTCACGATGGACATGAAGGTGAAAGAAGACCAAATCAGAGAACTAGAACTGAAAGTCCAGGTAAGGGAGGAGCAAAAGACTTCCCTTTTGCTCCCACTTTTATGCTAATTCCACTTTTTGAATTCCACTTTTTTGCTAAACTTGTGCTCTGTGTTGCAGTGTAGAGATGATGCCTTTTAATACAGATCAAATCTCATTGCATCTGAAAAATCTCTGTGACAAAAAGATTTGAAATTCTAATCTTGTCCAGCTCATTTCAAGTCATATTAATGTAGCCAGATTCTAATACAAACCAGAAATGTTGACAATCCCTTGGTATGTTTTATACCAGGATTTAACTTGCTGTAGATTCATTTAACTTTTTCAGGTTATAGGCCAGATTAGTGTCCTTTGAAACTTACACACCTCCTTTTAACCCCAACCCTCTTTCTGTTGCCAGGGGATTGACCCTCCTGCATGGCTCTGAGCCTTGCAGATTGTTGTTCATAGCAGTGAATGATAGGAAAGGTGCTAGTGCTATGGACATAGCCTGTTTTATGGGCTGTGTATACTTTAGCCAAATATTTGTCATTTAAACTAATGTCATATATTGTAAAGTTACAGTAATTTGAGCCAGGTGGGACAAGTGAAAAATTACTGTCAAGTCAGTGGACTAGAATGATGGCCTGGAGTACAGTGCCGAAAAAAATACCAAAAAAAGTAAAGGTGGCATCAGAGATAGATGGGAAAGGTAACAATTAGTCAGTAAAAGGCTTTGGAATAGCTAAATAACTGGAGAAAAAAAATTAGAAACTCATCTCATGCCACATATAAAGAAATTCCAGATGAAGAGTTGAAGGCAGAAAAAACAAAGAATAAATGAGTTTTTAAAAACTAGGTGGAAATATACTTGACCTTGAAACAAGGGAAAGATTTTCTAAACATACAAGCAATGGAAAAAAATCACAAAGCAAAAATCATAATAATGAAAAAATAGATTGGGGAAGTTACAAATATTGCAATAAATATTATAAATAAGGAATTGATGTTCTCAACATATCCGTAGCTCATAAAAGTTGCTAAGGAAAGCTCAAATATATAGCAAAATAGGCTGAGGATGTGAACAAATAATTCAGAGGAAATACAGGTGACTGATAAGATCATAAAAATATAAACTCACCAATCATCAAAGACATGCAGATTAAAAGTAGATATCATTTTTCTCCTATGAAATTAGCAGATAATTTTTAAATGAAAATATCAATCATGGTGAGGATGCAACAAAATAGGCCTCATACATTGCTGGTGGAAATGTAACTTTCTGGAAAAGATCTTGCACTTTTTAAGTATTTACCTTTTTTAGGAATCCAGCCTAAGGTAAACAATTTTAAAATCTCACCAATGAGTGATGTACAGAGATGTTCATCGTAGTGGTATAAAAATGCAAAAAAATTGAAAACAGTCTTAACAATGGGAGAGTCATTTAAATTTTGGTATGTAAACATTCAGGAATATTGTACAGCCAATAAAAATTTTATTTTCAAATAATAGTTGAAGTCATTTAGTTTTTAAAAGACTATGTACAAAACTGTACACTTAATATTTCACTTATGCTAAAAGATACACATATACATAAAAGATTAAAAGAAATATTAAATTTTTTAGTGTTGGTATTTTGAGTAATTTTCATTTTCTTCTTCGAATTTTTCTATATTCCTAAATTCTCTGTAATAAGTTTGGATTTTTCTGTTAAAAAGAAAAATTCAAATATCTGTATATATTAATTGTTTACATTAAAGTGGGCTTATTCTGTAGTATGCCCTGTCAAAATAATTAACATTTTTACAATTATTAATGCAGGTTGAGAGAAGAGTTTTAGCAAGTTCGATTACAGCATTATGATAATTTGCACGTGGCCAGCAAGGAAAAATGTTCTCCGTGGTTCTGAATTAGGCTTATAAGAAAAGTGTTTTATTTGGAAGCAGATTCCATTGTTTTCTAGACACATGCCCAGCACAGTCAAATGATTATCTTCTAAATGTTTTTGTATGTGCGTATTGCCATATAAACACATTTAGCACTTGCCTAAACCCATGAAACACCAGTTTTGTGTTCTAGTGGCCAGACCAAGAATAGTGGGATTTAATTTGTGATTTCAGGCTAATTTATAGACATCGATGCCAAAACTACCTTGTAGCATTGCTGTTTTGATGATATTGATAGGAGCTTCGGAAATATAAGGAAAATGAGAAGGACACTGAGGTGTTAATGTCAGCCCTCTCAGCCATGCAAGACAAAACACAGCACCTGGAGAACAGCTTAAGCGCAGAGACGAGAATCAAGCTGGACCTGTTCTCCGCACTGGGCGATGCAAAGCGGCAGCTCGAGATTGCCCAAGGTAGGAGAACGTGGGCCCCTGGTGAGGTGGTGTGACTGATAATGCACAGGGATGCACAGGCCAGACCTCTCCTGAGAGCTCTCAACCAAGGGGCATTTCAGTTTTCTCTTCAAGAGTCTTGGTAAGTGCCCAACATTGAAATATAGGAACCATCACATTAATTCATTTTTAGACATATTTTGAGATGAGAACATGTCAAGTGCAGGGCATACACAGAATAGTATGATTTCTACGTTCAAGGAGCTCACAGTGTTGTTGAAGAAGTAGAGAACTGCAGAGGCATCAAAAGGTGCTTAGGTATAAGTATATACGGGGCCTGAGGGAACATAGAAAGAGGCAGGGACGAAACTAGTCTGGGGAATTGGAGAGGGCCCCTCCCCAGGGGAGCTGATGTCTGAGGTGGGCCTGAATGATGAGGAGTTGGCCCAGTGAAGCAGCAGTGTGGTGGAGGGTGAGGGGTAGAGGGGTCCACACAGAAGAAACAGCTTAGGCAAGGGCTGGGAGCTAGTGAGGCTTGATGTGTTCCAAGCTGCAGCCAGCCTGCTTGGTTGAAGCAGAGGTTACAAATGAGGGGGCTGCAGGTGAGAGTCTGGAGAGTAGGCCATGGTCATCCACTTGGCCGATATTTACTGAGACCTACTTTGTGCCAAGCACCATAAGATTCCTTGAAAATACAGCCCTGGTGATGACAGGTGATGAACAAGCCAGCAGGGAGTATGTCAGGTGGCAGTAGGTGCAATGATGGAAATAAAGCTGTGGCGAGGCAGAACGTATGTGGCAGGGGTCTCCCTTTTTAACAGGGCAATCATGGAAAATCCCTTGAGTAGGTGGTATTTGAGCAGAGACCCAAAAGAAGAGAGCAGGAGTGAGCTGTGTAAAGAGCTGGAGGAAAGCACTTCCGGGGAGGGGGCAGCAAGTGAAAAGCCCAGCGGGGGGAGCGGAGCGTGGGTACTCTGCAGGCAGAGGGTGGGGGTTGTAGCCTGTGTGATAATGGGGAGAGTTGTCAGAGCAGGCAGGAGTAACAGCAGTCAGATTGTGTGGGACTTGAGGCCCATGGAAAGAACTTAGGGTTTTACCATGAGTGCCATAGGGGAGCACTGGAAGGCTTCTGAACAGAGGCATGGCATGACCTGAGAAAAATAAATTTGTATTTTTGTCCAATAAATTGATTAGCTATCCAACCAGAGTACTAAACTGAGTATAGTATTGAAAAAATAGAGTACTCTATAGAGTACTAAATAGAGTATTGCATAAAATAGAGTACTGAAAAGAATTTTCAAATGGTTGACTTAGTGGAAAGAAAAGAATATTTCAAGCAAGGCATGGTGGTTTGTGTCAGTGCCTGCCCATAGTCCCAGCTGCTCAGGAGGCTAGGGCAGGAGGATCACTTGAGCCCAGGAATTTGAGACTAGCCTGGGGAGCATAGCGAGACCTTGTCTCTAAAATAAAGAATATTTCAACAGGGACTGACAGAGTAGTCACACGCTGTGCAAAGCATTGTCCTAGAAGCTCTGGGGGAGACAAACATGAATACAACATGGTGTGTGAACTTTTGTCCTAGGGACCCCTTTACACTCTTAAAATTATTACCCCAAAGAGGTTTATTTCAAGTGGATTATATCTATCAATATTTACCTACTAGAAATTAAAACTTAAAACATTTATTTATTTATTTTCAAGACGGGGTCTTGCTCTGTCACCCGGGCTGGAGTGCAGCGGCACAATCTCAACTCACTGCAGCCTCAACCTTCTGGGCTCAAGTGATCCTCCCACCTCAGCCTCTCCCTAGTAGCTATGACTATAGGCATGTGCCACCATGCCCAGCTAATTTTTTTTTTTTTGTATTTTTTTTCTAGAGATGAGGTCTCACTTTGTTGCCCAGGCTGACCTCGAACTCCTGGGCTCAAGAGATCCTCCCATCTCAGCCTCCCAAAGTGTTGGGATTGCAGGCATGAGCCACTGTGCTCAGCCAAATTAATTTATTATTCATTTTACAATAACATACAAACATATTACATGTTAATATAAATAACTTTTTTATTTGAAACTCTATTTTCCAAAACGAAAAAAAATTCCTGAAAAAAGTGGCATTATTTTACATTTAGCAGATCTCTTTAATGTCTGACTTAGTAGAAGATAGTTTGATTCTTTTTTTTTTTTTTTTTTTTTTGAGATGGAGTCTTGCTCTGTCACCCAGGCTGGAGTGCAGTGGCACGATCTCGGTGCACTGCAAGCTCCAGCTCCCGGGTTCACGCCATTCTGCTGCCTCAGCCTCCCGAGTAGCTGGGACTACAGGCGCCCGCCATCACACCCGGCTAATTTTTTGTATTTTTAGTAGAGACAGGGTTTCACTGTGTTAGCCAGGATGGTCTCGATCTCCTGACCTCGTGATCTGCCTGCCTTGGCCTCCCGAAGTACTGGGATTACAGGCGTGAACCACTGCGCCCGGCCAGATATTTTCTTATCTGTGTTTCTACATTCATTCTGTTGTGATTTCACACTCCACCTAATTTCTAGAAGACTCCACTTACACTTGTGACAGAATGAGCATGAAGAAGGGAAGTAATGTCTCAGTACTATTATGAAGGTAGTTTTGAGCCTGTGGACCCTGACTGTACTTTGAGAATTGCTGAACTAGGGTGAGCCCAGCAGAAAAGTAGAGGCATGAGGTAGAAGGCAGGGGGCTGGAAAGGCCAGAGGGAGATCGGGGAAGGCCTCGTGAAGGAGGGGCCATTGAGTGGGCTTTGAGGATGAATTTCAAGAGCAGAGAATGCCAGGGAAAAACATGTTGCCTGAGGAAGTAGTATAAGCAAAGGAAAGAAGGTGCCGGGATGTTCAGGTGAGCAGTCCAGCAGCCTCAAACTGGGGGCAGGGAAGGAAAGAGTGGGAGGGTAGGGGACCATGAATGAAGCCATACTAGAGAGGGTATTCCCTAGATCTACCTGAGGGAAGAAGGAGGGGACGTGTTCAGACTGTTAGGCGGGAAATCTCCCTCCTATAGCAATGTGAAAGACCGATGGAAGGGGTAAGACTGAGTGGAGACAGACTGTGAGGAAGCTACCACTGTCCTCTATCTAAGAGATGATAAGTATGGGGAGGGCGGATGGGCCAGACAGGTGAGTGGAGAGCGGAGGTGCCTGAGAGTTCTGGAAGGACAAAGTTGTTGGAACCAAGGAAGGAGAGCAGAACAGATATAAGGAGTGAAGGAAGAATAAGTTTGGTTTGGATGTTTTGATTTGAAGGTACTCCTCAGAAACCCAAGTAGGAAATATTCCTCAGTCAGTGGGAACTTTGGGCCTAAACCAAAGACGGAGGCCCAAACCCCTGGGAGTAAGGGGTTGGATTTAGAAGTTGTGAGAAGTTAGTGAAGCGCAGGAGTGGCTTGGGATGGCACAGGTGATTGAGCAAGAGAAGGAGTTTAAGAATCACACTGCTTTAATCTGTGGACTCGAGGAAAGGCATTTAAGAAGGTTCCCAGGAATCCTGCTTTGAAGCCGAGCTTCTGACCTTACACTGACTTTTTTTGCCTGCCTGGCTTAGCTCCCTGAGGAGTGGCCACCCCTCAGTGCTTCAACCCTGTTTACTTGGTTTTGCAAACTTGGAAAAGATTCCCCCTGGCGTGAAGCAGCACCTGGCCTCAGACTAGCCAGAGGAGCTTGGCTTCCCAGCTCAGACTGTGTGCTCTGCTGTCAGCCCAAAAATCCTCATAAAGTGACAAAGAAGCAAAAAGAACTTTTTCCAAAGCACTGGGTATGTTTTCCTGTTACTGATTAAAGAAATCAAACTTAATTCGGCAGGGAAAAAGATACAGTGGCTCATATATCAGATGCTTTTAGGTATTTTATTCATCTGAGGCTTATTTTGTTCAAAGAGAAGGTGGATATTTGATGCTTCCTTGAAGCTTAGGGGACATGAAGGAAGTGAGGGGGGCAGTTCCTTTCTACTGCTCTCACTGCTGCCTTCCCCACTCCCTCCCTACAGGGTTGTGCTCAGGATATTCTAATAAGAACCCAACTTTGTAATTTAAATCAAACCTCTTGTTGCTTTTCTCCTTCCTACTCTCTATATCATTTGATACATCCTGGTTCCAAAATGACTTTCAGGCCAGGCGCGGTGGCTCACGCCTGTAATCCCAGCACTTTGGGAGGCCAAGGCGGGCAGATCACAAGGTCAAGAGGTCGAGACCATCCTGGCCAACATGGTGAAACCCCGTCTCTACTGAAAATACAAAAATCAGCTGGGTGTGGTGGTGCACACCTGTAACCCCAGCTACTCGGGAGGCTGAGGCAGGAGAATTGCTTGAACCCCAAAGGTGGAGGTTGCAGTGAGCAGCGATCACACCACTGCACTCCAGCCTGGTGACAGAGCAAGACTCCATCTCAAAAAAAAAAAAAAAAAAAAAAAAACCAAAATGGCTTTCATCTCTACTACATCCTTTTAAAAAATATACCGCCAAGCTTTCTTATATTCCAAATAGATTATTGTCTTCTATAGGACCCATGAGCAATCTCAAAATAAATGCAACTCAAATGCAATCTTTTTCTTTTTTAAGCATTTTTGTGGGTTTTTTTTTTTTTTTTCTTTTTCTTTTTTTTTTTGAGACAGGGTCTCTGTCGCCCAGGCTGGAGTAGAGTGGCACAATCTTGCCTCACGACAACCTCCGCCTTCTGGGCTCACGTGATCCTCCTGCGTCAGCCTTCTGAGTAGCTAGGATTACAGGTGTGAACCACCAAGTCTGGCTAATTTTTGTATTTTTTGTAGAGACAGGGTTTTGTCATGTTGCCCAGGCTGGTCTCGAACTCCTGGGCTCAGGCAGTCCACCCACCGTGGTCTCCCAAAGTGTTGGGATTACAGGCATTAGCCACCACACCTGGCCAGCATTTAAGTTTCTGAAAGACTACTCCTAAGTGTTCTAAGTGCTTTTACATATACCAACCATGTCTTTCTTCTGGTCTCCCTAGAAGACCAGGAAGCTACATAGAATGATGAAAGTCACAAGAGGCTTTGGAACAAAGTGGTCCTGGGTTTAAATCCTGCCCTACCTTTTGATAACTAAATGACTTTAAGCAAGATACACAACTTGTAGAACTCCAGCTTTCTACTGGACTGGGCAATAAGGAGCTAACAATGGAAAAAAAAAAAAGGGTAGACACAGTGTCTGCCCTCATGGAACTCATGGTCCAGCAGAGAGATGATGGACACAGATCATCACCGAATGAATAGTTGCCAGAGATTGAAGAATGCTGTAGGTAGGAGTGTACATTTGAAACAGACTGCATGGAATTGAATCCTGGCTCTGTCGCTAGCTGTATACCTTGAGCAAGTCACTCAACTTCTCTATGCCTCAGTTTTCTCATCTATAAAATGGATAATAATAATTCCCCCATCATGGGGTTGTCGTAAGAAAGAAATGAGTTAGTATACATAAGCATTTAGCATGCCTGGCATATATGAAGCCCTATGTGTTAGTTTTTGTCATTATAAGTGACAGAAAGGGAAGTTGAGGGTGTGTTAAGAATCTAGGAGTTAGGCCGGGCGCAGTAGCTCACTCCTGTAATCCCAGCACTTTGGGAGGCCGAGGTGGGCAGATCACCTGAGGTTGGGAGTTGGAGACCAGCCTGACCAACATGGAGAAACGCCGTCTCTGCTAAAAATACAAAATTAGCCAGGCGTGGTGGCGCATGCTTGTAATCCCAGCTACTCGGGAGGCTGAGGCAGGAGAATCACTTGAACCCGGGAGGCGGAGGTTGCGGTGAGCCGAGATCTCGCCACTACACTTCAGCCTGGGCAACAAGAGCAAAACTCCATCTCAAAAAAAAAAAAAAAAAAGAATTTAGGAGTCGTAGGAAGCTAACTTAGACAGGAAGCTCAGGGAAAGTTTTGCTGAGGAAGTAGAAACAGAATCCTCAAGATTTAGCTAGCTTCACAAAGAAAGCAGGAGAGACACAGGATAGGAAGTGGCCCGAGGTAGGCAGGAGCTGACTGGATCAAGAAACTGAAGCGTAGTGAGGGCAAGGGTGCTGGAAGGCTAAATAGGGTGATGTTGCTAAAGCAAGGGCAAGCGATGTGGGTCACACTAGCATTCCTCCCAGTGCAGCAGCCACAGAGCTTCCTCTGTTTTCTGTCAGAGAACCTGGGGGCAGAAGCGTATTACTGTGACTGAGTCTGAGGCCTTGGCTATGCTGTATTCCTTGGTCTGACACTCAGAGATAGTCTGTCCTCTCAAAAAAATTCCAGCTCAAGAGGTGGAGCCAGAGTTCAAAATCACTAGCCTTCTTACGCTGTCATAGATGACTGCCATGTTCAAAACATGGTTTCTAGAAACTGACTTCTTTACATCAATCACACCTATATGAACAGAATCCCTTCTTAGCTCTAAGCCAAAGATCAGTAAACTGTGGCCCATGGGCCAAATCTGGCCTGCCACCTGTGCTTGTACTGCCTGCCGATGAAGAATGGTTTTTACATTTTTCCGTGGCTGGGAAGAAAAGATGACAAAGATAGTACACTGTATATGGCCCACGACACCTAAAATATTTACTGTGTGTCCCATTACAGGACAAGTTTGCCTGCTCTTATAAATCACTGAACCTGGAGCTGTTCACACTGAACCGAATCTACTTAGGGATTGGCCCCTGGGGACGTTGTGTTGTGTGAGGCCTCCCTTTTCACTAATGGTGAGTCTTTGATCTTACAGGACAAATCCTTCAGAAAGATCAGGAAATCAAGGACCTAAAACAGAAGATAGCCGAAGTCATGGCCGTCATGCCCAGCATAACATACAGTGCCGCCACCAGCCCCCTGAGCCCTGTTTCCCCCCACTACTCTTCCAAATTTGTGGAGACCAGCCCCTCTGGACTTGACCCCAATGCCTCTGTTTACCAGCCCCTGAAGAAATGAAGGCCAGCTGTGTGTTGTGCCCAAACATTTGGTTACCGGAAGGCATTGCAAAGGAGCGTCTCTGGCAGTCAAGATAAAAAAACAGTTTCTATTGTATTTTGTGGAACTGTATCTGTTGTCATTTTTAAAAAGGGGGGAAAAGATAACATCCAAGTCTGATTAGAACTGCCCATCAGTTTTTCTTGTAAATTTTTAGAAGACCTCACAGAACTTTACAGTTTATTTTTCTCGGCCAACACATTAAAACCATTCTTGGATTTCAAGTAGCCAACTTTGCCTTTTATGTATTCTTACATAGTTTCCTCTTGAAGAAAAAAAAAAGCAGAGTTTTTGTTTTTCAACCCTTTACGTTTGTTTTGTTTTATTCTTAAATAAGCAAGCAAAACCTGCACATTGGATTCACGTGAGATGATAATGAAAACTTTAGTTTAAGAGTGAAGGGTTAAGTAACCTAACAGAGCTTTGATGTTATAGCTGCATTAAAGAAGGTGATTGTCAATATTACAGAAAACAAAAATGGATTGCCCCTCCAAGGACCAAACAGATTCAAGGAGCATCATTTAAGCTAAGAAGAGACCTAAGTGATGAAACTAGCTGTAAGAATGTAACAGGGGTTGTGTTTGAAATATTTATATTCCCATCAGTGTGTTTAGTCCTAGAAAATTGCTAGCAGCAGTCTTCTTCACAGTGCCTTGGGAAAAGACATTTCAAGAGGAAACTTGATAATTTTAAACTCTTTTCCCCCTTTACCGTCATCTCTCCTCTATCTGTATCAAGCTCACTGCGGATCCTGCTGTAAAACTGGTGGGTAGCTGGGCTGTCCGTTACCACCACAGCTACATCTTCTGTTTCTTTGAATAGAAAGCACCACAGTGTTTTGCACTTGCTTCCAGTAAAGTGCCCTGGGAAGGGAGCCGGGCAGTGTTTGTGGACGAGAGACTGTAACGATGGCTAATAAAAGCTGCGGGTCTAGTTTTTTTTTGTTTTGTTTTTTTGTTTTTTTTTTTCATTTCATTTAACTGTGCTTTCTCCACTTTTCATCATTTTGTGTTCGATGATTTAAAAGAAGCTTGACTATTCCTCAGCTCTTGTGCCAAGGAGGGTTTTTTTTTTTAAGACTCTTAAACTCAAAACTCTGCACAAAGATTTCAGTTTCAAATGTGTATTATACATGGGTAGAAAAGTGTTTGCACAGGCAACTTTTGGAAGTGTTTAAGAATCAGGGTGGGGGTGGCGGGAGGGACCGGGTGGGGGCAATGCAAAATTGTATTTGGAAACTAGGAAAAATTAAGAAACCAAATAAATTGGTTTTGCTTCCTTGCCATGGATTCTGGAAGGACGTAGTTCTTCTGAAATTTCCTGTTAATTGGCATGTACGTCTCATTTAAAGCAAATTAAGTAGGACAAGCAAGTCAGTAAAATAGAAGTATTAAAAAGAATCATCCTTTAAATCACAGATCTTATTTTGAGATTAAAAAAAATACTTCTAGCTTTAGCCAGGTGTGCATGTTGCTGCCATTTTGCATTTTTGAATCATCTTGTGTAATTGTCATCATGAAAGTGTTACTCAGAATTGTCATAGATTTTCTCTTCTTTGTGCAAAAACATGGAAAATTGTCACTGACTTTGTGTTGAGGTTTCCCCCATTTTGCTGCCTTTTGGGACACTTCGTTAAATACTGGTCTTGGCTGCATTTTTTTTTTTTCCTGTGGGGTTCAAAAGAATAAACATTTTCTTACAGATAAAACTAGTTTTCTGCCTTTTTAACTTTCAGGAGAGCACAGCAAGGTAGATTGTTCTGAGTGGGGCTTAGCCGGTTGCTATCTTGTTCTCATCTCGGCCTGCGTCAGGTGGGAGTCCCCCCACACAGCCCATCCCTGGGTAGGGGGCAGACCCAGGATTTGGGGGAGACCCATCAGGATCTCAAGTTGGTTTGGTTTCTGTGCGTAAGTCGTGTCCATTCTCATTTGTTTTCTCCCTTCTCTGGCATCTGATTAGAGCCAAGGCTGACTTGTTTTCTGGTACAACCCTCCTTTCCTAAGAAAGCAAATTAGGGGTGGAGTTGGCGGGTAGTTGGTGAGAAAATCTTGAGAGCAAATTTCCTTCATCAATGCCTTGCCTTCTATTTTCTAGAATCTTGTTTGGCCACTTAGTGACCAATACCCTATTGGGTTTCCTATCTGCTATAGATCCTGAACTAACCTCCACTTTTATCATCCTCCCTTATTTTTAGAGGCTTTGTCTGTTTTCATCTTCTGAGAAGCCAACTGCCTCTCTTGGCCATTGTTACAATTGATCTTGGCTCTAGTTTTGGAAAATTCTGCTCTTGGCACCTCACCCTCTGTCCTTATTGCTAGATAGCCTTTCTGAGTCTTGGCCATCAAGTCTATTGCAGACACTCCACACTTAATATCATGAGCAGAATTCCCCAAGGGGAACATGTTGGCTTGCCTTGGCTTTTGCCTTTGCCTTCCCTGAAGGAATGTGTTTGCCTACAGAACTCTCATTGGCACGTTCTTTTCCACCAAGGAAATCTCCAGTTGTTGTCTTTGTTATTTTAGGCCCATCATAAAGCAGCAATTAACTATGAAAATCAAAAGGCTGTAATCGTGATGAACTAATGGGGACAGACTAGGAGAGAGAGAAAACTCAGATCTTCAAGTTTCATTGCTTCTTTTTTTTTTTTTTTTTTGAGATGGAGTCTCACACCATCATAAAGCAGCTCCACATCTCAGTACATAATTTATTACATGCTATAAAGCAGTGTTTGCCATTCTAGATGGTTAAATATTTAGAGGAAGAGTGGGCTGAGTGTGTTTTGACTGGCCAAATAACTTCTCTCTGTTGACATCTCCCAACTTTACATAAGGAGATAGCTGTCTACGTTCATTCTCCCTGTGGCAATCTTTCCAAGAGATCCTATGGAATGAGAATGAACAATTCCTCATGACTCCCAGCCTGCAGGAAGGGCATAATCCTTTTTCCTGCCATCCCTCTCCCCTGCCTGTGCTAATCTGGGCTATGAAGAGCCACCTGGGAGGGCTGAACATTTCTGACAGCTGCCCTCACTGCTGCTTTTGAAATTCACACCACAGCAGAGAACTAAAGAGGTAAACCAGAAGCCTACCCCCAAGCCACTGGCCAGAGTAGCTAGGCCTGTTTAGATTAAAGGGCCTCTGAGCCCCATAAATGCCTGGTTATATATGACTGTCAAAGACACTTACTGCTGAGCTGGCCTCTTCCCAGGCCTCACAGGACTTGCCCAAAGGTATCCCCCTCATCCTTCATCCCAGGTTGGGCATCCCTAGGGCCCAACCAAGCCCTCCAGACAGGGATGGGAGTCAACTCCCAGCTTTGCCTCCACAGGCTCTGTGACTGCCCTTAACCTCTCTAGGGTGCCGTTTCCTCACCTGACAGAGTTGCTATGGAGACTGGGTGACATGATGCAAAAGGGTACCCTGAAAACCATCTACGGCGCTCCCAGGTGGAAGCGCAGACCTGCCGCAAGGAATCATGAGGAGGGCAGGACCTGGCTAAGAATTCCTGCTCATGGGGCTACTCCATCCTTAACAGCCTGACTCCTAAACTCGTGACACTCAAAAACATGGTCTGCAACTACAGCCCAGCAGCACCGGTGTCCTATGTGAGCTTGCATCGGGCTCTTGCCCAGACCCATCTGAATCTGCATTTTACAAGATGTGAATGGGTAATTCAGTTGCATATTATTTTAGAAGCCCCATCCTGAGCTGACTTTCGTAACATGAAGACTCTAAACATTGTCACCCTCTCTCTTCTAGTCCAGAAAAAAGCTGATACACAGGCTTTGAAAATTTAGAATTAAAAATTTGGGCCGGCCGTGGTGGCTCACGCCAGTAATCCCAACACTTTGAGAGGCCAAGGTGGGCAGATCACGAGGTCGGGAGTTCGAGACCAGCCTAGCCAACATGGTGAAACCCTGTCTCCACTAAAAATATAAAAATTAGCTGGGCATGATGGTGGGTGCTTGTAATCCCAGATACTCGGGAGGCTGAGGCAGGAGAATCGCTTGAAACCAGAAGGCAGAGAGGTTGCAGTGAGCCAAGATCATGCCACTGCACTCCAGCCTGGGCAACAAGAGCAAGACTCTGTCTCAAAAAAAAAAAAAAAAAGAATTTAATGATGAGAGGCCATGCAGGAGATGAACTCTAAGCCTTACTCCTTTTTACTTATTTTATTACGTTTCCTCATCATTAGAATGTAAGCTCTATGAGGGCAAAGATTTTTGTTTATTTACTGCTGTAACCCAGAACCTAGAACAATGACTGCCACATAGTAGGTATTCAATAAATACTTATTGAGTGATTAAGGTTTTAGATTAGACATGTAATCTGAAATACCGTGTCTTGATTGAATCAGAGCATCTCTGTAATAGTATTATTAGAATGGCAAGCATAAACAGAATTGTTTCTAGAAGGAGAGGGATAAATTTGAAGTAGCATATTTACTATGACATCTCCCATCTGCCTGTCTCAAACCTTGCTATTTTGTCATATTTTCTCTACAAACTCCTGCTTGATTTAGCCAGGTGCAAAAAGATTTCCTTACCAGCTAGATGTGCTGCGAACAATCACTTCTCTTGGAAGCCTCACAGCAGGGGCCTGCTGGGGGCCTGTCCATGCTTCACCCCTCTGGAGCCTTAGACCAACTTCCACAAGAGCCAGTACTGCTCTTGTGAGTCAGTGTGGGGATTTTTAATGTTGACAGTAATTGAATTATAAAGCATTTCCTCCTGGAAGGTATCTGGGTGATTGAATGTCTCAGGGAATTCCTTTCCATCTGACCAAGGGGGCCACACTTCTTTTCTCTCCTCCCTCCTTGAGCATATTTTAAGTGTTTCTGTTTGTTCCATCTCAACGTTTGCTTTTAGTTTCTGTCTGCCTGAGGTTCAAGTCTCATTTCCCCTCAGGATGGGCTTTCTAGGGTTCTGGGACCACTCTGCTGTGATACCCTGATTTTTCTCCGAAGAATCCCAGACTTAGCTTCACACACGTGTCGGGGCCTTTTAAACCCCGTCCGAAGGAGCCTGGACCAGTTGCTCTGAGAGAGGTCCATTCTGCCCACTTCCCAGCTCTGCAACCTTCGGGTTGAGAGGGAGGTGCAGGTGAGTGTGGGCAGGGACCTCCATGAGCCGCGTTTGGCCTGGCACCAGCATATCCTGGATCCTGTTCTTAGCCGTTCCCTTCCCTGTCCTCCTCTGCATGGAGGACAGGGTTTTGCTCCTGGAGCCCTAGGCCATGTTGGCACATTTCTCCAGTACCAGGCCCATACTTCCTTAGAACAATCATTCTCAAACTTGTTCACCAGAACAGCCTGAAGTCGCCTGCGAAAACACAGATTACTGGGTCCCACCCCAGAGTTTCTCATTCATAAGGTCTGGGGGTGGGCCTGAAAAACTGCATTTCTAACACATTCCCAAGTGAGGCTGGGCCCCACCTTGAGAACCACTGGCTTGAGTGTGAGGGCTGACACAGCCCTGCCCGAAGCCACCTCCCAGCTGCCACCAGAGGGCACATGCAACCTGAGCCAGAGGTCTTGTTTCACCTACAGCTGCCAGCTCCCCGCCTGCCACCTAGCAGAGGTTCTTTCCAAAAGATTTCTTTCTAGTTGTAATTTTTGTTATTATGTATTAGGAAGAAGAAACGCAGATCTAAAAAATAAGGTGGGTTCTCAAAGTCTGTCTCTGACAAATATTAAAGGTCAGATGGATCAGCCTTTTGAAAGTGTTGAATGTCCTGACTTTTAAGAAATGGAACAGGCTGGGTAGGGTGGCTCATGCCTGTAATCCCAGCATTCTGGGAGGCTGAGGTGGACCAATCACTTGAGCTCAGGAGTTCAAGACCAGCCTGGGCAACATGGGGAAACCCATCTCTACTAAAAATACAAAAATTAGCTGGGTGTGGTAGTGTGCCTATAGTCTCAGCTATTTGGGGGACTGAGGTGGGAGGATCATTTGAACCTGGGAGGTCAAGGCTGCAGTGAGCTGAGATCACACCACTGCATTCCAGACTGGGTGACAAAGTGAGACCCTGTCTCAAAAAAGAAAAGAAAAAAGCAATGGAACAAATGGTTCCCACTGGAAGCTTCCAGGGCTTCCATCACACTGAAGTGCGGACTTCCTTTCAGAACATCGTAGAATCTTTGTGTATTCAGAACCCAAAAGGCAGTTAAGATGATAGGTGATTTTCATTTTCTTCTTTATACTTTACTGTATATTCCAAATTATCTAAAATTCATATTACTTTTATAACAAAAAAATGATTTTTAAAACACGTTTTAAATGTGACTAAAAGCCAAAACAACAACTCCAAAATAATAAAAACCAACCCAAAGAGGAACTTGGAGTGAGCAGCGTGGGGTGAGGAGAAAGCCCCCAGCTGGCACTTGTCCCCTCAGTTGGTCCTGCTGAGGTATCTGCCTAGGGGTAGGGGTCTAGTGGGATCACAGTTGGCCGAGTGCTCGAGAAAGTGATTTAGTACCGAGGAATAGATGGTTACCTGTGAGGACTCGGCCTGTCATCTGTGTAAGTCATGTGTTGCTGAAGCTTGTGGCCAACTGTTTGGCTTCAGGCAGCCCCGACCCAAGTACAACACTTCATCCACATTCAGTGCTGATGTTCTCACTGCCCAGGGACTCCCAGAGGCCAAGGGACTAGGAGCAAAGCCAGAAACAGGAAAACGTAGGCACTTTACAGCCTTAGGTTCCTATTTAGTAGCTTCCAGACATACTTTGTTTGATCTGCAGATAATACATTTGAGCTAACATTTAAAAATTGGGAGATTTCACATTATCCAGATTCTTTTTGTTTTCGGTTGAAAAATCTCAAGCTCTGGCATCTCAGGGCTGGCATCCCTCTCCACTCACTGCAGAATTCAGGAGAAGTAGGGCAGTGGGTCTCAACCCTGGCTGCTCATTAGAGTCACCTGGGGAGCTCTTAAAAATGCCCATGGCCAGGGCCCACCCTGAGAGTGCCTGATTTAACTGGGCTGGGGAGGAACCCAGGCTTTGTTTGTTTGTTTGTTTGAATTCCCCAGAGGTCTCTAATGTGCAGTCAGGGTTGAGAAACTGGGAACTAGAGGGGAGTAAGAGGAAGCCTCCATCCTGCTGGGGCCTGGGACCTCAGAGGATGCATGCAGGTGTCTGGGGGCTGGAGCTGGGGCTAGGACTTCAAATGTTTTTAGCTGGCCAAGTGGAGATATGAGCAAAGTTGGTCTCTGCTGTCTTCCCACCTCCCCTGTGGAGACCCTCGTGTCTCTTCTTCCTTCTGGCCCCTGGGCTTCCTTCCAGGCCCTTGTCCTAGATTCCCCTTGTCAACCACATTTATCACACTGTCTGCAAATATAAATTGTTAGCCCTCTCGTTTCCAAAAAGGAATTCTGTTAGCATCACCCCAATTTGTGGTTATTACATGTCAGCTTATGAGGGTTTTTTAAATTATTATTATTGCAAGCCACAGAAGCTGACTGCGGCCAGTATAAGCCCAAAGAGGAACTGAATGAAAAGAGATGGGGCATGCACATATGGGGCTGTCGAGAGGGCTGAAGAAGC
Source organism: Pongo abelii (assembly GCF_028885655.2). Classification (NCBI taxonomy): domain Eukaryota; kingdom Metazoa; phylum Chordata; class Mammalia; order Primates; family Hominidae; genus Pongo; species Pongo abelii. The sequence goes on along the minus strand of NC_071985.2, from coordinate 208,150,036 downwards.
CATATGGGAAAGACAGGAGCCAGCCAGCATGGGCAGTTTGGAGGCAGGAGCTGCTCAGCAGGGCCCATGGCTGAGTGAGTCCATGTCCCAGCTTCTCAAGTCAAAGTCTTGGGGGATGGTGGTAGATGTGTGCTATTGCTCCCAATTATCCACTCCATCCCTGCAGCGAGGTGGATCCATCCCGCTCTACTCAGCGTCCAAGTTGGCCATATAACTTGCATTGGTCAATGGAACGTGAGTGGGCATCACACGTGCCAGGTGTGGGCAGCCTGAAATGCACCTGAGTGCTTTACATCAGCCTTTTGCTCCTCTCTGCGGGAGAACAGCATCTCCCAGAGAGGGGCCACAGCTGGGTGAGAGGTGAGCCATGTCAAAGCCCGCCCTCAGATGTGGGAGCAAAAAATATGTGTTACTGGTCTTAAGTCACTGAGATTCGGGGGCTGTTTGTTACCAGAGCAAGAACTGATATAAACAAAGAGTCCAAGCTTGAGTCGTATGTCCTCCCCTTGGCTGAACCTTGGGCTGGAGAACACTAGCTGAGGGAAGGAGATTCAGGGCCCTTTTGCGGTCTGAATGTTTGTGTACCCTTAAAATCCTTATGTTGAAATCCTCACCTGCAAGGCCTTTTGGGGGGTGATTAGGTCATGAGGGTGGCTCTATGAAAGAGGCCCAGGAGAGCTGCCTTGCCCCTTCCACCATGTGAACAGTGAGGAGGCACCCCCACCAGACCCCAGATCTACCGATTCCTTGATCTTGGACTTCCCAGCCCCCAGAACTGTGAGAAATACATTTTAGTTGTTTAAAAGCCACTTGGTTTATGGTATCTGTTGTAGCAGCCTGAACAGACCAAGACAGGCCCCCTTGGCTTCATGGCAGGAGAGAGAGCTGTGGCCCCTTCAAGGCTGCACACAGAAACTGGTAGCTTTTTAAAACGTTTAATTTAACTTTTTTTGAAACAGAGTCTTGCTCTGTCACCCAGGCTGGAGTGCAGTGGTGCGATCTCAGCTCACTGCAATATCTGCCTCCTGGTTTCAAGCGATTCTCATGCCTCAGCTTCCCAAGTAGCTGGAACTACAAGCACCCGCCAGCACACCCAGCTAATTTTTGTATTTTTAGTAGAGACGGAGTATCACCATGTTGGCCAGGCTGGTCTTGAACTCCTGGCCTCAGGTGACCCACCCGCCTCGGCCTCCTGAAGTGCTGGGATTACAGGCGTGAGCCACCACACCTGGCCAGAAACTGGTAGCTTTTACAAAAAAGAAACCAAAGTACCACTGGGCTTGAGGGGCCAAGAACTCCACAAATGTTCACCACACCAACAGTTCCAGTGGCCAAAGCTCAAAGCAAAGAGTTTTAGCCTTTCTGCCACGAAGGCCCTTTTTATTATCTTCATCTTCCAGAAGCTCAATTTCATAAGGATTTTGCCAACAAACGAAACTAACTATATGCATTAATTCATTACTAATATTGTATTAGTCCAGGGTGTAATTGCTCATAGAACTTCTGATTGACCAACATGGCCAGTGGAGCTGCAAAGAGAGTCAATCTTTCAAGTCACCTGTGCAGCCTTATCATGCTCTTTGAAATACCAAAAATAGCCCTAGGAGTATACACTACCACCTTCCCAGGCATCTGGGCCCCCAGGTGGGAAGCGACAACTTAATATGTTTCCTCTCCTGAGAGTGCATCATTCTAGCAGTCCACTAGAAGCCAAAAAATGTCCTCAAGAGCCAAAGGAATTGGCCCAGCGGGGCGCTTCAGGCATAGTGGCAGGCCTTGCCGCAAATCCTGTGGTTAAGGCTGCTCTGCAGACTGACTGGCCCTGACTTCCAGTAAACTGAGTTCCTTGTGAGAGCAGAGGAGGGGGTGTGATGTGACCCCCCCACCAGGATGCTTTGTCAGGTGGACAGAGCTTGGGCCAAATGCCTCCCTTTCCTCATCTGCCAAGTGGAGATGATGACATCCCAAAGGTCACAGGCTTTACTGTAAGAACTCAGTGAATTGGTACCTGCCAGGCACTGGGCTGGTTAGTACTTCACCTACCACTTCATTCATCCTCCCTGAGTCTTTTAGGAGGAACAGACAAGGAGTGGGCTGGGGAGCTTCTTGCAAGGATGAAATGAGCAAATGCATGCAAATCTCTATGTGCATAAAATGGTGTTTTGTGCATGTGTCTGTGTGCATTCACCCCTCCTCCAGCTGACTTCACCCCTCATCCCAGGTGGCAGGGCGTACTCTGTTTCTTTCCTGATGACTCCACATTCATCATCTCCAGCTTTGATCTCTCATCTCCTGATGTTTCCACTCACAGCTCATGGGCGTCTCAGGTGCAGTGTGTTTTTTGTTTGTTTGTTTGTTTGTTTGTTTGTTTTTGAGACGGAGTCTCACTCTGTCGCCCAGGCTGGAGTGCAGTGGCGCAAGCTTAGCTCACTGCAAGCTCCACCTCCTGGGTTCACACCATTCTCCTGCCTCAGCCTCCGGAGTAGCTGGGACTACAGGTGCCCGCCACCACGCCCAGCTAATTCTTTGTATTTTTTAGTAGAGACAGGGTTTCACCGTGTTAGCCAGGATGGTCTCAATCTCCTGACCTCGTGATCCATCCGCCTCGGCCTCCCAAAGTGCTGGGATTACAGGTGTGAGCCACCGCACCCGGCCAGGTGCGAGCCACCGCACCCGGCCAGGTGCAATATGTTTAAACCCATTCCTCATTTCCCCTCATCCTCCTCATCTCATTTCATGTCAGCTCCATCCTTCCAGTTGCTCAGACTGTCCTTGAGTTCTCTTTGACTCTTCTCTTTCTCTCACACCCCACATCTGACCTGTCAGCATATGGTCAGCTCCACCTACAAAATGTTTCCAGAACTTGCCCGGTTCTCACCTCCTCCATGGCTTCCGTCCTGGTCTTGTGCACCATCCTCTTGCCTGGACTTCCGCAGGAGCCTCCTCACTGTCCCGCTTCAGCCCTGGCCCCACACAGCTTCAACAAAGCCGCCAGAGGAAGCTGTTGGAATACAAGTCAGATTGTGTCACTCCTGCGCTCAAAGGCCTCCAGTGGTTCCACATCCAAAGGACAGGGTCCTGAGAATGTCCCAGCAGCCTGAACGCAGTCCATTCTCCACCTGCCTCTCCAACCTCCTTCCTCCCACTCTCCCTCGTGCCTCTTGCTGATTCCGTCAGGCACGCTCCTGCCCCAGGGTCTTTGCACTTGCTGCCTCCCCACTTCGGATAAACATTTTATTTTAGAATAATTGTAGATTTACAGAGAATTTGAGAAGATAGTACAAAGAGTTCTTATAAATGCCACACCCAGTTTCTCCTATTCCTAACATCTTACATTAAAGGTACATTTGGTACAATTCATGAACCAATATTGATATATTGTTGGGAACTAGAGTCCATACTTAATTCGGATTTCCTTAGTTTGTACCTAATAGCCTTCTGCTCCAGGATCCCATCCAGGATGTCACATTCCATTTAGTTGTCATGTTTCCTTAGGTTCCCTTTAGCTGTGACAGTTCTGTTCCCTCTTTTTAGAATGCCTCACTCATTGATTCACCCCTTATGATCGGCACTCAAATGTTACCATCTCAGCTAATCAGACAGTCTCTATCCCTCTTCTCTGCTTTAGTCTTCTCAGTATTTGGCACTATCATATTTTTATTCTATTTCATTTATATTATTTGTTATCACCATCTTTCGTATTTTTAATTTGTACTTTCTTCATTTTTTTTTTCCTCAGGCTGGAGTGCAGTGGCACAATCTTGGCCCACTGCAACCTCCGCCTCCTGGGTTCAAGCAATTCTCCTGCCTCAGCCTCCCAAGTAATTGGGATTACAGGTGCGTGCCACCACGCCTGGCTAATTTTTTCTTCTTTTTTTTTTTTTTTTTTTTTTTTTTTAGTAGAGATGGGGTTTCGCCATGTTGGCCAGGCTGATCTGGAACCCCTGACCTCAGGTGATCTGCCTGCCTCGGCCTCCCAAAGTGCTGGGATTACAGGCGTGAGCCATCACTCCCTGCCTATTTTTACTTTGTTACTTTGTGGTTTGTCTCCCCTGACAGAAATGTCAGCTTCATGAGGGCAGGGGCTTTTATCTCTTTTCACGGCTGTATCCCTGGCACTTGGAATCATGCCTGGCACATAGTAGGTGCTCAATAAATGTTTGCTGAATGAGGGAAGGAGCACTAGAATCTGACTGGCAGCCTCCAGATCCTCTTTCCATCCGTAGTCTGCACTCCTGCCTCTCTTCCTCCTCAGAGCCTGCCCAGTCCTGAAGACACCCATAAGAGAAAAGCTTTCAAAGCTCCTCCCTCATGCCAGACCCCACGTGCCCTTCTCATTACTCTCACAGCAATCCTGGGGGGTTGGAAGAGTTACCTTGACCTCACAGGTGAGGAAACTGAGGAACTTTAGTTTCCTCAGCTGTGAAATAGCAATTCATTTATTCATTCAACCAACTGCTGATCATCACCCATGTGCCAGCCCTTGTGGTTAAGACCTAGAACAGTAGCAGATGAATGAGTCATGGTCTCTGCTTGGAGGGACTAACCTTCTGGTGTGGCGAACAGTCATGTTAAAACCCAGGCCTGGCACTGATTGGTTCAGGGGTGGGCGCTTGACTTAATGAGGGCCAATGGGATGCAAAGAGGCATTCCCTGGCCTTCTGCCAGGGTGGTTTCCCTCTTCTCCCAACAAACATATCTGGACCACGTGGCACGAGGATATGAAGTTTAAGACGGTGGCAGCAGTTTTTGAGACCTTGCAAAGAGAGCTGCTGAAAGCTGCTGGGGGCGCAGCCTCTCAGGTTGTACACGAGGTGCTGAGGTTTTTTGTTTTTAATTTATGTATTTATATTTATTTATTGAGACAGAGTCTTCCTCTGTCGCCCAGGCTGGAATGCAATGGTGCCATCTCGGCTCACTGCAACCTCCGCCTCCAGGGTTCAAGCGATTCTCCTGCCTCAGCCTCCTGAGTAGGATTACAAGCTCCCACCACCACGCCTGGCTAATTTTTGTATTTTTAGTAGAGATGTGGTTTCACCATGACGGCCAGGCTGGTCTCAAACTCCTGACCTCAAATGATCCACCCGCCTCAGCCTCCCAAAGTGCTGAGATTACAGTGTTTTTGATTTTTTTTTTTTTTTTTTTAAAGACAGAGTCTCAATCTGTTGCCCAGGCTGGAGTGCAGTGGCGCGATCTCGGCTCACTGCAACCTCTGCCGCCTGGGTTCAAGCAATTCTCCTGCCTCAGCCTCCCGAGTAGCTGGGATTACAGGCACCTGCCAGCGCACCCGGCTAATTTTTGTATTTTTAGTAGAGACAGGGTTTCACCATCTTGGCCAGGCTGGTCTTGAACTCCTGACCTCATGATCCACCTGCCTCGGCCTCCCAAAGTGCTGGGATTACAGTCGTGAGCCACCGCGCCTGGCCTGTTTTTTAATTTTTTTAGGGTCAGAGTCTCGCTCTGTCACCTTTCAGGCTGGAGGGTGGTGGCATGATCATAGCTCACTATAGTCTTCAACTCCAGGGCTCAAGCCATCCACTCATCTCAGCTTCCTGAGTAGTTAGGACTACAGGCATGGACCACCACGCCTGGCTAATTTTTAACTTTTTTGTTTTTGGAGAGCCAGAGTTTCGCTGTTATCCAGGCTGGTCTCATAACTCCTGAGCTCAAGTGATCCCCTTGCCTTGGCCTCCCAAAGCACTACTAGGCGTGAGCTACCAGGCCTGGCCCAAGGCACTGAGGTTTGGACTCAGGCCGCCTCCTGCCTCAGCCAGAGTGATGAGCACTAATCCCTTCTGTGTGCTCACCCACCACAGGCCTAGCAGGGACATCTAACTGCAGTAAACTTGTCCTGAATAAATGAACAGCAGGATGAGTGATGCCTGCCCTCAACTTCCTCTCCCAAATGAGCTACTGAACTGGACTTGTGTCCCCTTCAGTTGCTCCCTCCCCCATCTCAAATGTCTCTCAGCCTCAGTTCCCTCATCTGCATAATGTGCATAATAATGGTATCCTAGAATTGTTGTGGGAACTAGAATTAATATATGTCTGGGACATAGTAGGTACATAGCAAATGCCAATTATTATTATTATTATTATTATTGGTATTATTTCCCTCCAGGAACTTTAGTTTCCTCAGCTGTGAAATAGCAATTCATTTATTCATTCAACCAACTGCTGATCATCACCCATGTGCCAGCCATTGTGGTTAAGACCTAGAACAGTAGCAGATGAATGAGTCATGGTCTCTGCTTGGAGGGACTAACCTTCTCGTGTGGCAGACAGTCTTGTTAAAACCCAGGCCTGGCACGGTGGCTCATGCCTATATTCCCAGCACTTTGGGAGGCCGAGGCAGGCAGATCTCTTGAGATCAGGAGTTCGAGACCAGCCTGGCCAAGATGGTGAAACCCTGTCTCTACTAAAAATACAAAAATTAGCCGGGCATGGTGGTGTGCGCCAGTAGTCTTAGCTACTTGGGAGGCTGAGGCACGAGAATCGCTTGAACACAGAGGTGGAGATTGCAATGAGCCGAGAGCCGAGATAACCCACTGCACTCCAGCCTGGGCGACAGAGCAAGATTCCGTCTCAAAAAAAAAAACAAAAAACAAAAAACAGAATTACAACCCAGTGGGAGGAGAGCAACGATATATGTAAAGTCTATGTAGAAGTTAGGCAGCCTAGGGGTGGTGGGCAGCTATCTCCAGAATTGGGCTAATTGAGGGGAAGGATGAGAGCTGACTGTGTCCCTTGCTCTTTCTGGCTTCTCAAGTTGGCATGAAAACTTTTGGGGTGGGCTTCACTGGCTGTTGACTAGGACCATACAGACAGATCACCAGAAAGCCCAGGCTTAGGGTAGGTAGATGAAAGTTAAGGGTCAGGGAAGAATGAACCAAACTATATCTCAGGCATTTTCCCCTAAAATGTTACCTTACTTTTTAAAAATGAAGTAAAATAATATATAAATCTAATTCTTTAAAGACTTTTATCCTTTTGAAAAATGAGTGCAATTTATTTTAATAGAGGTGAATCTGTGATATGAGTAGCCACATTACACCGCCACCTGGTGGCAGCATACTAAAGTCACAGGTTTGTTTTCCTTTGAGACTAAGGGTACACTGCAAACTCAGTTGTTGTTGGACGTGAGCAAAGATACCAAAGCCATTTTCCCGTTTCCCCTTCTCCCCAACCCTCTACTAAAACCCACTTCCATGGTTGAAGCTCCCAAGCTTCCAGCCTTTTTGACTCAGCCACACCTGCTCCAGTTTCCAGCAGAGAAGCCAGCCTAGTTTTCCTCCCCATCTCCTGCCTCAGGCCCATCCTGCCCTCCAGCTCTACATCAGAGCTAAACTCCCCAAGCCCTCAGCCCAGGCCCCAAGGGGAATGTGGATCAGGGAGAGAACCCTGCCGAGGGTAAAGGTTAAGAGTGCAGATGCTACATGCACTGATGTGGGTTTGAATCTCCAGCTGACCACTTATTGGCTGTGGTCTCTCTACCTCCCTAAGGCCTCTCTGGGCTTCACTTGCCCCATCTGGAAAAAGTGGGATGCAGTCTGGATTTATTTTTCTTTTTTTTTTTTTGAGATGGAATTTCGCCCTTGTCACCCAGGCTAGAGTACAATCTTGGCTCACTGCAACCTCCACCTCCCAGGTTCAAGCGATTCTCCTGCCTCAGCCTCCCGAGTAGCTGGAACTACAGTCATGTGCCACCACGCCCGGCTAATTTTTGTGTTTTTAGTAGAGACGGGGTTTCACCACGTTGGCCAGGCTGGTCTCGAACTCCTGACCTCAGGTGTTCCACCTGCCTCGGCCTCCCAAAGTGCTGGGATTAGAGTGTGAGCTACCACCCCCGGCCTGGAATTTTTTTTTTTTTTTTTTTTTTTTGAGACATTTTCACTCTGTCACCCAGCCTCTTTCTCCTCTGCTCAAGCAATCCTGCCTCAGCCTCCCAAGTAGCTGAGACTACAGGCACATACCACCATGCCTGGCTAATTTGTTTTTTGTTTTAGAGATGGGGTCTCACTATGTTGCCCAGGCAGCTCTCGAACTCCTGGGCTCAAGAGATCCTCCTGCCTCAGCCTCCCAAAATGCTGGGATTACAGGCATGAGCCACTGCGCCCAGCCCTAACAGAGATTTCGTATTCTTTCTGCTACACGTCCTTCTACTCTTCTTTCTACAAGAGCTGGAGTGGGTGGACACCAAGAAATGCTGGGGAGGAGAGGAATGGAGAAGATCATGAGAAGCAGAATGCCCCTTCACTGCTCTTCCACCCTTTGCCAGAAATGTCTAAGGCCTGTCCTGTAGGACCTCCCTCTCAGGCTCCTCTCCCCATCCCAACCTCTCCAGTTCCCTCCGCCAAAGTTCCTCCGAGCCTGGTCCCCAACACCCTGGGTCATCTGAGAACCCACTTCACGTTGAATGGGCCATGACTGCCTCCCACCCACCCTGACCTCCCCACTCCACCCCCAGCTTGGGACATTTCCACTGTGTTCCAGGCATTCTGGAAGGGGAGAAGTTTTGGAGTTGGGCTTCCTCAAACTTGGCAATCACTGGAGCTCTGTCCTAAAGCTTAGGAAATCAGCTTTCCACCCAATGGTGATGCTGTCTGGATCTTGTGTGGCCTTGGTCAAGTCACACACTCTCCCTTGAGCCCTGAATTCCCCATCCCGATATAGACCAGCTCTGACAGCATGGCTGCTGGGCCTGCTGAAGGGGCGGGCAGGGTGGGCGGGTCCTCTTCCCCACCCACTTTCTCCTTGGAGATCCCCAGGATCCTGCTCAGAGGAGGAGGCAGTGCTCCCCCTGGGGAAGTGGATCCCGGGGGACTCCGGAATCCTCCCCCACACTCTGCGGGCAGCCAGCACTAAGTGCTGTATTAATTATTACCAGCCTCCCCTGGGAAGCAAATTCAAAGTGAGGTCACCATGGTAACCCAGACACTGCAATGTGACCAAATTTTTAAAGCGCTCAACATGTTCCAGGCAAATTACCTATCGATGGAAGAGAAAAGAATGAGGCTTCAATCCCACAGTTCGGTGGCCTTAGGAAGAAAAGCCCAGAAGCTCCCATGGGGCCTGGAACCTTTCTACAAAGGAGTGAGGCGGGGACAGGGATGGGAGATCAGAGCCCCCACCTCGAGAGAGCAGAGTAGAGATGGAAATGACATCCAGGGTCCTGAATGATCTCTTATGGATAGGCATGAGGCCTGGCCAGAGAGCCAGAGGGCCTGGGTCCTAGGACCAGCTCTGCCACCATTAGCTCTGCAGCCCCAAGCCAGTCCCTTGCCTTCTCTGAGCCTCCAATAAAGCCTCACCCAGAAGTATTTCTTAAAGGACCAGAGAGATGAACCATAGTGAGTTATTAACCTCATATATGAGGGTACGGGGGTGGTAAGAGGAAGGGTGAGGGGTTTTTGCGAATCAGGCTTCTAAGGCAGAGACCTAGATTCAAATCCCACTTCTGCCATCCAGCAGCTGTTTGACCTTGGGTCAGAGACTTCACCCCTCTGAGTTGGCTTCCTTACCTGTAAGAAGGGGGCCAATCACAGTCCCACCGCCTCCGGGTGGTTATGAAGTTTAAATCAGATAATCCATGAAAAGCACTCGGCACAGCACCCTGGACAGAGTAGGGTCCCCTGTCATCATCTCTGCTGCCAATTAATAAGTGTCCCACGTGCCAGGCTCTAAGCTGAGCATGATGAACATGATCCATCACCAAATCCTCGCCACATCCTTCCCATGAGGCGGGTGCCATTGTTACTCCACTTTACAGATGTGGAAATGGAAAGTAAAGCTAGCAGGGCGAGGCAACTCACCAAAACACACAGATACCCATGGTGGGGGCCTGGATTCTGACCCAGGACCACCTTCCTCCAGAACTCAGGCCCCTAACCATTCACCTGAGTGAAATGAGATGTGTGTTGAGTGTGCAACACAAATGCGTGGCACACTGTTGGTACTCACTAATAGTGGCCACCCACTGGCACATTCAGGGTTCACGTCATAGCCACCGTTTTGCCCCGATCCCTGTCTTCTGGCACTTGGGAACCTGGATCTGGTGGATTCAGCACTTGCATGGCTCAGGCAGTAATGAGGGAATTAAAGGCAGAGACCCCCCTCCTGCCTTCTTCCTGAGCAAGGGCCCCCTCTTCAGGCCACGGCCCAAAGGTGCATCACACTAGCCTTGTCGCCTCCTCTCACTGACCCTGGGGCACTGGCTACCCTCACACTGCGGAGACACAGATACCCAGCAGTTGTCTATGACCTCATCCCACCGAAGCTACTCTCTGGCCTTGCATAGCCCCCGCCCACCCTTTCCTCCTGGGTCAGCCCCACCCCTTCCACCCTACCCTAACCCCCCGGCCAGCCCAGGCAGGACTGGCTTTCCTGGGACAGAATGAGGTCAGGCCTTCTGAGTGATAGATGGTTTTAATAACCAGCCATTCTTACTACCAGCCCATTTGCTCTTCACTGTCCCAGGCCCCATGTAGGGGCTAGAGTCAGCCCAACCAGTCAGGGAGAGCATCAGAGGGGCAGGGACCACCTGCCCAGCCAGCTCAGGGTCCTCCAGGGACCCAGAACCACTCAAAGCTGAGCCTATGGGAAATAGCCAGCCCAGTGCTAGCCCTTCTGCTTGACAGTGGGATGACCTCAGCAAATCACTGCTCTTCTCTGAGCCTCAGTTTCTCCATATGTAAAGTGGAGTACATGAGTCCCGCTGCCTGCGGGGTCACTACAGGGAGCGAGCATGTGTGGCCTCATTGTGTAAATTTTAGTAGCATTAAGAGGCAATTCTGGTTATTGATCATCTTGGCTGCTGCTGGGTTGGGGTCCTCCAAAAGCTGACCCTGAGACAAGGATGAGCGAGCAGGTAGTTCCCTTGGGCAGTGACCCCAAGAAGCAAGGTGGGAAGTGGGGAAGTGAGGCAGGACTAGTTCAGGCTGTGCTGGCGAACTGGCTATGGCTGGGGACGCTGGGGCTCAATCCTGCTGGAGTCCACGGGGAACTGGACAGGATGTGCCTCGGATTGTCCTAATCAAGGGCTGAGAAAGCTGGGGCATTTATCCACCAATTCCCACCCACCTCTGGTTGAGGACTGCTCTGAAAGACAGCAGCTCCCCTGCCCTTCCGACACCCTCTGTAAGGAGGCTGGGCCTGCCCCATGGCCAGAGAAGGTCCCCAGAGAGTCCCAGGGACTTGGAGTAGGAGGGTGCCACGTGCACAGGAACAATGCTGAAGTGATTAAGGCAGCAATCCCCATACGTGATCCTATTTATCCTCACATCAACCTTATGAGGGAGGTACTATTAGATCCACTTTGCAGATGAGGAACCTGAGGCGGAAAGAAGTGACATACACTTGCCCGAGGCCACATGGCTCAGAAAGAGCAGGATTAGACACGGCTCCTGGATCTTTGCTGTTTTCACTGCCTCCCACATAGGCAGGATCTCTCCTCGTGTGTGTCGCAGTCAGCAGTCTGCTGATAAATGGTTAACGAAGGGAGGAAAAAAGCCCTGACTCGGGTGTTTGCTAATCGCCGTGGTGTAAATACTCCCACCACAGCCAATTTTAAGCTACCAAAGCAATGTCACTGAACACAGAGCTGGGCAAAGATGCTAACAGTTGGCTCTCATGAGCCAGTATGAGCTGGCTGTAGCACCCCACTAGTTGGAACATATTTGATCTCAACTCCTACCCAGCATAGCCCTCTGTGCCAATCAGGCTGAATTTCTCTCTAGGGTGCAAACACATCACACCTGTTCCTACTCCCACCCCTTTGCTCCTGCTATTTCTTCCCTCTGGAATACGCTTTTCCTTCTCTCCATGTATCCAAATCTTACTCGCCTTTTTAGAGGCTGCTATGGTCCCACTTCTTCCAGACTGTATTAGTCAGAATGAGTACCACTAGCTGCTATAATGAACAGCCCCATAATCTCAGTGACTCAACATAATCTAAGTTTATTGTTCACTCATCCTGCAGTCCACTGCAAGTAGCAGGGGTGTTCTGCTCCTTGCAGCCACAGGAACCCCAATTCCTTCCCTTTGTAAATGCTACCATCATCAACACTTCACTTCCAAGCTGACCACAGAAGAGGAAGAGAGCATGGAGGATCCCACAGGAGTTTCATGGCCGTGTCTGGAACTGATGCTCATCAGTTACCTACTTTATTGGTCATCAGTTACCTACTTTATGGGCCTCTCCTAACTGCAAAGGGGCCAGGAAGTGTGGTTTAGCTGGAAATGTGATATTCTTGCAAGGGAGAGATGAAGCCATGAAAATAAACCAAAGCCAGCTTCAGTTTCTACTTCCCCAATGTCCACGGTCCAACCTGACATCTTTATCTTCTGGATTCTTTCAGAGACGATTTTCTTTGGTGTTTGACTCAGATTGCCTGGAATGGTTACTGGGTTGGTCTCTTCTGCCTCCATAAACTCACAGAGGCTTAGCTGTTGAAGGGCCCCTAGAGGCAAGGTTCCTAATGCTTGCTTCAGGTGTGAATCTACCTGTGGATTCAAGGTTCCCAGGCCTGATTTTCAGGTCTGGGAAAGAGTCCAGTAATCATTATTATCCTTGTTGTTGTTTTTAGAGACAGTGTCTTGCTCTGTTGTCCAGGCTGGAGTGCAGTGGCATGAACATAACTTACTGCAACCTTGAACTCCTAGGCGCAAGTGATCCTCCTGCCTCAGTGTCCCAAATTGCTGGGATTACAGGCATGAGCCACCATGCTCAGCCAGGAATCATTATTATTATTATTATTATTATTATTATTATATTTTTTGAGACAGAGTCTCGCTCTGCCACCCAGGCTGGAGGGCAGTGGCATGATCTCAGCTCACTGCAGCCTCCACCTCCCGGGTTCAAGCAATTCTCCTGCTTCAGTCTCCAGAGTAGCTGGGATTATAGGTGCACACTACCAGGTCCGGCTAATTTTTGTATTTTTAGTAGAGAGAGGTTTTCACCATGTTGGCCAGGCTGGTCTTGAGTTTCTGACCTCAAGTGATCCACCCGCCTCTGCCTCCCAAAGTGCTGGGATTATAGACGTGAGCCACTGCGCCTGGCCCAGAAATCATTATTTTTAACCAGCTCGTTAGGGAGTTCAGAATCTGCACAGCCAACACTGGGAACCACTGATCTCGTCCAAATGTCCCATTCCGTGGATGTGGGTACTGGGACCTTGAGGGTAGGGGAAGGAATTTGCCGTAAGCCATGGAGTAAATTAAAGCTGGATCTGAAACTTAAAGCCAGGACTCCCGACTTTTAATCCTGGGTTCTGTCTACCAAAGCATGATGTGTGTCACGCTAAAGGATCTGACTGCTGACTCCAGCACAAGACACAGAGGTCAGTTGCAGGTTATCAAGATGACCTCAGAGGCCAAATATGGTGAATTGAGTGTGAGTTCAGAGGCAGGCCCACCTGGGTTCAAACCCTGCCTCTTCCACCTACTTGCTGTGGGAGCTTGGGAAAATCTCTTAACCTCTCTTGAGCTTTAGTTTCTTCATCTGAAAAATGGGAATGATGACAGTGCCTATCTTTTAGGATGGTTAGGAAGACAAAATATACGAGAAGCGCTCAACATGGTATCTAGTAAGTTCTCCATAAGTACTCATTGTTGGCTCTGATTATCTGCCGATTGAATGGATATTCTCAAAGATGAGGCTGATCCAGGAGAGAGCCTCGCCTGGGTAAAGTTTCAGCCACTATGCAGACAGATTTTTCTCATGAAAATCAGCTCCCAAAATGTACATGCCGATCACTTGGAAACTCGAGCCGCACAGCTTGATCTCGGTTTTTATCCAATTTGGCACATAACTAATTGTTTTAAAAATACACCCAAGCTGTGTCTGTGCATATGCAAGCCTGGACTGGCTCCTGTGCATGGCGGCTGTGTGGGACCCCGCCCGCCGAGGGCCAGGCTGGTTAGAATGGGGACCAGGCTCTGCTGCGGTAACCAAGAGCCCCCACATCTTGGTGGCCTAGAACAACACTGAGACATGCTACAACATGGATGAACCTTGAAAACATGCCAAGTAGAAAGCCAGTCACAACAGGCCACGTAGAATAGAATTCTATTCATATGAAATGTCCAGAATAGGTAACTCCATAGAGACCGAAAGTGCATTAGTGGTTGCCAGAGGCTGGAGGGAGGAGGGAATGGGAGTGACCGCTGCAAAATACAGGGTTTCCTTTTGGGGTGATGGAACTGTCCTGGCATTAGCTAGTAGGGATGGTTGCACCACACTGTGGATGTTGGAATTAGCTAGAGGGGATGGTTGCACCACACTGTGGATGTATGAAAAGCCACTGAATGGTACACTTTAAAATAGTAACATTATGTCATGTAAATTATATCTCAATAATATTAAAACCACAGAAAATAAATAATAAATAAATGATGGGAAATATTCCCTTCCCCGCTACAGAGTTGTTCGCCCCCACCCAAGCACTGCCAGCCGCCCACTAGAGTTTTTGTGTTGTCACTTCTTGTGGACTGGTCTGTCTCCCCGGCCCTGGAACGCTTCGAGGGCAGGGCGAAGCCGGGCTACCTCTGCTTCTCTCTGCAGCCCCAGGCCCTGGCGGGCAGGCAGCGTCAGGTGTCCAACCTGTGCTCTTGCTGTCACTCCCAAAGCTGTTCCCGTGCCCTCCGTGTGCAGCTTGGGCTTGGAGTCTACAGGGAACTGGTCTCACATCCGTTCCATGACGGGGGCGTCCTCCCCTCTCGGGTCTCCCCAGGCCCATCTACTGCTGCCCCCAAGACCCCATGAGATGCCTGGCGGGGAAGCCCTTGGCCACCAAGCATCCACCCCCTTCCATTCAGTGATGAGGAAAGCCAGGGCCAGAAAGAGAGATGCCCAGTGTCACACAGCAAGAGTAGACCAAGAGCCCAGCCACCCAGTGCCCTCCTTGCTGGTGGCATGCCAGAGGACAGGCCCGCAGGGCTGGGCAAGCACCAGGAGACCCTTGCACCAGGCAGGTGGCCCGCCTGGTATATGAGGATGTGGAAGGACAGAGGGCTGGTTGGATCGGGAGGCTGAAGTCAGGAGGGGAAGGTCCCAGCGCCGTCCTTATTACACGCCATGTTTTGATCATGGAGACAGCCGTTACCACAAAACCACAGCCATGCCAAACTCATGGGCTTCCCTTTGCAAACACCCCTCCTCCCGCTCCAGGCTCACAGAACTAGGGTTCCCGTGTCAGGGATGGGGCTGGACCCTGAGATGAACCAGCCCTCTGGGAGCCATTGCGGCAGCCAGGACCGCAGCTCCCTGAGGCCCAACCTTTCCCCTCTTCCAAGGGCTCTGTGTTTGTGCATTTATTGGGCACCCATTGTGTGCCAGCTCCTATACCACAGGCTGAGGTTAAGGGGACAGCAAAACTGGCACAGGCCTTTTCTTCATGGAGCGCACAGTGGAGGGGGAGACAGGCATCCAACAATCCCACAATCAAGCTTTCCATCGCCACCGCCCAGACTGGTCATTGTGGACACACAGGGAGCCACATGTGGCATCCCTGCCCTGGCCTGGGGGTGCAGAGAAGTTTCTCTGACGAAGTGGAGCCTGAAGCGGGGGTTGGGGGGTAGCAGGGGGAGGGCAGCCCCTCCCTCTGCTCTCCCAGCCTGCTGCCTCCCTCCGTGGAGTAGCTCCTGGGCATGGACCAGATGAGGAGTCCGTGGGTTTTGTCTATAGTATGTGCATGTGTGTGGTGTGTTGTGTGTGGTGTGTTGTATGTGTGTGTGGTGTGTTGTATGTGTGTGTGTTGTGTTGAGAATATGCATTTGTGTGTATGTATGTGTTGTGCCTGTGCGGTGTGTCTGTATATATGTGTTGTGTGTGTTGTATGTTGTGTTTAGTGTGTGCATGTGTTGTGTGTTTGTGTGTTTTGTGTATGTTTATGTTGTGTGTATGTGTTGTGCGTGTATTGTACGTTGTGTGTATAGTGCCTGTGTGTGTGGTGTGTATGTGTTGTGTGTATGTATTGCATGCATGTTTGTATTGTGTGTATGAGGGTTGTGTGCTGTGTGTTGTGTATATATTGTATGTGTTATGTGTATGTATGTCATATAAGTGTGTTCTGTATATGTGTTGTGTGTGGTCTATTATGTGTGTGGTATGTGTTGTGTATGTGTGTTGTGTTGTATGTGTGTGTTGTGCATATATGTTGTTTCTGTGTATGTATGTTATGTGTATGTGTATGTTGTGTTGTGTTGTATGTATGGGTTGTGCCTATGTGTTGTGTTGTGTGCTGCATGCATGTTTGTGTTGTGTGTGTATTTAGGTTGTGTGCTATTTATGTGTCTATATTGTATGTGTTGTATGTGTGTTGTATGTATGTGTAGTGTATGTGTGGTGTGTGTGGTGTGTGTGTGTGATGTGTATATGTGGTGTGTGTATGTCTGTGTTATGTGTATGTATGAGTGTATGTGTGGTGTGTGTATGTGTGGTGTGTATATGTGTTGTGTGTGTGTTGTGTGTGTTGTATGTGAGTTGTGTATATGCGGTGTGAGTTGTGTTGTGTCGTGTATGTATGCGTTGTGTATAGGTGTTGTATGTGTGTTGTGTTGTATGTGTTGTGATGTGTATATGTGGCATGTGAATGTGTGTGTTGTATGTGTGTGGTGTGTTGTATGTATATGTATGTTGTGTGTATGTGGTGTGTGTTGTGTATATGTGGTTTGTGTATGCGTACGTGTGTGTGTTGTGTATGTGTGTTGTATGTATGTGTGTATGCATGTGTGTGATGTGTATATGTGGTACGTGTGCATGTGTGTTGTGTCGTGTGTATGTGTGTTGTGTATATGTGTGCGTTGTGTATATGTGTTGTGTGTATGTGTGTCATGTTGTATGTATGTGTTGTGTTGTGCATATGTGGTGTGTGAATGTGTGTGTTGTGGTGTGTGAATGTGTGTGTTGTGTTGTGTGTATGTTGTCTGTTTTGTGTGTGTATACGTGGTGTGTGTGTGTTGTGTATATGTGTTGTGTGTGTTGTGTGTGTTGTGTGTTGTGTGTATTGTGGGTCGTGTATACTGTGTGTGCTGTGGTGCACTGTGTGTTATGCAGTGCAAGGGGACAGCAGAGACAGCTCCTCTCCTCTCCCTTCCCAGCAGGGGAAGTGGCTTGGTGGTCAGGGAGGGGCTGTGGGGAGCTGGCCCCCCTGCTGGCACACCTCACCCACTGGAGCAGAAGAAGGAAGAGGTGCCCAGTCCCGTCTGCAGTGGGATGGGGGTGCTGCCCATGCTCCTGCCTCAGGACTTCTACCGTGGCTCCACCATGGGCATCGGGGGGGTCCCTTTCTTCATTTGTAGATGGAGGCGCCTACGGCATCTGCCCCAGGGAATAGCCGAGAAGAGGGGCGTGCGCAGGGCATGCCACACTGCAGGTGCGGGGCATTCTTCTGAAAACACCGCCTTCTTTAGTTTTTCCTCTTCAGAATCCCTTGGTGCCCCCTGATGGAGTCAGTCCTAATTTTTCTCACTGGTGTGGGAGACCCTGGGGGCCTGGTCCCTCTGCTCTGTCTAGGGACCCTCAACACCCCCTCTGCCCACCCCCACATACCTGGCTCATTCCACTGCCCTCCCTCCCTGCCCAGCCCCACCAAGCCCACCTGCCAACCCCCAGCGCCCTCCCACCCGCTCAGGGTCCTCCTGTTCCTTCCCTTAGCAATGCCATCTCCAGGGGCCTGCGCCATCCTGTAGCCCCAACTAGACCCAGAGGGCAGGGCCTGGGCCTCCTCCAGCCTCCCGTTCCTGCAGTGCCTGGTGGAGGCTGTGCCCGTGATCAGGTTGGATCCCAGGATTGCAGGGTTCAGAGGATCTCATGTGAAGGGCCTCTGAACACCTCTGTCACGAGAGCCGCTGCTCACTTGAGACAGGGGGGACAAGGCTGAGGCTGTGGGCGTGCTCAGGTCCCAGCCATTCCCAGAGCCAGCAGTCTCCCCTCCCCAACCACAAAAGGTAGTTCTTCCAGCCACTGCCCAGGACTCCCCTGGGAACATTTTTCACAAGGAGGAGACACATTCATGAGGCATGTGGGCACGGCCTCCACAACAAGGGAGAAAGTGATTCCATCCCTGGTGAGAGGAGAGAGCCTCTGCGGGGCTGCGGGGCTGCGGGTCTTTATCTTTCTGCCTTCTTCACCTCCTCTTTGAACAGAGACTGGCTCTGGGTTCAGAGTCCTGGGGGCACCAGAATCCAGCCAGAAGGAACAACACCCGCATCTGTTTATGGCAACTGAGCTGTTTTCTATTTGCATAGTTTCCTTTGAAAATAATTATTTAAAGAGGAGTGGGTTTTCCAAAACACACTACATAGCTATCAGTGCAGGCAGAGATGAAAGTGATTTTGGATGTTAGAGGTCTGGGAAACACAGCCTAAAGGGTTTCCGGGATCTGGGAGGTGAGACAGTAGTCCTGGTATTCTCTGGGTGTTGACAATGGTAACAGACTCACAGGTGGCCTTGTATCTCAAAGCATCAGGGGGTCAGCCTCCGGGTCTCCAAAGCAACTGGAGGGAAGGGTGCTGGGGGCCAAGAAGGCCACTCCTGAGTGAGGGCTGGGCCTTGCTCGGGCTGTCCCCCTGGACCCTGTGTCCTCCCAAGAGTGTGAGCACAGCCTGCAGAGCCCGGGTCTGCCATGGCCTTCTCTCTTCCCGACTCCCTTCCCCACAACTTTTCCTATAAACCCCTCAATCACAAGCAAGGGGGCTGATTACGCAGCCCTCCCTTCACTCCTCGATCACAAGAAAGGGGGCTGATTACCTGGCCCTCCCTTCGCTCCCCTCCCATGGGTGGCAGGTCACCCTCCTTCTAAGCGAGGCTGACTTCTTGGCACAGCGCCTCCCCTGGCACCCAGCTCCCTGGACTGTCTCCTGCCCTTGGTTCCTCTTGCAGAGTCAGCCTCCTCCATGGCTCCCAGCTGCTGAAAGAAGCTGCCCTCTGTGAGTCTGAGGTGGTTTTCTGGCACTTTCCTTTAAAACACTGCCACCATCTCCTATAGCTGTTGGGAATCCATAGAACAGACCAGGGCGAAGGTGAGGCCAGCGAGGTGCCTCGTGTGCAAGGTTTACGGAGGCACTGTCATCCTCAGCCAGCCCTGAATGTGAGTCTTGACTTTCGTACCCCAGGCCTCACACTAGTCCCCAGCCCTATTGCAGAACCCGAGAAAAAGAAAACCTGCTGGTTAGAAGGGTTAGCCAGGCACAGTGGCTCATGCCTGTAATCTCAGCACTTTGGGAGGCCAAGGCGGCCAGATCAGTTGAGGTCAGGAGTTCAAGACAAGCCTGGCCAGCATGGTGAAACCCTGTCTCTACGAAAAATACAAAAATTAGCCAAGCGTGTTTGTGGGCGCCTGTAATCCCAGCTACTTGGGAGGCTGAGGCAGGAGAATCACTGGAACCTGGGAGGTGGAGGTTGCAGTGAGCTGAGACTGTGCCATTGCACTCCAGCCTGGGTGACAAGAGCAAGACTCCATCTCAAAAAAAAAGAAGGGTTTTCTGGGGGTCATTGATGCTTAGACCCGTTCTCATAGCAGTTACGGCCTTGGGAAAATACATCTGAGGGAGGCTGATTGGCAAGACTGCTGCCTAAACACAGCTGTGTGGGTTGTGCACTGCACAAGGGCATAAAGTGAACAGGTAGAGTGGCTGAAAGACAGCCTGTCTCCATGCTGTATGTCTCAGCATAGGAGAAGGGACACCTGTTTGTGTTTTGTCCATTGGTGAGGGAACCTATCAGTAGTTCTGACATGGGTATCAAATATGCTAGTGATGACCCTGTAGACACTGTGAGGAAATTAGACAGGGGCAGGGATTTGCCCTGGATGGAATACACAGGGCAGAACCCAAGTTTCTTGATTTTTTTTTTCAGACAGGGTCTCACTCTGTTGCTCAGGCCGGAGTGCAGTGGTGCTATCTCGGCTCACTGCAACCTCCACCTCCTGGACTCAAGCGATCCTCCCACCTCAGCCTCCTGAGTAGCTGGGACCACAGGCATGTGGTTTTGGAGCCAAAAAGGACTTGAAGCTGGAAGCAGATGGGGAAACCAGCAAGGGAAGCTTTCCAACATGGAGAGATTAACTCAAGAAGCTGCAGCCAAAGACAATCGATGGAAGTGACCTAAGGAATCCCAGGAAGGAGGGAAGCCCAGAGGTCCAGGCTGAGTGCCTTGCAGCCTGCTGGGCAGTCATCATTCACACCCACAGTCCCGGGGCTGGCAGGAAGCAGAAGGGCTGAATCACTCAGGTCTGGAAAAGAATGCTGGAACCACTGAGTTCTGACGTGAGATATCGGAACCAAAATGAGCGAAACGGACAAGGGAAGGGACTGAAGCCCAGACTTCTGGGGAGTGGAAAGACGAGGGACCAAAGTCAGGCTGGAGAGCATTCATCATGCCACACTCCCAGGATGTTTACTGAACACCTACTGTGTACTGGGCTCCTCCATGCCCTGGGGCTATGCCTTGAACCCAGCATTCAAAACCCCATCCTTAGAGGGTCCACATTCTAGTGGCAGGAGCAGACCATAAACAACAACCTTAAAAAATAAATCAATTATATAGACTGTCAGGATGCAATACATGCTATTTAAAACAAAACAACCACAGGATAAGAGGGATCAGGAGTGACCAGATGAAGCCAGCTGCATAATTTATAAAGCCCAATCCCAAATGAAAATATGTGTGGGCCTGTTGTTCAAAAAGCAGACAAAAGGAGCCATTAAAGGTACATGTGGGCAGGTAAAGGTGCGGTGGTTCACGCCTGTAATCCTAGCACTTTGGGAGTCTGAAGCAGGAGGATCGCTTGAGCCCAGGAACTTGAGACCAGCCTGGGCAACAAAGCAAGATCCTGTCTCTATTTGGAAAAAAAAAAAAAAAAAACAGGCACGGTGGCTCACGCCTGTAATCCCAGCACTTTGGGAGGCCCAGGCAGGTGGATCACTTGAGGTCAGGAGTTTAAGACCAGCCTGGCCAACATAGTGAAACCTAGTCTCTACTAAAAATACAAAAATTAGCCAGGTGTGGTGGCATGTGCCTGTACTCTCAGCTACTTGGGAGGCTGAGACTGGACAAAAATTAGCAGGGTGTGGTGGTACACACCTATAGTCCCAGCTACTTGGGAGGCTAAGGCTGGAGAATCACTTGAACTGGGGAGGCGGAGGTGAGCTGAGATCTACCACTGCACTCCAGCCTGGGCAACAGAGCAAGACCCTGTCTCAAAAAAAAAAAACAAAAAACAAACAAACAAAAAAAAACAGAAAAACAAAAAAACTAAACAAAAAACAAAAGAAAAGAAAAAAGAAGGTACACGCATAATTTTTTTTCTTCTGAGGTTTTTCTCTTGTCACTGTGTTTTTTTTTTATTGGCTATTTATGTGGTTCTAAGTAAGGAAAAATTTAAAATTTAAATTATTAGCATGAATTTTACCATTCATCTTTGTATTATGCAATGTCAGTTTACAATGCAAATATCAGAGCCTTTAACTTGTGTGTGGAATCACAGAAATTACTCAATTTTTCTTTCATAGCTCATCCCTGAGGGTGCCTCAAGCTGGCCAGAAGAGACAGACATAAGTCAGACGCAGGAAGATTGGAAGGAGGAAGAGGCCATCCCCTCAGCACAGGTGAGAAGGTGCTTCTGGGCACAGGAAGACTCATAAAGACCCTCATAGGTGCCCAGGGGTGCCACCCCCCAGTGGAGGACACGCCCACTTTCTGGAGCCTGACAGTGGTCAAATTGTTCACGTAAACCCTACTGTGAGTACTCAACTCTCCCAGGCTCCCCTCTAGCCAGACACTGGACTGATACAAGGTACGCCGGGTGTGAGTGGGGTGGGTTGAAGCCAAGCCAGGCCTCTCCTTCCCACGGGTCCACTGCCCCAACCCTTGGCAGATGGGCCACCCCCAAGAGTCTTTAAACCTCCATGCAAGGATGTGCTGAGTCCCTGGATCGGTGTCTTTCCCCTGCTGAGATGTGGCCTCTAGCCATCTACCCACCAGATGTGCCATGGTGCTGCCAGCCCAGGGTGGGGAGAGCTGCTGCCATGCCCTGCCCAAGATGATGAAGGGTGTGTGCACCCGATTCCAAACCATCCCCCCTCCCCCATGCCTGGGCTCAGGGTCCTGCCTGGCACAGGAGACAGCACAGCTGCAAAGTGGAGCTAGGCATAGGAGGCGAACAGGTGCTAACAGAGGGGGAGCAGCAGCGGAGCTGGCACACTTTTAAGCTGAGGCTCTAAATCCTCTAGGCATGCTTCACTGTCCCATCAGACTTCATTTACAAAACACAAATTCGAAGATGAAATTATGAAGAATTGGCTGGGTGCGACGGCTCATGCCTGTAATCTCAACACTTTGGGAGGCCGAGGCAGGCGGATCACCTGAGGCCAGGAGTTCGAGACCAGCCTGTTCAACATGGTGAGACCCTGTCTCTACTAAAAACACAAAAATTAGCTGGGCGTGGTGGTGTATGCCTGTAGTCCCAACTACTGGGGAGGCTGAGGCAAGAGAATTGCTTGAACCCAGGAGGTGGAGGTTGCAGTGAGCTGAGATCGCGCCACTGCACTCCAGCCTGGGCGACAGAGTGAGACTCTGTCTCAAAAAAAAAAAAAGAAATTATGAAGAATTGCAGGACAGTAATGGCAGATGCCAGGTGGGGACCCTTCTGAGCATGGGAGATAAAGGGGTCATAGGAAAGGAGGCTAGAGGAGGTTGTGCACAAGCTTTCTTTGATCCCCAATGTGACCAGGTTTAGCTTGATTTGCTTGCAACAGCTGTGGGGACAGGGCTATTGCAAGTTGGGCCCTGTGGCCTGCATGGCTAGCACCTTCTTGCCCAGGCCCCCAAGAACCACTGATGGATGGATCTGCCAGGCCCCTTAACCAGCCTCTTTTCTTCCTTCTGCGGGAGGAGACAGATGAACAATTTCACAGCTTTTATCTCAGAAAACAAAGGGGCTGGAGGCCTGGGGGAGGTAGATGAGCGAAGGCCTCTGTGTGGGGCATGGCTGACCCTATGGCCCTTCCCTGGGTGGCCCTCAATGTGCTGGCTGGGCAGAGGGCATGGGAGGCAGCCTGTCCCTCAACCGGGACCCAAGCCTGCTCTGGTTCATCTTATGCTCGGCATAGTCACACCCGGAGGGGTGCGGGAGCCGGGTGGCTCAAATGAGCAGGTTGTTCAATATTTAGCAGTTTTTCAAGATGGTTATTAAACTTCTGGTAACTTGAAATTGGCTGTGGTGGGTGTATTTGCATCATGGAAATTGGCAAACAGTACAAATCAGAAATTGGGTTAATCAGCATGCCACTGACAAGGTAGCAGCTGCCAGCACCATGGGGCAGGGAGCAAGCACCCAGAGACCCACACTCAACGCATGGCTCCGTGCAAGCCCTGGGCTGGGCACAGGAAACATCTAGGCAAATCAGACACTCTCAAGTGGCCCTCCTCTCAAGTAGCAACCAGCCTAGTAGGGAGACAGAAAAGCAATGTGGAAAGTTATGAACCAAAGGGATACCATTGACAGCAGCTGTCATATCTGAGGTCTCTACCGTGGGCCATGGTGCTGGAAACTTTTCACACATCACCTCTAGACTCCACTGCACAGATGGGAAAATTAGGCTCAGCAGTATTAAGTCACCTGCCCAGGATTGTGCAGCTGGCAAAGTCAGGTCTGAAGCCCACATTGTTCTGACTGCTGAGCCTGTACCCTTAACCATAGCAATGTCCTGTCCCCACACATGCTCCACGTGAAGTATGGAGAAGGGAGCAACCCCACCTGGGGTGAGTGCTGGGGTGGCATTGGGAAAGGCTTCCCAGGATTGGTGACATTTAGTCTGGGCTTTGAAGGATGAATAGGAGTTTGCCAGTTGGGGGGCAAATTGGAGAAAGGCATTCCAGGTAGAAGAAACAGCAAAGGCATGGAGAAGTAGGAGGACACAGGAAGTTTAGGGGAAGGGGTTACAGGGTAGTATCACAAGGCTATGTGGCTGGGGAGGATGAGGGATGGGAAGGTGGGTTGGGACTTTAGCGAGAAGGGCCTTGAAAGCCAAGCTAAGAGGTTTCGTCTTTATCCCACAGGCTTTGGAGAAGTTGAAGGTTCCTGGAAATCAAACCCTGGAACTATGTAGATATTATGGCAAGATTGCCACCAATGTCTGTTTTATGAAGTTCACTCAGTAGTGCTTCTCAAAGCATCAGTGGAGCAGGACCGTTTTTAAAAGAATTTCTCATCTGTCACAGACCAATGCTTTTGTAAAATACAAGGAAAACGAATTACTAGAAAAATAAAATAAGACAAAAAACACAAGCCTAATTTTAAAAATGAGATTCAACAGACATAAAATTACTCTATCAAATTGCTTTAAAAGTTCTCAACCCTTAATATCTACGCTGTCTTTGATAGGATTGGGCTTGTCCAGGGATCTCTTTATAGGCCTAGATTCAGGACACATGCAGGTTGTCCTAGTAAGAGCTAAGGGCTCTCAGGCGAGTCCCATTTTAGAGCTGAGGAACCTGCCGCATGGAGATGGTAGGTAGGTGGGCTGCCCACGATCACACAGCTGCTGAGTGGGGCTTGGGACTCAAACCTGAGGCTGTCTGCCTTGCACTCAACCAATCTGGAAGGTGCAGCAGACCCCTTAACAGCCTGGCCTCTTCACTTTGTCCCTCCTCCTACCTCCTTTCAGCACAAGGTCAAGATCCCTGTAGACGGAAAAGGGGAAATGGAGCCAATTTAAGAAGAGAACTTCCTTGCCCAAGGTGCCACTGCAAGAGGGTGTCAGAGGTGGCCAGCCCGCAGGTCTCCTGACACCAGCCTGTGCTCAGTCACACCACTCTGCCTGCCTCCGTGTCTGTGTGGTGACCTCCAGGCCAGACAGTGCCAAGGAGGACGAGGGAAGCGGGGGCAGGAGGAGGCAGGGGACTCATCAATTGCTGGCAATTACACGGTGCTTTGTCATTCTTAATTAGCTCAGTGGCTCCACAGCCTAGAGATCTCTCTGTGGATGCTAGGCTAGCGGAGGAGACAGCTGCTGGTCCCACCACAGAGGGCGATTTGGAGGGCTAGGGACCGAGGGGCTCCCCTCAGGAGGCAAACAGGCTCACCATAATCATAATAATGATAACCAGAGTTACCCTTTAAAAAAAAGTTTATCTTCATTTTTATTTCTTTGAGACAGGGTCTCTGTCACCCAGGCTGGAGTTCAGTGGCGCAGTCTCAGCTCACTGCAACCTCTGCCTCCCGGGCTCAAGCGATCCTCCCACCTCAGCCTCCTGAGAAGCTGGGACCACAGGTGTGTGTCACCATACCCGGCTAATTTTTTAAATTTTGTTTTATAGAGACAAGGTTTTGCTTTGTTGCCCAGACGGTTTTGAACTCCGGAGCTCAAACGATGATCCACCCACCTCAGCCTCCCAAGGTGCTGGGATTACAGGCGTGAGCCACCGTGCCCAACCCTGTTACCATTTACTGAGCGCTCGCCACACGCCTGGCACTAGACTAAGCATTTTCCATATATTATCCCACAGAAGGCTTACAAAGCCCTCTAAGGTAGGTATTATGCCCACTATATGGATGAGGAAACTGAGGCTCAGAGATAGCTAAGGTTACATATACATACATGGAGGATTTGTTTTAGAGCCAAGGTATGTGGAGCTCCAAGGTCTAGCAGTTGTTTAGGAGTGTGTGTGTGCTGGGGAGAGAATACTGGTGTGTGGGTGACTGTGATCATGGGTGTTAGGGAGGAGGCCAAGTAGCTGTTCAAGGCAAAGGTAGGGAGGCCAGGAGAGTTGAAGCAGTCTGGCTGGATGTTCCTGGAAGAAGCAGCTGCATGGGAAGGGTCTGAGGAAGGACGGGTTCAGAGGCAACTGGTTGGGGTGGTCAGGTCAGCGGGCACAGCAGGCAGGAAAGGCCCTGCATTTGGGGTAAAAGGTCAGAGCCCTGGGGCTTGTGACTCACCAGTAAGTAACCCAGGCTCCCTCTGACTCCCTAAGAGAGGACTGTCTCCGACCTGGGCCCCAGGGAGGGTGGGGCAACCCTACCCTGTCCATTGAGGGTGTGATGTTAGCCTGCCTGCCGTTCAGACTGGGCTATGCTGGTTCCAACCCGGAGAGAAAGCTCCCTTCCCTGGGGACCAGCCAAGAATTATGATATTCATAGATAACTCCAGCCATGTCATCTTCATTGTTCACCCCGTTAGGAAAGCAATTTTAGTTTTATTAAAATATGCGGCTGGGCGTGGTGGCTCATGCTTGTAATCCCAGCACTTTGGGAGGCCGAGGCAGGCGGATCACGAGGTCAGGAGTTCGAGACCAGCCTGACCAACATGGTCAAACCCCTGTCTCTACTAAAAATACAAAAATTAGCTGGGCGTGGTGGTGGGTGCCTGTAATCCTAGCTACTCAGGAGGCTGAGGCAGGAGAATCACTTGAACCTGGGAGGCGGAGGTTGCAGTGAGCCGAGATGGCACCACTGCACTCCAGCCTGGGCAACAGAGCTAGACTCCATCTCAAAAAAAAAAAAAAAAGATGGAGCTAGACTCCATCTCAAAAAAAAAGAAATATATATATATATATGTGCAACATATATATCACTTACTATATGCCAGGCAGAATTCTAAACATGTCACAAACATTAACTTTTGTTAATGTCCCAGCCTGTAGCTGGACTACAGGCGCCTGCTACCATACCCAGCTAATTTTTGTATTTCAGTAGAGATGGTGTTTCACCATGTTGGCCAGGCTGGTTTCAAACTCCTGGCCTCAGGTGATCCGCCCACTCGGGCCTCCCAAAGTGCTGGGATTACAGGCATGAGCCTCGGCACCCAGCCAACATTAACTTTTAATCCTCATGATGACTCCATGAGGTGTAATCCCCATTATTCTAGTCTATTCGGGCTGCTCTAATAAAAATACCAAAGACCGGCTGGCTTATAAACAACAAAAATGTATTTCTCACAGTTGCAGACGCTGGGGAGTTCAAGTTCAAGCTGTTAGCATATTCCGTCTGGCGAGGGCCCGCTTCCTGGTTCATAGATGGCTGTCTGGTCACTGTAAGAGTGAACAGGGCCAGGAATCTCTCTGGGGTCTTCTTTATGCTCATCCCATTCATGAGGGCTCTGCTTTCATGAAGGGATTACCTCCCAACGGCCCCATCTGCTGATACCTTGAAGGTTAGGAGTTTGCCATATGAATTTTGATAGGACAGAAACATTCAGTCCATTGCACCAATTTTACATTTTAGAGGAAACTGAGGCCCGTGGAATTTAAATGACTTGCCTAAGGCCATGCAGTAAAGAAATAGGGAAGCCTGGATCCCGGGAACCAGCATGGGTGTGCTTAACTACTGCGCTCTGGTGTCTTCCACTAATAACTCCCATTTTACAGATGAAGAAACAGAGGAAGGGATTGGCTCAGGGAACTAGGGAGGACAGACTACCTGAGGAAACCAGGGCCTCTCATCCCAGCTTAGGCTTTTGTCTTGGTCCCACTGCAAGCCCAGATGATGGCTGGAGAGAGGCTGACAGCCCTGTCAACTCCTTGGCATCCACTATCTCGCTGGGGTCCTGTGGGTCCACTGAGGAAGAAATGAGTAAGATTGTAGCTGATGCCATTTGACTAAAGACAAAAGCCATTTATTCTCATAGGTAGCTCCCCCACCCCTTTTATTGTTCTTTTTCTGATTACTAAAGGAACATGATCACTGCAGAAATGTTTACGAAGTTAGAGCAGATAAACAGAAAACAAAACAAAAGAGAAAAGAAAAATCCCCTTTCAAGCACCTCTTGAATTTCAGGACTTATTTTTTTCTTTTCTTTTCTTTTTTTTTTTTTTTTTTTTTTTTTTTTTAGACGGAGATTTGCTCTTGTTGCCCAGGCTGGAGTGCAGTGGCGTGATCTCGGCTCACTGCAACCTCTGCCTCCTGGGTTCAAGCAATTCTCCTGCCTCAGCCTCCCAAGTAGCTGGGATTAGAGGCATGTGCCACCACGCCCAGCTAATTTTGTACTTTTAGTGGAGACAGGGTTTCTCCACGTTGGTCAGGCTGGTCTCAAATTCCCGACCTCAGGTGATCCGCCTCAGCCTCCCAAAGTGCTGGGATTACAGGCACGAGCCACCGCGCGTGGCCCTACTTCTTTGCCTCCTCCTTGTTGTTATAAGCATCCAAGGTGGGAGGCAGGAGACCTGGCATCTGTTCCTGTCTTGCTGTGTAACCTTGCGTAAGTCCCTGTCCCTCTCTGGGCCTTAGGCTCCTCATCTGTGAAATGAGGGTTTGGCCACAGTGACCTCAGAGGAGGCCACTCGCAGCTCTGACCTTCTGTTCCTGCTTCTGTTTCTGGGATTGGCAGAAGGGGCACTAGCAGGCTGCCCCTCTGCAGGGGACACATGGCTGACAGCTCCCAGCAAGCCATCTCCGGGAAACTGCAAAGGCCGGTAAACAGTTCTCGTTGCACACGCAGCGTTCCCAGGCCTTCCTGCTTATCAGGCCCATATGGTGCCCCCTGCCAGCCGGACACCACCAGCTGCCCTTGGCCAGTCTGCCCTGGGTGATCACTTTTCCTCCCTGCTCCAGAATGCTCTCTCTACTATTCCAGAATCTAGCTGGCTTGGGATAAGTGAGCTGGGGGCACTCAGCCCTGTGGACCCATCTACCCATTGCCACAGCCCTTTTGCAGAAGGCAGCCTGGTTTGGTGAAAAGCTGGAGAAAGGGAGAAGGGGAGGAAAGGAGGGAGGAAGGATAGGAACACTGACTGTGTTCCAACTCCATTTGGACCCCTTACTAGGCATTTGGGATTCAGAAATGAATCAGAAAAACTTCCTGCTTTTGGAGGGTACAAAGTCTAATGCAGATGAGAAGAGTATAAGCGGGCAGCAGCAGTGCTTGCAATCCTGAACGTTCAGGACTGTGGACACCCACAAAGAGAAACTTAATCCATGGGTGGTAGTCAGGGAAGGCTTCCTGGAGGAGGCAACTTTAAAGGTGGGTTTTCAAGAACAGGATTCAGCCATTCCAACTCCTGTTATTTAGTCCTTATGGACAGCCCTGTGAAATAGATATAGTTGCCTCTTTTACAAATAAGCTCAGAAGGGTGAGTTCACAACCACCAAAAGCACAGCTGGGTTCTAACCCCTGGCATTATACTCTACCCCATCGCCTATGGGCCTGAGTCTGATCCCAAACTCTGACTCTCGGAGACTATCAGTGAATGCTTCCCTCCCTGACCTAGGGCTGTCATCTGTAAAGTGGGTTCACCTAAGCAGTGTTGCTGGGGAAGCCAAGGACAGACTGGCTAACAAAGCACTTGCTTTATAAACGGGAATGTCAGTGAGGCTGCCCTATCCAGCTGGGGACAGCACAGAGCTATCTTTCTCCTGACACAGAGAGGACTGCTGGCTTCTGAGCCGGGAGTAATTACAGAGGCTGAAGTTGGCCTTGCCTGAGGCACCCCCTTCTAAAAGAAGCCAGGCTGTGGCTTGGATATGGGTGTCCTCCCTCTGGCTCCTTTTGGCACAGTTTGAAAGGAAGGCACGGCATCCTAGAGAGTTAGAACAAATCCTTCCAATCCTGGAGTTAGAACATCTGTGCCTGAGCAATTCTGGGGTTCAGACTGTCCTCCGAATGCTCCTAGGAAGCAGCATGGGGTCGGGGTCAAGGTCATGCAGATTCTTGACCCTGGCAGGTTGGAAGGATCACTAGAGATAGCATTGACTCTCATCCACAGATAAACAAGACTCAGAGAGGGGAAGTACTTGCCTGAGGTCACACAGCAAGTCAGTGTCAGGGGCACATTCCAGATCATACCATCTGTGAGGCTACCTGGGAAGTTGCGGGGGTATGGGGTGGCCCAGCATGCTCAGGTGGTGCCAGGGAGCAGCCTGGGAGCTACGAGGATGAGTAAAGTGCCTGGCTGGACTTGCTAAAGGCAAATTTTTATATACCGACCCTGCGCCTAACAACGGTCTATACTGCAAGCTTGTCCAACCTGTGGCCCACTGGCCATGTGAGGTCCAGGACGGCTTTGAATGGAACCCAACACAAATTCGTAAAGGTTCTTAAAACATTATGAGATTTTTTGGGGCCAGGTGTGGTGGCTCACAGCCATCCCAGCACTTTGGGAGGCTGAGGCGGGCAGTTCACTTGAGGTCAGGAGTTCGAGACCAGCCTGGCCAACATGGTAAAACTCCATCTCTATTAATAATACAAAAATTAGCCGGGCATGGTGGTGCATGCCTGTAATCCCAGCTACTCAGGAGGCTGAGGCACGAGAATAGCATGAACCCAGGAGGTAGAGGTTGCAGTGACCCGAGATCGGACCACTGCACTCCAGCCTGGGCGACAGAGTGAAACTCTGTCTCAGGAAAAAGAAAACACAAAAAAACAAAAAACATGAGTGTGTGTGTATATATATTATATATATATATATTATATATATATAATATATATATATATAAAATATATATATATATATATTTTTTTTTAGCTCATCGGCTGTCGTTAGTGTTAGTGTATTTTCTGTGTGGCCCAAAACACTTCTTCTTCCAATGTGGCCTAAGGAAGCCAAAAGTTTGGATATCCCTGGCTTACAGCCTCCACTATTTCCTAAGTCTCCCACTGCCCTGGACATCGCATTGCTCTTGTCCCTGAACAAGACCTTTCACCACTGGAGGAGCCCTCAGTCTCCCCATCTGTAAAATGGTCACTGGAAATCCTAGGCCGCTGCTCTCAGGCCCTCAGGCCCCTACGGGGTGGGGATTGGGGAGAAGGAGGAAAGCGGGGACGTCTAGGGCTTGCGATTTGCTATCTTCTGGCGCCTTCGGGCGGCCTCGGAAACTCTTGGTGCCTGGACCTGGGGCCTGAACAGGGACCGGGCGGGGCGAGACCGGCCGAGGCGAGACCGGCCGAGGCGAGACCGGCCGTCGGGGGCGAGGCCCGTCTGGGGGCGTGGCCTGTCCTCCCTCGCCCCGCCCCGTCGGACGCCGCGGCGGAGCTCGCGCTGGGAGGGGAGGAGCGCGCAGCCCGCGCGCCGCAGGGCCGGGCGGAAAGTTTTTCCTGACGGAGTTTTGGCGGCGGCGGCAGCGGCCGGAGCGGGTCATGGACGCGCTCAAGTCCGCGGGGCGAGCGCTGATCCGGAGCCCCAGCTTGGCCAAGCAGAGCTGGGGGGGCGGTGGCCGGCACCGCAGTGAGTGTGCGCGCGTCAGCCGGGCCGGGCCGGGCCGGGATCGGGCAGAGGCGCGCGGGGCCTCCGCGGGCGCCCGGAGTGCAGCCAAGTTGGGCAGAGGCGGGGCCTGACCGGCGCTCCGGTCCCGGCGTGGCCCTTTCCCGGCCCTGCGGGGCAGGGGGTCGGCCGGGGTCAAGTTGTGCACCTACTCCCCGGCCGCTCGATGCCGCTGCGAGGAGGGGCAGCGCTGAGGAAGGAGCCCGAGCTCGGGGTCCTCAGGTGCAGCCGGCATGGGGTGGGGTGCAGGTTGGGAGGAGAGGCCCCCGCCACCCGCGGCACCACCCGCCCTGCTGTCCTGGCCAGCTAGGGGGAGGCAGGCGCTCGTCGTCGGTGCCTAGGGGAGGAGGAGAGGGCGCAGGGGCTTGGGAAGACGCCCCCGTCCCGCACCCCTGCGCCCCAGCCAGCAGCTGCGGCGGGCAGGAGCCCACTGGCCCGTTCTCCCGCCCCCTGCCCGACCCACCGGGCCAACTTTTGACTCCGGGTGCCCAAACACGCACCCAGGTGTGAGCCCGGGGTCGCAGGTACGTACTTGAAATTGGGAGAGAGGTCCCGCCAGGGTGCCTCGGGAGAGCCCCACATCAGGCGATCTAGACCCTTACGTCCCTTCCTCTAGCCAGGTCCAGGTGGCCAGCCTGGCGTCCCGACTATTTTTGAAACCTGTTTTCTCTCGCACCTTTCCCCTCGGGCTTCCAGAGTCCCTTGGGTGCCCAGGCAAACGGCAGACTCGCCGCCACCTCTCCCTGGGGCGTCTGGGAGGCTGGGAGGGGCCTCCCCCCCTTTCTCTCCCCCTGTCTCTGGTTACGCTCAGGGAACTTGTCACCTGGCACCTTCCCCTGAAGCCAGAAGACCGAGCCCAGCGCAGGTCTCGTTGTTTGGGAGGGAGAAGAGAGTGGCTTGCCTGGGGTCACACAGACCTTCCTGCCGGTTTTGGAGCCAGAGCCCAGGACTGCTGTACACTCCCACCTCCCTGCCACCCACTTCGGGCCACAGCCTCTCCCCTCATCAGGAAACAACTGACAGTACAACACCCCCTCATCGCCTTACAGGGCTCTGCCAGGGGAGCCCAAGCTCCCTGGTCCAAGGAGTGCCAGCGTGTCTGGGCCTAGAGGGCCCGCCTTGCTCCTCCTCTGGCCCCACTCTGTTGTTCAGCTGTGGCCGCCTCCCAGCTGAGACTGGCATTGGCGTTGGGAATGTGGGGTGGTGCCTGCTGGTGGGGGGTGGGGTCAGAGACCCATTAGGGCTGGGCCACTAGGCCAGGGGATGTACTGTGTATCACACTGATTGCATCCCAAAATAGACCCTTTAAAAACTGGCAAGATTTGACCAGGACTACTGAGAATGGCCATCTGTTCCAGTGGGAGAATCCTGCGGTTTTCTCCAGGAATGAGGGAGGGAGGGTGGTGGGGCAGCCCCCAGGGAAGTGGTTTTGAAGGAAGGGGGGCTGGCAAGGGAAGGGAGGCTAGAAAGAAACATCTCTGAATCTGGGGACGTGGAAGAGGTAGCCACTTTGGATGGTGGAAGAGAATTTCTCTTGCCATCTTCAATCTTGGGCAAGTCACTTGTCCTTTCTGATCCTCGGTTTCCTCATCTGCAACATGGGGATAAAAACTCTTACCTGGCAGAAGTATCAAGGAGATTAGTGGTAATAATGCTCCCTCCTAACTGGTGTCTTTCTTCTCCCCTGCTCCTCTTCCCACTGCCTATCCTTGGGACGCCGCCAGCATGATTAGTACTGTGGTGAGATGGGTTTTGGGGGCCCAGAGCCTGTCTGCACCTTTGGAGGAAAGGAGAGGAGCATCTCTCCCCCTCCTCCAGGCCCCGGTAAGCCCAGAGTGCTGTCCTGGAGCCTCTGGACTTGAAGGAGGGCAGGCCGAGCCCCACCTGTCCCTCGTGATGAAGTCTCAATTTCCTCACCTGTAAATTGCAAGTAACAGTAGTACCTGCCTCCAACTGTTTGTGGGGATCAAGTGGAATTGCGTTTGCCTGGCATAGAGGAAGAGTTTGGTAAATAGTAACTACTGCTTTTGTAACTGTTTTACAACGTGTTTTTGCTTCCATTTTCTCATTGACCCCTGTGAGGTGACAGAGCAGGCCCATTTTAGAGACAAAGGAACTGAGACTGTGAGCATTGGAGTCGTTGGCCCCAGACACAGAGCATCTAAGAGGCAGAGCTCCACATTCCTAGCGCAGGGGTCCTTACCAGTGTGCTTGGTGAACTCTGCCATGGAAGGAGCTGGGAGCAGGCCCCACCCACCCCAGGTTGGGCTGGCAGCCTCTGACAGCAGTGGCCACAGGTTAGAGCAGGGGCCATGGGGTATGTGGGGGTGGGGGTGCTAGGGTCACCTTGCTCAGGGTTGTGACCCAGCCTGGCCTTGGACCTGGTCCCTGTGGTTGAGTTTTGAGGCCAAGCTGAAGCCAGTGGAGTTAAAGTTAGACTCGAACCCTGCTCTCAGTTGTGACCTGCTCCTCCCCCTCAAGGTCCTCACTAGGATTAGCATGAGCATTGCTTATTTGTGGAGAAAGAAGCCCAGAGAAGGGCAGTACCTTGCCTGAGGTCACACAGCAAAGCCAGCACCCCAGGCTTCTTTCCACCCAGCTTCATGCCTGCAGTGGATTCCTGGTTGTCCTGACCTTGAAAGAGGGCTCTCCTCCTCTCCCACACATGGCTTTTCCCATCCCCTGGGGAGACATCAATATTTTATCTCAGTCCCTGGCCAGGCATTTTCCTTCCAGCTGCCTGGAAGAGGGGCTCACCTTGGCCCCTCAGCACTCTTTCCAGAGGTACTGGGATCATTCAGGCCCTCTGGTTCGTTTGTGGGTTGTGCTTACCCAGAGAGAAGGGGTGAAGAAATAGGAGGTACAGGTTCCAGTAAAGCTAGTTCATGCTGGAAGGCAAGGGAGGGAGGATCTAATCGTATTTATAATATTTATAATAAAGGATATTGCAAATGAATGTGGCCCAACACAAATTCATAAACTTTCTTATGGGTTTTTTTGTGATTTTTTTTTTTTTTTAAGTTCATCAGCTATCATTAGTATTAGTATATTTTATGTGTGGCCCAAGACAATTCTTCCAGTGTGGCCCAGGGAAGCCAAAAGATTGGACATCTCTGGCTTACAGTCTGGGCACCACAACAAGGGTGTAGATCAGTGGTGTGGTTGTGGACATTGGTAGCAGGACAAATAAAAATAAAGCAGGGTGAGGAAATGATGGGACAGCTTTGTAAGATAGGATGGTGTCTTCATTTGGGTTCTTCTAGAGACAAGGATTGGAGTGCAAGTCATTTATTTGGGACAAGATGGCAGGAAATATTGTTAGGACAAGTGAGAAGGGAGGGGAGTCTACAAAGTGGACATTATAAAGCAAATTACCGGCAGGGCGCGGTGACTTATGCCTGTAATCCCAGCACTTTGGGAGACCAAGGTGGGCAGATCACCTGAGGTCAGGAGTTCGAGACCAGCCTGGCCAACATGATGAAACCCCATCTCTACTTAAAATACAAAAATTAGCTGGGTGGGGTGGTGCAGGCCTGTAATCCCAGCTACTTGGGAGGCTGAGGCAGGAGAATCCCTTGAACTTGGGAGGCAGAGGTTGCAGTGAGCCGGGATCACGCCACTGCACTCCAGCCTGGGGGACACAGTGAGACTTTGTCTCAAATAGTAAATAAATAAATAAAGCAAATTACCACCAGGGACTCCTGGAGCTTAACCCTGCTGTGGAAACTGTGGGAGGCAGTGTGGAACGTGCTCTTCAGAGGCGTTCCACTGGAGGGGCAGTTCCCAGAAGCCCGGTGGAGAGGACTGCTGGGGTCGGGAGATCTTCATTCCCCAGTCTGCGCCAGCCTCAGCATCTTCAGCAGGCAGAGTGGCAGGTACTGGCAGTCAGCACAACATGGAAATGGTGTGCAGGGGGGATAAGGGCGGCCACTGACAGCACCAGGGAAGGTCCCTCTGAGAAGGTGACTCGGTACACACCGGTGAATCCCAGGAGGGAGGATTCTGGGAAGAGTGTTTCAGCCAGAGGGAACAGCAAGTGCAGGGAATGTTGAACTGGAGGCTAGGACTCTGCTTCTCACGGGTCTGGGGGCTGTGTGAGGGGCATGTGGCTTGAAGGAGTCAGAGGTCACCCACTGCCCACTGAGGGTCAGATACTCTTTTTGAGCAGCCCTGCAGGGCTCTGCCTGACCCCAGCAAGGGGCTTGGGCTGCAGGAGGCAGGTATTGACTGAAGTCCCAGTGCTGTCAATTATGAGCCACGGTCAAACTCCTCTGAGCTTCTTTATCTGTGAAATGGGAACACTGATCTATCCTGGACTCTTCTCTCAATATGAGAATGGTCATGGACATGTTAAATCTCTTTGCATTTGACCAGTGGTAATGACAGTAGCTCACACTTGTGATACTTGGTATGTACCAGATAAGGTTCTAAGCTCACCTCAGGTGTGAACTCACTTCATCCTCAAGACAACCCCATGGATGGATACTCTTTTTTTTTTTTTTTTTTTAAGAGGGAGTCTCCTTCTGTTGCCCAGGCTGGAGTCAGCAGCGGGATCTTGGCTCAGTGCAACCTCCACCTCTTTGGTTTAAGTGATTCTCCTGCCTTAGCCTCCCAAGTAGCTGGGATTACAGGCGCCGGCTACCACGCGCAGCTAATTTTTTTGTATTTTTAGTAGAGACGGTGTTTCACCATGTTGGCCAGGCTGTTCTGAACTCCTGACCTCAAGTGATCCACCTGCTTCGGCCACCCAGAGTGCTAGGATTACAGACATAAGCCACCACGCCTGGCTGAGGTGGATACTTCTATTGTCCCTGTTGTTTATTTATTTATTTGAGACAAGGTCTCACTCTATTGCCCAGGCTGGAATGCAGCGATGTGATCATAGCTTACTGCAGCCTCGACCTCCTGGGCTCAAGGGATCCTCCTGGGTAGCTAGAACTACAGGTGCACACTGCCACGCCAAGCTAATTATTTTTTGTAGAGACGAGGTCTTACCATGCTGTCCACTGGTCTTGAACTCCTGGACTCAAGCAATCCTTCCTTCTCAGCCTCCTAGCACACTGGAATTACAGGCATGAGCCACTGTGCCTGTCTTGTCCCTATTTTAAAGTTAGGACACTGAGATCCAGGGAGGTTCAGTGACTATGAACTCCATAGCCCATAGCATATTTTTCTCTTACTGTGTAAGTAGGTACTTAGGAAATGGTAGCTGCTGCAATTTGTCATTTTAAAAATTATTTTCTTTTGATAACAATCTCAACAGCTTTGACTTCTGAAATTTTCCTAGTACTTTTCACATCCAGAAACTTCTGGTGACACTCCTGAGGGGCTGAACCCATTTGTCAGATAGAATTACAGCCCAGAGAAGCAGCTACACTCCAGGTCAGGGCAGAGCTTGAGCCCCCTTCTGAGATGTTGTCACTCTGGCCTCTGAGGCCATCTCCCCACCAAGCTGGGGGAGACTGGAGGCCAGAGCCCTGGTCGGAGGCTCCCCTGGCCCCTGGGTTTGGCTGCAGCTCTGATGTTGCAGACACACCAGCCAGGCTGGGTCTCTGGGAGCAGCAGAAGGGGCACAAGGGCATTCAGCCCAGCTCTGACTCCTGGGTGGTTGGGGGGGCCTTAACGAGGAAAGAACACGTGTTCATAGCTATAATTTAGACCAGGCATATGGTCTGTCCCCAGCTAACTCCAGCAGCAGGTCATCTGTAAAATTGCAACGTTAAAATAGCGCAGTCATTACCCACTACAGGGCCAAAAATAACTAGGACCGGAACAGGGCTGTGCACTCAGGCCTGTATTTGCCCAGGGGCCTCTGGGAGCACCTCCTGAAGCCATGGGCTCCTCCCGGGAATAAGGCCTCCGGCTGTGGCTGGTGAGCAGGGCGGGTGTGGCCCTGAGCCCTACCAATGGGCCTTCACTGAGAGCTCCCAGGTGCCGGTTTCTGTGGGGAGAGTGTGGGCATGAGGGGCCTTACACTCTAGTGAAGAGATGAGTTGTGCACAGACCACAGGAGGGAAGCAGCTTCCTAGAGAGAAAGGAGCATCTCAGTGGGGCCTGAGAACATGGGGTACAAGGGAGAAACAGGACCAGACTGGACGGGCACATTGGGCAGGCGTACACCTCCATGCCAGGTCCTGGGGAAGCAGACATGAATGGCAGGTTCTTTAAAGGGAAGAGACGTGTAGGCAGTGCTTGGCAGTGGATGGTGTGGCTGCAGGAGGAAGAAGAGATTTACACTCAAGAAGGGCACCAACAGCCCGCCCACAGGAGGGATGAGGCCCTACTGGAAGGTGTACTGAACACCTGCGATGGGCCTGCCTCTCTGCTAAATTCTATAAACTTATCCAAGGGTCACAACAGCCCCCAGGAGTCAGAGCTGCTGTTTCCTCCATTTTAAAGATGAAAAAACTGAGGTTCAGGGAAGGTAATGAGCTCACTCAAGATGACTCAGACGTGAAGCATCGGAGCTGATACCTTAGGATTAAGGCCTTGCTGTTAACCACAGGGCTATATTGCCTCAAAGGAGGCTTCCTGGAAGAGGCTGGATGTGTGGGGTTTGATCAAGTGAAGAAAGGGCATTTAGGATAGAGGGAACTACTTGAGCAAAGGCACAGGAGTTAGTCAGTAAATGTTACATTATTAGGAATAAGCTCTGCATGGTTGGAGCTTCTTGGGGTAGGGGGTATGTAGGGATATTGTGGGAGAAGAGACGGGGAAACTTAAAATTCCCTCACAGTCACTGGTCATTGTGGGGATTGTCTATAGTGGACTGGGTGGAGTGAGGAGAGTCCCTCTGACTTGCCATGTGACCTTGCACAGGTCCCATCCCTGTCTGGGCTTCAGTTGTATCATCAAGTGAGGGGCTTGAGCTGAGGGCCTAAGGCTGATGAGTGGCAACCAGTCTGTAAGGACGTGGTTAGAGGAGGGGAAGGGTCAGGCCAGGGAAGGAGGAATGCAGAAAAATGCCGAACATTTCAGGGGTCAGGGAGGACTAGGGAATGTTTTGACAGCAAAGAGATCACCAGTGACCTTGGCAGGCTTTGGTCCTTTGGAATGGAGGGAGCGGAAGTGACTTTGGAAAGGGGCCAGGAAAGGGCTGAAGCAGAGGAAATGGGAGAATGGGGACATGAAAATGGAGGCTGGAGAGGCAGAGTGGAGAATGTTTGCCAGGGGTAGGAATGCATAATGGGATGTTCAAACCTTGATCAATTAGTATTGCTTGCCTGGGGCCTTGTGCTGAGAAAGGCTCAGAGGAAAGTAGAGCTGCAATTGATTATCAATGTCTGCCAAGGGCACGAGTCATAGGCACAGTAGCACTTCTCTCCATTGCTGTCCTTGCTTAGATGGGTCTCAGGTTGAAAATCGTGGCCTGGGTATCCTAGCCTGCAGAGAGGAAGCCTTAGGTATTGGGAATACCTAATTCCAGGTGAGAAGAAATGCCTCCGCCTCCAAAAACCTGATCTTTTGCTAGAATTAAGGTAGTTTGCTGCATGATAAAGTAGTATGGTCTCATGGTCAGGAGCTTGGGCTTTAGAGTCAGTCCTTTGAGTCTCAGTTTCCTCTCTGTAAAATGGGAATGAAAGAATGCCTGCTTGCAAGGTGGCTGTGAGTGTTAGAGGTGATGGTAATAGCTACAGCTTTATTATCATTGCATCTTTGTTATATGAAAGCGCTGTTTTTCCCTGATGATGGTGCTGTTATTCTGAACTTGAGAGCAGGGTCTGTGTCTGAGTTGCTCCAGGGCCCCATCACTCAACCCAGGACTGGGGACACCTCAGGGACTTTCACATTCTTTTGGAGGATCAAATGGAATAGGCTTGTGGTTGATGGGACAGAGGATAAGGTCATGTTGGGCTTTGGGGTCATCTCAGTGGGGGCCTGGCCTCATGTTGGGGTGGAGGCCCAGGGAT
Source organism: Pongo abelii (assembly GCF_028885655.2). Taxonomy (NCBI): domain Eukaryota; kingdom Metazoa; phylum Chordata; class Mammalia; order Primates; family Hominidae; genus Pongo; species Pongo abelii. Next base: position 208,110,934 of record NC_071985.2, on the reverse strand, counting down.
GAGGGCTAGGGCTGGAGGGTCAGTGGGCCTGGGGCCAGGGCTGGGGATGGGATGGGGTTGTCCTCGTCATTTCTTCCTTGAGCAAGTATGGAGCACTACCTGCATGCCAGGGTCTAGATGACAGTCAGTAGGTCCCTGCTCACCTGATCTCAAGTCATGAGGGGAACTGGGTACATCTGTAAGTTCCTGTATAACCCTCCCCAGCCCTGACACCCGCACCCTCTTTCAGATGAAGAAATGGCCTCAGAGAGGGACAGTGGCTTGCTCAAGGCAAATCCAGAGAAATGTGGGTGGACAAGGCTCCTTCTGGCTGTGGAGAGGGGGACCAGAGCCCCTGGAGGCCCAGGGCTCTAGGACAGGGCTGAGAGGGGCAGCAGGGATCCAGACTGGGTAGGGGACCTGGTGATGCCACCTGGACCCAGACTTTTGCTCTTGACAGAGCCGGAACTCCAGAGCCAAGCTGAGCCTTGTAGTAGGGGCCCACATCCCTGCCAGAGCCTCAACTGCCCTGGAACTAGCGATACCCAAACTTTCTTCCTGTGGCTTTTCAATCGGAGCTAGTGAGGAAGGCCTCAGGAGGAGGTAGGGAGGGCCCAGGACATCTCCCAGCCCCTCCCTGGGGGATGGTCTAGGGAAGCTGGCCCTGGCTACCTCTCGTGGCTCCTGGAAGCTGATTCCTGGCTGGATCCTGCTCTGTCCTTAACAAGATTGTGTGTGAGGCTGAAGAGCAGTTTTCTTTCTCATCTATAAAATGGTGCAGTCGTAACAAACACCTCCTACAAGCACAGCATCCGTGAGGGTTTCCTCTCTGTAAATGGGACAGAGAGGTAGGGGACGGGAAGGGGCTCTGGCAGGTGGAAGTGTGGGGTGTACATTCATCTTTGTTCATCTTCTCCTTCCAAGGAGCCGGGGATGGTCAGAAACCGTCAGTGCAGCCTGCTTTTGCCCTCATGCCCATTTGCCTCCACAGGGCTCTCACCTACGTGGTGGGGCGCTCTTTCCATGTGTCCCTCCTGGTCCATTTGCCCACCCAGTGAGGCAGGCTCATCCCCTTATTTCCTGACATTTGTGTGGTTGGTGCTTTTAGAGGACTCTCCTTGTGGACCCTGCTCTGCGCCATTGCCACAGCCCAGAGAGGGGGGAATGTTAGTCCCAAAGAGGAGAGGGGACTTCCCTAGGACCATCCAGGGGGTGGGAAGCAGAGCGGGTCTCGAACCTTCTCAGATTTGGGAAATCACCTTCTCCTCTCCCCACCCACCCTTACCCTTCCCTGCTCTCCCTGGGCTACTGTCTCCCGCCCAGCTTCCCGCATGCCCCTGTTGGTCTCTACCCATGCGCACAGGGAGGAAAGCAGTGCAGGCTGGGGCCATGGGAACCACTCAGGATTGAAGTCCGACTCATTGTATGTGGCCTTCGTCTCATGACTTTGCCTCCCTGAGCCTCAGTCTGCTAATCTGTAGAATCACTGTCTCACAGGATTGCACTAAGGATTCAGTAAGAAATGGTATGATTTTTCCTCAGCAAGTGGTAGCATTGAAGTAAAGAGGGCTCTGGGCTTGAAAATAGGGCTCAAAACTTGGCTCTTGCACCTCCTGGCCCTCTGGACTTGGTTATGTGATTGAGCTTCCATGGCCTCCGTGTCTTTGTCTGTCAATGGGTTTGATAAAAGCGTTGACCTCTAGGTTCTTAGGAGGATTAATGAGAACATTTTATGTAAAGCTGCTTACATGGAGCCTTGGTATGTGCCGGAAAGCTTTAGCCCTTTATTAAAAGTGACAGCAGGCCCAGCGCGGTGGCTCACGCCTGTAATCCCAGCACTTTGGGAGGCTGAGGCGGGCAGATCACTTGTGGTCAGGAGTTCGAGACCAGCTACTCGGGAGGCAGAGGCAGGAGAATCGCTTGAACCTGGGGGGCGGAGGTTGCAGTGAGCTGAGCTCGCACCACTGCACTCTAGCCTGAGTGACAGAGTGAAACTCAGTCTCAAAAAAAAAAAAAAAGAGGGCAGTAGTGGTGGGGGAGACCCCCATCCCCCTTGCTGGAGTTTCCTAGGAAAGAAGGCTGGTGAGAGCTGTTGCTGGTGGTGGGCCCTGAGCCGCAGGGTCTGAGGGCCTACCCTGTGCTACCTCAGAGCTGCCTGAGAACTGGACGGACACGCGGGAGACGCTGCTGGAGGGGATGTTGTTCAGCCTCAAGTACCTGGGCATGACGCTGGTGGAGCAGCCCAAGGGCGAGGAGCTGTCGGCCGCCGCCATCAAGAGGATCGTGGCTACGGTGAGCACCCCAGTCAGGAAGGGTGGGGGAACCAGGGACCAAGGACCAGCTTCTTCCCAGGGTGCCCTTGTCCCAGCTTGTTACTCCAGTTGGGTGTGTCTGAGCCTGGCCCTGCCCTTGTTTCTCCTTCCATCCAGCTTTTGGGCCTTGGCAGAGGGGAACCATTGGACTTGCAAGGTCACCGTCAGTGGCTTCCCTCCAGCCATTATGGCCTCTTCCAGCCTCCCCACCCCCAGCTCAGGCTCCCTACCAATGCATTGGTGACTTATCAGCACCAGGAAGGGTGGGGAGGTTGCTTTCCCTTGACTACCTGCCCAATGGCCTGAGAGACAGCATAGCCCATCAGAGAGCAGATTGCCCCCTCCCTAGCTTTGAGCAAGGGTGGGCCTTTTAAATCCACTTCCCTTGGTGGCCTCAGACCCCTCAGCTCAGTGGACAGAGCAGAGTACTCAGGAGTCATCCTGCTGGGTTGTGCTAGCTCATTCAGTGCCGAGTCTGCAGGCCCTCCTAGCTGTGTGTCCTTGGGCAAGTCCCTTAGCCTCTGAGTCCATCTCTTTCTGGGGAGAGGGAGGATGACTCGAGGTCCACGGTGCCTGACGGAAAGCTGGTGCTCAGCAGATGCTGCTCCTGTTTCTATTGCAAGAAGGTGCTGGCTGAGTGGTCTTCCCCACGCCGCTGCCAGTCACCTGAGCTGAGATGGGCCCCGTGTCTGGGGCTTAGGAACAGTGAGGTGTAGGCCATGAGGGTGGGTCTCAAGTGAGGCTGGCAGACTCTTCTGACTCCTGTCTGCTCCCAAGGCTAAGGCCAGTGGGAAGAAGCTGCAGAAGGTGACTCTGAAGGTGTCGCCACGGGGAATTATCCTGACAGACAACCTCACCAACCAGCTCATTGAGAACGTGTCCATATACAGGTATGCTCAGCATGGGGTTGGCCCATCCACTCTGCCACTTGGGGCAGTGGGTGGAGTATCCCATCTGAATCCAGGCTCTACCACTTCCTACCTGGGCGACATTGGAGCCTCAGTTTCCTCGTCTGTAAAATGGGGGTGGGAACAGATCCTGCTGCGCAGCGCTGTTAGGAAGCGCAGAGTGCACGGCACCTGGCTCACGATGAGCATTTGGTTCAGTGGCAGCTGCTGCTGTCATCATCACCAGTTGCAGAAGACAGCTGAGCCCACCCGTGCCCCGCCCCCCTACTCCCCACCAGCATACCGCTGAGTCGGGCTTGGAGCAGAGAACTGCAGAGTCACTGCCTTTGCCTTCTGTTATGAATGCAGCGGCTCAGCTCCGGGTATCTGGCCAGACATTCCAGGGAGGCCTCAGCCAAGGTCTGAGGTCAGAGTGTAGATGGTCTCTCTAGTGGGTCGTCTGGTCAGCCCTTAGAGCCTCAGGCTATCCCCACCTCTCTCGGCTGGTCAGTTGTAGTTTTTCAGAACTGGAAGGGACAGCTCAGGTCCATTTTACAGATGGAGAAGCTGAGGCCCAGAGAGGGAATTGCCTAAGGCTGCACAGTGAGGTAGTAGCTGAACTGGAACTAGGATACCCGGGCTGGAGCCCTGTCCAGCAGGCTCCCGTCTGCCTGGCATCCCTCCACCCTCTTGCTTTGTCTCTAAGCAGATGGCTCAGCCCGTTGGTGCACAGGCCAGTAGTAGGGTCAATAGATGTGTGTTGTGGGGGTCCGGCTGATGTCTTCCTCTCACCGGCCTGATCATACCTGCCTTCCTTTAGTCAACAGTTTCAGATACCTATTCTGCCAACGTCTGTGCCAGATGAGGACTCCAATCCTGCTCATGCCCTCAAGGAGCTTCCACTCTAGTTGGGTATAGTCAGGAGGAAACAGGAGATACAGCATAGTGTTTTCCAAGAAGGCAAGGAGGAGGTCTGCCTGGGGAAATCCGGGAAGGCCTCCCAGGGGAGGCGGCACCTTACTGGGGCTTGAAGAATAATAGGATCTAGTTTGTTGTTACCAAGGACCCAGTAACATTTAGAGCAGGAAGCTGGACCCCCTGGGATGGAGAAGAGGTAGGCAGGGACCTGACGCTCTGCCCATCAGGGTGTCGATGCCTGTGATTGAAGCTGGGGCCATATGGTTGAGGGGTGAGTCTATGGCGCTCCTGTCCCACCTCTGGGCTGCCGGCCCCTCCCCGATTGAGACTCTGAGGCTGACTGGAGGCAACGAGGAGGGACCAGACAAGTGAGGGAGGGTGGGAGGCTGAGGGCTCGGGTGGCCCCCAGGTTACGGGTGCGACTGGGGGCAGAGAGGGTGCTCCATGCAGAGGGAGTTGCTGTGTGTCTCCTCCCGGGCCCGCTGGGGCTCCTTGTTGGGTCCTCGTCACACACACACCCCACCCCTACTCCCAGCTCTTCACCCCTGGCCACAGCTCCAGAACTTGCAAGTGGTCCCAGTCACCCTGAGAGAGACGGACCTGAATCTCACCAGACCTCTGGACAGGGGCGTGGATCGGAGGGCAGGTGGGGTGGGGGGGGCCAGGTGAGGGGCATCGGTGAGCAGGGGAGTGTCCTGCTTTCTGCTTCCCCTTCTGGCCAGTTGGCACATAGCCTTAAGGGGCAGCACGGCAGTCATGGCCTCTGGAGTCCTACAAGTGAGTTCAGGTCTGGGCTCAGGTCTTTAGCCTCAGTTTACTTCATCTGAAAAATGTGGATAGTGATAGAACCCGTCTCAGAGGGTAGCTTTGAGAATTACATGAGGTGAGATCTAGAAAGCTCTTGGCACATTGCCTGGTATGTGGTAAGGGTTCAGCTATTACTGTTTTGGGGTGCGGCTCAGTGTGGGATGGGAGGGAGAGGGGGAAGTGCCCTGCTTCCAGTCTTTACCCCATTCCTTCCTTCCTGCCTGGCCTGGGCCCCTCCTGCACAGATGGCCTAGGTACCCAGCCTGGAGGCCAAGGCTGGATTCCCAGAGTCTGCCTGATGGAGTGAGAATAGCAGGTTCCCTGCAACTCAGGGGAGCTGCCCTGCAGGGCATCCCACATGTGCTCAGGCCCCTGTGCCAGGTCTGGTGATACTTCCTCCTTGCCTTTCAGGATCTCCTATTGCACAGCAGACAAGATGCACGACAAGGTGTTTGCATATATCGCCCAGAGCCAGCACAACCAGAGCCTCGAGTGCCACGCCTTCCTCTGCACCAAGCGGAAGATGGTCAGCGGGGAGGGCTGGGGCTGGGACAGGGTCCAGTGGCCTTGGCAGCCCTGCTGTGGGTGGGGGGCTATCTGGTGTGGGAGGCAGGACCCAAAGGTGACCATTACTTAAGAAGAGGGTGAAATCTCTGGGAACCCCAAGTGGGTGCCAAGAGCTAAGGGGTATAGTGGTGGGGCTGCAGGTAGGCAGATGACCTGCCAGTCAGCCTCGTGTGGGCAGTGGCTAGCCCATGTCCCCAGTGCGTGTCTGGGCCCGTTCTCTCTGTAACGTGATTTGCTGGGTTGAGATTGTTTTGGATCTCCTGTCTTTAATATGGTCTAGGGATGCAGGGCCTTCTGGGGATTGGTCCTCGGAAATGGGAAATCAGGGAGGCCTAGGGTGGAAGGCAAAGGCGAGAGCCGTCAGAGAACCGGGCTTGCTGTGACCGGAATGTGGAGGGCAATGGCTGTTTCTTGGTGCCTCCTGTGTGTCCATTCCAGCTGTGACCAGAGTGTGGAGGACAGTGACCGTCTCTCGGTGCCTCCTGTGTGTGCATTCCAGTGCTAGGCTTCCAGGTCTTCCCTCGTTTAATCCTCACGGCTCTGCAAGGTGGCGACTGTTACTCTCTCCATTTTTTTTTCTTTTTTTTTTATATTTTTAATGAGGAAACAGACTCCCAGAGGCCAGCTGTCTTGCTGTCAGGGTTACAGTGCCACGTTTCTTCCCCTCCCTGTGTGACGGGGGAGTTCAGAGCTCCTTGTCTCATTTCCAGGACACCCCCTGACCACATCTTAGCTGGGATGAGTGGGAACCTTGGTGGTCACTGGGGATTCGTCCTGAATTTGGGGGCAAGGAGTGGAGTGGGTCAACCTTTGGCATTGCAGCTTTTGTTTCTGAGACCCCCCCAGGATCTGAGCATCCTCCCTATAAGGTGTTTCCTGACATCCATTGATGTAGCATTGACACCTGTTAACCTCTGTTGACAGCTCAGAGCCCCAGTCCCCATGCCCTATAGCCCTTGGAACCTAGGAGACAAGATCCCCTTCCCTCCCCTGTCATCAAAGGACATGTCAGGTACATCACAGTCTTTGTGGTCCCCAGGCTTCCTGCTGCCCATCAGGGCACACTTTAGATACTGTGGAAGTTGTAACAAATGATTGCAAATTTAGTGGCTTAACACAAATGTATTCTTTTATGGAGAAGAAAAATGTATTCTGTGACAGAAGTAGATCAGGAGTCTAAACTAGGTTGGCAGGATTGTGTTTTTTTCTGGAGGTTCTAGGGAAGAATCCATTTCCTTACCTTTTCTACCTCCCAGAGACTGATCACCTGCATTTCCGGGTTCGTGGGCCTGTCCTCATCTTCCAAGCCAGCAATGTAGCATCTTCCGGTCTCCTGATTTCATCGTCACATTGCTGCTTTTAGCTCTGACTCTCCTACCCCGCTCAGCACTCCTTCTGATGACATTTGGACACTGAGTAATCTGGGATAATCTCCATCGCCACATCCTTAACTCGCATCTGTAAAGCCCGTTTGCTGTGTAAGGCAGCATCCACGGGTCTCAGGGATTGGGATGTGGACATCTTGGGGGCGGACACACGATTCAGCCCACCACAGGTGTCATGGAAGAGGCACTGTAGGAGGAGACAGTCCAGCGGTCTAATCCTGGCTGATTTGCTGTGTTACCTTGGAGAAGATCCTGCCCGTCTCTGGGGTGCTTGCCTATCAGCAGAATGAGAAGGTTGCCTCAGTGACCTCCAGGGTTGTTCTGAAAGGCCCTAGGTTCTTTTGAACACCTTGTTTCTTTCCTGCAGACTCAGTGTCGCTGGCCACTTGCCTCATGAGGTCCCAGGGCTCCAAGTTGCTGTGGCATCTCCTGTGAGTTCCCACAGATGTGACTCGTGGCTTTGTCTTTTAGGAGGCCACACAGACTTAAAAATACAGCTCCTTATGTCCCCATTGTTCATCTCTTCCTCCCCGCTGACCAGGGCAGGCCCTGGGCAGGGACAGCTGGCCCTGGGTGGGAGGGGCCTTTGACGGTGCAGAGGCTTCCTCTGGGATGAGGGGTCTGGGAGTAAGAGAGAGGTGCAGGCCCAGCTCTTACAAGGGAGACCTGGCCTGTGGTCAGAGAACTTCACACAGACTTGAGCGAAATCAGCCTACCCTCAGGCCATGAGGTCAATTAGAGGAAAACAGAGCCAGGCCACTGCTCAGCCACTGACTGCAGAGCCCTGACCAGGCAGCAAGAAGGGCCCCTGCCAGACACCCAAACTCTTCATCTTTCTTAGTGTGTTCTTCTCGGGTTGGATTGATGGCTGGAGTGGTTTATCTATCTCCCTACCCTTTGCTACCTGGCCTCCCTGCTTCAGGGGCCCTGCAGAGCCCTCTCCAAGACAGCCCAGCCCAGCATGGTGTAAATACATCACCTGCTACCTCAAGGTCTTAGCCCAGCCCAAGCTGACAGTGTGTTGATGGCCTCGACATGTTGGAAATCCTAGATTCTTGGGCTAAGTGGAAGTGTTCTTGGGGGAGGCAGGAGATGGAATAGCTGCATCAGCCTCCGCACCTGCTGTCAGCTCCGCCACAGAGGTTTGGCACCGTCTGTCCTGGCCTGAGCCATGGAGAAAACATCCAAGGCAGTAGAGAACAGCCCAGCTTCAGTACCTGGAACCCAGGGGGGCTTAGTTCTGGGGTGGTAGTAAATCTCACTAACTTCCCTGAAGTTAGAGTCAGTGAGATTTCCCTGAGACACCTTGAATGGGGCTTTGAAGGCTGAGGAGCCAGGAGGAGTTTGCCAGGCCGAGAGAAAGGGGTGGGGTGGTGGGTGGGGAGTGCACACCAGCATGGGATTAACACACGTGCAAGCGCAGAGGGGCGAAGTGAAATGGTTCCCCTGGGGTGGGTGGTGAGGCAGCTTCCGTTTGCAGCGGGCCTTGAATCAGGATGTTGAGGGACTTGAATCGGGATGGCAATAGCCTTGAATCAGGATGTTGAGGGACTTGAATCGGGATGGCAATAGCCTTGAATCAGGATGTTGAGGGCCTTGAATCAGGATGTTGAGGGCCTTGAATCGGGATGTTGAGGGCCTTGAATCGGGATGTTGACAAAACGTCACTCATTGTGGCTGGGGGCCTCCACATCCCTACTCTTCCTGGCTGGGCTGCCGGAATGAGTTCATGACCCATTCAGGTTGGGGGAGAAGGGCTCCTTTCTATATCACCCACCAGTCAGTTCAACTCTGGGGCAGCACAGCCACTCCAGGTCTCCCCTCCCTGGTGCTGCTGGGCACAGCCAGCATAGGGTTCCTCCAGGGAATCCCTTCCATCTGCCCAACCGGGAGGCCTCTGGGCTCCGAAGTGAAGGTGTCGTGCAGGTGCTGGGCCTGGGCTGATGGTAAGCAAAGTGCTACCCCCATTTCCACCCAGGTAGCGCAGGGCCAGGCTGCTCCCTCCCCCATGACCATTGGCATCTTGGAGTGATCCTTGTGCAAGGTTTATGCTTCTGGGGCAGCAGGGCTGTTGGGGGGCATGTGGTTGTCTTGGTCTGAGTTTCTGGCCGCTTTTGAGCCATGAGCAGCCTGGTTCCTGGGAACAAGGAATGTGAAAAACTGGGCAAGGTAGCATCCAGTCAGGATAATAAGGCAGACCTGAAGGCCAGAGGCAGTCAGGAGGGGCGGGCATCCCGCCTGGGCAGGCCTGAGCAGTCCCTCCACCTAATGCTGGTCCTCGGATTCCTGCAGCCACCCCAGGAAGCAGGGCCCACCCCACTCCCAGTCCCTGCCCAGCCTGGGCTTGCAGCCACCTGCACACATCCACCTCTTGGGTTGTATTCAGTTTAACTTACAGCTTGGGACTTCAGGACAAAAGGGTAGGAATGTATGCAAATGAACAAGCAGATTTATGCAACTACAGTCTAAGCTTGTGTCTCCGGATTTCCAGCAGGCTTAAATAACGGCGTTTTCATATCCCTGCCACATTGGGTGACCAGCCCTTGCTTGGGTGGATAGTGATCTGACTTGGGCTGGTAATTAGCCCATATTTTTAGTTCATGGGCAATTCTCAATGGTAACTGGGTCTATTAAACTTGATTCAGATATGACAGCTTAAATTGTAAACAGCTGCGAAGAGTTTCATACTTAATTACCATATTTAAGTTTTGCCATAAAGTGCCTGTACTTCCATCAAAAATGTAAATGTTGGAGACATTCAAATGAGGTTTTATACTTTTGTGAAGTTTAATTGGCACGGATCAGTCAGTTTGTTTAGGAATTTTAAATATTTTTTTAAAAGGAGTTTTAAAGGCAGTGGCCACAGGTCCATTTCTCAATTAAATTGAGTTGTCCGGGGGAGGGCAGGGAGCGGGGCTGAGGCTGGTGAGGCCTGAACTTGTAGACTTGAAAGAGGCTGGTGCTTTCTTCTCTCAGCCAGGGCTTCAGAAGGAAGCTAGATGTTTCCGGCTATAGCTACGAACTCTGAGACTTCCACTCCCAGAAGCTGAGCTGATTAACCCTGGACTGGAATGGCTGAGAGAGGAAGGTGTTGAGATGAATATGGGCTGGGGATAGGTCCTGGCTGGAATGAGGCCTGCACCTCAGATGAATGTAATTCACCCAGCATTGTTGCCACCCCTGGAAGGCTTTGGCCCACTCCGGAGGGCAGGGGTGTTCAGATTGATTCTTGCCTTTAGGGTGCACACAGCTGGGGGAAACACAGACAGGGGAGCCAGTGACACTTTCACATGCCTGGTGCCAGAGGGAGGTGGGTGGGGCTAGAGGAGTCTGGGACCGGTGATAGGAGAGAGGTGGTGACATCTGAGTTGGGTTTGGAGGGGTGGGGGGGAGTTCCCCTGGGGTGAAGGGCCGAGGTGTGGCCCTTCCTTACAGGTGGGTTATAGCACTGACCGGTTTTGGTCCCCGGGCCTTCATTGACATCTTGCTCCTATCAGGAAATTGACAAACCTTCTACTCTCTTTGTGGGATCCAGTTATAGTCCCAACTGGAACCTAACTTTCACCTCTCTGGCTGTGGCTCATTTGGGGCAATGGCTGGGCCATTCCAATTCTGGCTTTTCTGTTCTCCAATTCCAAGGGCTAAGTCCACAGGTAATTAGGGAGGGCTTCTTGGAGGAAGTAAGCCTCACAGTTCATTGAATTTAGGGAAGCCCAAAGGGGAAGGAAAAGACATGGAGAAGAACAGCCTTTGCAGGCAGAGGCCCTAGAGTGAGGGTGAGAACTGTGGTGGGGCCAGAGATGGTAAAGATGGGGCCCCTACTGCCTCTGTGAGGCTGTGGCCTGATGACACCCCAGGCTGCTTTGGAGACCTGGGAAGGGCCAGGACCCTGCTCTGCCCAGCAGGCATTCCAGATCCTGGGATGGAGCTGCAGAAGCTGCAGGGAGGGAGCCAGGGGGCCTGGCCTGGAGTCCCCAGCCCTCCAGTGCAGACTTGCTCTGCCCTGGCTGACACTGCACCCCTCCCCATCCCCACTTCCTGTTTTCAGGCTCAGGCTGTTACCCTCACCGTAGCCCAGGCATTCAAAGTCGCCTTTGAGTTTTGGCAGGTGTCCAAGGAAGGTGAGACTTTGCATCTACATTGTGGGTGTGGTGGGAGGTGGGGAGACACATAAAGGCCCTGGGGTCAGACCTGGACCGACTTCCTGCCTCATCACCCACCTGACTTGTGACTGTGAGCAGGTCCCTTCACCACTCGGAGTCTCCCATCTGAAAAATGGGAACAGCCGTCTCCCTCCCCAAGGGTGCTCATGAGGATTAACTGACATCCAAAAGGTTTCTTTCGTCCCGGCTGGAAACCTGAAACTGCCCCTTGAGATTAGCCACGGCTAATCACCCCTGCCCGGTGATTGCTGGGGACGGAGTGCTGGGGTCTGAGGCTCCAACATGTTGTGCCTTGGTCCTGCAGAGAGAGAGAAGAGGGACAAAGCCAGCCAAGAGGGAGGGGACGTCCTGGGGGCCTGCCGAGACTGCACCCCCCCCTTGAAGAGCTGTGAGTCCTGACGGGGAAGGGGGATTGGCCATGCAGTGTTGGGGTTGCGCTTCATCCAGGGGGTCCCGCTCCTGCCTGGGCTGGGACAGCCTGTTGGTTTTTCACTTTTGTTTTGTTAAATAAATAATACACGTTCATTACAGATCAATTAGAAAATGTAGATAAGGGGAAGAAATAACTCATTTTAGTACATTTTCTTCTAGGTGTGTCCCTATGCAAATATATAAATGTGTCTATCTTTCTATATACTTAACATACTATTGTGTGGTCGCTTAAGAAAACTTAACTATTGTGAATACAAAAGTTTCAGTCTAAGCCATTAGTCAGGTTCTCACTCTGTGGGCAGCTGCGCATCTGCCGTGGGGAGGTGCCCAGGCCGGGCTCTGCTGGGAGGCCTGGGCAAGGCCACATCAGAGGGGAGGGTCAGGGCCAGGACAGCCCAGGGAGGGGGCCCGGAAGGAAGAGGCTGATCTCCCACTGACAACCTGACCGGATCCCTCACAGTGGTCGCCACTGGGAACCTGCTGGACTTAGAGGAGACGGCTAAGGCCCCGCTGTCCACGGTCAGCGCCAACACCACCAACATGGACGAGGTGCCACGGCCGCAAGCCTTGAGTGGCAGCAGTGTTGTCTGGGTGAGTGGTTGTGCGCCCAGCAGATCGGTGATCCTCAGCCTGACCTCTGGGTGAGCCTGGGGCTGCTCCAGGGACCAGGCCCTGGGACCCGTGACTTGTGGGCCTCTGGGAGAACCAGACCCAGCCCGGTAGTGCCCAGGCCCAGGAGAGGGGATGAACAATGTCCCTTTTGAACCTGAGGCTGCGTCCCCAACAGGCTTGGCTCCCAGCACAGCTGTCTCCTCACAATGCTTGGCCTCTTGGCCTGAGCGTCCACACGGCTCTGCCCACCACAAGACCAGCCAAAGGCGCCCTTGTTCTTGGTGTGGCAGAGCTCACTCCTGACACCCCTCCCCCTCAGCTGCCTGAATGAGGACCCAGAGACTTGGGCAGTCACCAGCTTGGTCCCTGACTCCCTCAGGGACTCAGGGCAAGCCCCCTGACCTCTCTGTCTCAGCTTTTGCATCTCAGTGAGGGTGATGACCTCTGCCAACAGAATCTCCCCGAGGAACCTGAAATTTAATTTTAATTTTTCATTTGGAAATAATTTCAGACTGTGTTAGAAAAGTAGTACAAAGAATTCCTGTTCACCCTTCATCCAGATTCCCCAGTTGTTAACATCTTGCATGACCACATTACACTGGTCAGAATCAGGAAACAAACACGATACTGTGCTGTTATATAATCTATAGAACTTACACATTTCTCCAGGTGCCCCTTCAGTGTCCTGTTTCTGGCCCAGGATCCATTGCAGAATCACATGTTAACTTGTCGTCTCTTTAATTTTTAAAAATCTGGGTACTGGGGGCTCCCCTGGTGTCCCTCGAGCCTGTTCTCTGCTGTTCAGGAACCACCCTTGCCACTTGCCCATCCTCACCAGGAGGCCATGGAGGGACCTCACCTGTCGCTTTTCTACTGAGGCTGTGGGACTCCTGGCATCAGTTATCCCTCATGAGCTTGGAATTTTGGCTTGGCTTTTGGAAGTAAATGAAGGCAAGAAAACTTCCTTCCCCACCCTCTACCTTGTGGAATTTGAAAGCATAGAAGTCATCAGGTCTAACGCCCTCTTCTTATTGAAGGAAAAGCTGAGTTTCAAAGAGGAGCAGTGACTTGCCCAAGGTCTCATGGGCAGGTAGCATGGAGCAGGGCACTGAACCCACCTGGGTCTCCAGACACCCTGGGACATGCCCTTTCTCCTCTCCCACGTCTCCAGCTTTGGGTCCTTGGGCTGAGATGCTGGCGATGCAACCAGGCAGGAGGTCTGCCTGAGGCCGTGCCTCCAGGCACCCATCCTGAGCTTGTGTCCTGAGTCCCTGTAGCTTACCCAGGGGCTGGGACAAGCCCCGGCTGTGAGCATGGGCTCCCCCAAACATAGTTCTTATCTCCTGCTTTGTTTTCCCCAAGGAGCTGGATGATGGCCTGGATGAAGCGTTTTCGAGGTAACGTGAGCTTCCTGTGCTGGGCAGGGGGCCTGGCGTGCGTGGGCTGGCCCTGCCGCCCTTTCCCCTGGGGACCTTTTCCCTGATTAAGAACACGAGCCACTCGGACCCCCTCCAGAGCAACAGTCCCATCCCTCCACTCAAATGCTTCCAGGGGCAGGGAGCTCACTGGGGAGGAAATCCCTTCCAGCGTTGTCCAGAGCTGTTAGAAAGTTCTTACTGTTGAGTCAAAAACTATTCCTGGTGGCTGCTCTGCCGCAGTCTGAGCTGAGCGAAACACACTGCAGCTCAAGTTGATTTCCTCCGACTGGCGTGGCCCTCAAAAATGGGCTTTTTTTTTTTTTTACAGGCTTTGCTCCCTCTACAGGTCTGTGTTTATGAACAGGGGAAGGGAGAAAGTGCTTAATGAAGCTCGTGAAGTGTTCCATAGCAGGGAAGGTCAGGCACAGTGAGGAGGTGTTTTGGTATAGCCTTTGGTGGCATTTCCCCGTTTTCCCAGGGGCCATCCTTGTGGCCCCCTGCAGCTTGGGGACATGCCACTGAGAAGGCTGTGGCTGAGGAGAGGCCTGGGCAGGTCAGGGTTCTGAGCCCTGGGTCCCCGACTGTCAGGCCTCCCTTTCTCCCTTGAGACCCTCAGCAGCCTCCTACAGCCCTCCCACATCAGGGGCTTTGTTTGGGGTTGGAGTCAGTGATTTTTGGTCCAGCGGGTGGGGACAGTCAGGGTCTTTGCCCTCCTGCCTCCTCCTTCCTCTTCCTTGCCTCCTTCTTGCCAGGGACTGGTGGAAACCCCTTGGTCCAGCCTGGGGCGAGGGCAACAGCGACACCTTCCCTGCCTCACTGGCTGACTACATCCGCCCTCTGAAGAAAATCTTTTGTTTGCTTTTTCCACATTATTTTGAGCATCATGTGCCCTTTATTAACAATTTTGAAAATCAGCAAAGCATTAAACAGAAAGTAACACCATCCCGTAATCGCACAGCCCAGAGTTTTGGGCTTAATTCATGCTAATCCTATACATATACATTATTTTGCATTGATCAGCTCATCGTATTTGCATTTTGGGATCCTGATTTTTCACTTAACAGCGATGTGTCGCAAGCATTGCTCCAGGCTGTTAAAAGTTCCTCGTAAACACCTTTTCCATTAACTGCCTAACATTCTCTTAAGGGAAGCGGCTATAATTTACTTGACTCTCCCCTATTCTTTTGGACATGTAGGTTGTCTCCGTTTGTAAATTTATTTTTCAAACAGCATGGTGTTGACACAGTTATAGCCAAAGAATCTTCCGTGTTCCCTCCCACAGCTTGTTCCCTACCCCACCCCCACCCGCCCTGCTCCCTTTACCAGCGCTGCCCCTTCTCCTCTTTCCTGGGCATGTCCTGACTGAGCTGGGGCACAGAGTGGGTGCTCTGGCCTCTCCCGGGGGTGGGTGCCCCGCTGGCTGCCCCTGACTTTTCTGAGCTGTTTGACTCTCAAGGGGAGGTGCTTTGATCTGAGGCTTCTCCACCTCCCCTGCACCTGGGGCTTCTTTCTTGGACCATGTGCCCTGCTGTTCCCCACTGGTGCCCCCTCACATCTGACCCTGGGGCGCGCCAGCCCTCGCCCAGGCTCTCGGCTCACACAGCTCTGCCTTCCAGGCTTGCCCAGTCTCGGACGAACCCTCAGGTCCTGGACACTGGCCTGACAGCCCGGGACATGCATTACGCCCAGTGCCTCTCGCCTGTCGACTGGGACAAGCCTGACAGCAGCGGCACAGAGCAAGATGACCTCTTCAGCTTCTGAGGGCCCGGGGCCAGCCGGACACAAGCGGCCCTGACACGTGACGGACCAAAGCCACCTGCTGCGGGGGAGCCGGTTCCGGTACCCACCCGCCACCTCTCCCAGCCCTCAGCACTGTCAGCCTGAAGATCAGAGCTGCAGCCAGTCAGGCAGGGGAGAGATTTTTTTTTTAAGCCCTGCTCTTTCTCTGAGAACCAAAAGATGCCTTGAATATTTATTCAGTGACTTCTGGCTTATGCTTGGAAGCCAGTCTGCATCAGGCACGTCTCCTGCTGCATGACATGTGCAGTGCTGTAATCGGCTCCCGCTTGCTCTCCTGGAGCAAGCTCTGCCCTGGCTGTGGGTATCAGGACTGTGACCAAAGCATTTCTAGTCCCTTCTCTCTTTCTAAGGACCCAAATTTCCCTGGGGGCATCCTGCTTCCTGACAGCTGTTGGATTTCAGTGATTTTTTCCCCTCACCCCCCAGCACAGGAGAGCACCCACAGCCTCAGAAGGGGAATGTGTCCTCCTGCTCTGCTTCCTCAGGGCCCAGCAGGCGGGGTTTGAGCCCTGGACCCCAGGCTCTTAGAGACTAAGGGGCAGCTCCTGACCAAAGATGATACAGCTTGGCACTTTAAAGCATTAACAGCAGGTGTGACCCTGAGGGCTCCTCCATGGTGCTGCATTGAATCCAACTTTCCTTCTGTCCTTCCTCCAGGAGAAGGGGCCCAAGGTCCCCGTGGATGGTCTCCACCTGTGCTTGGAACCAGTGTAATTGGCTGCTCCCTGCTCCCAGGGACTGACACGGAGATCATCTGTGTGATCGCCCTCCGTCGGGCCCCTCCCTGCCTTCTCCCCTCCATGCAAGGCTGTGCTCTTCCTCTGGTTTCTGTGTGTCCGTTTGAGTGTCTGCGCCCCACCTCCCCATACTTCCTGGGATGGTGTGTGAAACCTGACACCTGGATTTACTTGGAAATATTCTCTGACCGCTTTACAGATGAGGAAACTGAGGCCTCAAGCCTGGAGGGGTAGAGTGAACAGTAGAACCCAGGTCTGATGCCAAAGCTGCTTTCTTCTCTGCCTCCTCCTCACGCAACTCACACCTCCTTTTCTTCTAGCTTTGTTGTCCTCCCAGGAACCAAAAAACCCCAGCTATTTTCTGACCAAAATGTGTTTCATAACAAACCATCTGGTGCCTTTCCATACAGAACTGGCAGGAGCCTCGTGTCCTGCTAGCTGTCTCTCTTGTTGATTTCCGTGAAAATGCAAGTGTTTGAAGTCTGCTCATTCCGAGGGTGAAACAAAATCCAACCCTGTCAGAATCACGCTGTTCTCTTTGCTGACACTGTGACCCTGGGTCGGGACATACCAGCAGCAATCTGTCTTTAGAATCTCTTTCCTTCCTCCCCTTTTGCCCCCGTGGGGCTCCTGGCATCCTGAAAGCCAGCAAAGCCTCCAGCATCTTTTCCATCCTGAGGTGCCTCCCAGTGGCCTGGCTTGTCGGAGCAAGTTTCATCAGCCCTAGGGAAAACACGGCCCTCCTGGGAACCTCCTTACCTGGAGTAACCGGACACCTTAGACGGAGGTGCCTGAGGGTGGGGTGGGATTTGTAGGGTCATTATCAGAACATGAGGATAACTTCCTTGCCCCGGCTCTGTAGCCACCTCCTTGGCACCGGCCTCTGTATTTGTCATAAGGCGGCATGGGCGAGGCCTGACACAGGCCAGCCTTGGCACGAGGGGGCCAGGGGTTCTGAGAAGCGCTGCCCTGTGAGGGCCACGCTGGCCTTCGTCTCCATCTCTGGCTAACGGGCTGTCCGTGTGCCTCCTGTGTGTCTGCAGACAAGTCTTGCTGTGCTTTATTTGTGAAACTTTAATGAGGAAAAAACAAATAATAAATGTTCTCATTTTGAAACGCAAGCAGCGCTCATCAGGTGGAGTAGACCGGCGGCAGCATCCGGCGGCTCTTGCCCTTTGGGGGTGGCAGCAGCAGTAGTGACCACAGGCAGGGTGGGGCCGCGTGCCCAGGCAGCACTGAGTGGGGGTGATGGTCTTAGGTTCCTGGGGTTGAAGGCCCAGTGGGGCCCCCTTTTCACCCAGCAGCTGGGTGTGTGTGTGTGATGAGGTCACCTCTGGATGACTCACGGAGGCCACACCAGGGATCCGGTGCATCGGCTGAAGCATCTGAGAGCCTGGGCGGGGGACCATGGCCAGGGGCTGTGAATCCCCTGCAATGTGCATGAGGTTGTGTATATGTCCACGTGGGCGTTTTCCCCAGAGGGGATGTCCATTTCCATCACGTTTTGGACCTCAACACTTTATCATTCTACAGACTTGCTCCGGGCTGAACGTGGACTGGGCCTGGGTCTCAGTACTGGGGACAGGGGTCCAGGTGTGGCCCAGACGAACTCAGGATGTGTGGTTTCGGTGTGTTGGGGGATGGTGGGAAGTATTTCAGTGTCTTGGGAGACTCAGGGTCTAGCCCTAGCTCTGCCACTTGGAGGCTGTGACACTTGATCAGTCACCTCTGGAGCCTTGATTTTCCCATCTGTGAAAATGGTGCAATGACCTCCCCGCTTTTTACCACCCTGGGTTTTGTGTGACTCAGCAGTGACCATCATCCCATTGTTGGTAGAACACTTGGGCATTCAGGTTATCTCAGAACCAAAGGCAACTGGAACTCAATATGTTTAAAAATGGTAAAGTAAAATTGTTAGCAACCATTGTTAACTGAGCTCTTACTATGTGCCAAGGGTTGTGCTAAGCTCTGCACCATATTGGGACGGTTGTGCTGAGCCCAGATGGCATTAGCTCCCGTTACTGCTGAGGACACTGGGCTGGGAGAGGAAGGCAGTTGTGCTTCAAGTGCTGGGCAGGGCCACAGCTGAGCCGCTAACCTGTGTGGCCCTTACTCCGCCATGTCCTGGCTTCCCAGGAGCCCAGTCTGGCCATATGCTGCCCGAGACCACCTGTTGAACTGTGCGGTGACCCTCACAGAAGGGCCACTCTCCAGAGACTCCCCAGGCCTCTGCCCCTCAGCTGCGGCTTGTGGGGGTCCCCTTGGACATGTATCTCTTTATCCCTTTCAAACGGTGGTATTTTAAGTGTCCAGAACCCAGAGGCAGAGCCCTCATATCAGCATCAGGCTGACTCCCTGTGAATTCTCAGTGGTTCATGGATGACTAAGAAATCCTCCCCTTTCTTCTTTCCCTCATAATCTGAAAAGACACCCAACAAGTTCATCTTTCGGTTTAAATTTGGCCAATGTCTTTAGTCTCCGGATGTCTCGGATTATGAATCCTGAGCACCAGCCGTCTGCTCTTTCATGCATAAGGGATGAAGCCAGGGAGAACAAAGTCGCCTTTCAGATTTGATGTGACCTTCAGCTTCACTGGGTGGATGTTGGGGTCTTCTCTCCCAGGAAGAGATCCTATCCCGTGTAAATCTCTCTGGGGACTTTTCAACAAGCCTGGCTAGGGAATAGGGGCAGATTCGCATCTGGGTTGCCGGCTTGGGGCCTGGTCTTCCTCCGGCCTCCCTCCCCCGACCATTCCCAGGTACTGATCAGAAGAGGTGCCCGTTTGTATATTAAGTAACCCGGCCGGGCACAGTGGCTCACACCTGTAATCCCAGCACTTTGGGAGGCCAAGGCGGGCGGATCATGAGATCAGGAGATCGAGACCATCCTGGCTAACACGGTGAAACCCCGTCTCTACTAAAAATACAAAAAATTAGCCGGGCGTGGTGGCGGGCGCCTGTAGTCCCAGCTACTTGGGAGGCTGAGGCAGGAGAATGGCGTGAACCCGGGAGGTGGAGCTTGCAGTGAGCCGAGATCACGCCACTGCACTCCAGCCTGGGCGACATGAGACTCCGTCTCAAAAAATAAAAAAATAAAGAAGTAACCCTTGGGCCTGTGAGGTCTTTTGCAGCTAACAAGGACTGTGATACTAGTCCTTGCAACCTCACGTGCTACCAGGTAGGTAATCCTAGTCCCGTCTTCCTGATGAGGCAGCTGAGGGTGAAGGAGGATCAACAAGTTGACCAAAGTCTCACATCCACTCAAGGGCATCTGGGATTTGAACCCTGCTCTCTGACCCCAGCGCTCCGGATTTCCACTGTACAGTGCCTCTCCGTGCAGATCAAGGCAAACCCCAACCGAGCTGCCGTGTCCTGCTCTGCCTCACCAGCAGCCCCAGCTACCATGGAAGACACTGGAAGCAGCTGGCCAGTGGGTGTCTCCACAGGCAGAAGTTGACTTCCTAGCTAGACACCAGAGCAGATCCCACCTCTTCCCCAGTGGCTGCCCTTTGAGGCCACTTCTCTGGACGTGCCTAGTTTAGAACTCCACAGGGGTGTGTCTTATTGCATTGAGACCCTGCTTTGTCCCCAGTGGCATTGCTCAACCTGCCAGTGGGGCCCACAGTGAGCGTTGGTGCCCCTCAGAGAAGGAAGGCTTCCTCTGGAAGGTGAATGCCAGCCTCGGAAGGGCAGGAAGGAGGGTGCACATCTTGAACACTAGCAGCATCCACACATACCAGCTAGTTTAAGCTGCTGCGTGGCGCCTGTGCTTGTAGGTATTGTGAGCACATTTTAGAGATGATGATACCAAGGCCTGTGAAGGTTACATGATCAGCCAGCCTCACACAGCTATTAGGAGGCAGGCCTGGAACTCAGAGCCTGTGTGTTCTCCACTGTGCTGGGTGGCCCTGCCTCGGCAGGTCACTTGGGACATTGGCAAATCCGGATGACCTTGCTTGCTTAGGAACTTCTGAACCCAGCCCAGAATAACCTTAGCCAAGTGTCCAGCACAGAGGTACTGGATCAGATGGTGCGTTTGTCGCCAGGACAGATGTGGGCTGTGTCATGAATCCTTGTTGCCAGACAGCAATTCTGACTGCACCTGCTGAGCCCCAGCACGGCCTGTCTCAGGGTGACTGAGGCACAGCTGCCCTTGGCCCCCTCGCAGTCCAGGGGTTATAGTTCATGGTGCCCCGGGAAGCCCCCGGGCATGGGCTGGGCTTGCACTGGGCCAGCGGGACACTGGAAGTCAGAGCTGAGGTATGGCAGCTGGGGAAGCCGGGGCAGGCTCCTAGAAGAGGGGCATATTCCTGCTGGGTATCGAAGGAAGAGTAGAACGGTTGGCGAGTGCATGTGCTAGCCTGGGAGCTCCCTGAGGACATGCCTGTTTGATTTGCCCCATGGCCTCAGTGCCCAGCCTAGCACCTGGCACAGAGCGGCCATCAGTGAGTCAGTTCATCTGGAGGGGAGAACCAGCCTGGCTCCCATGAGAACTGTGAGAAAGGGCAGCCCTGGCTCAGCAGGCAGCGCTGGAGTCCCTGCAGCCTGGGGGGCCGCTTTGCCGGCTGTCAGACCCTTCCTGTGACAGCTCCTCAGTGTGCACTGGATGCATTGGGCTTAGGCGCTCTGGGTCTCCATCACACACAGCCCATGGCACGGCATGCCCAGCCCAGTTTGGTAAAACGTTGTGTGGTCCACCCTCTGCCCCAACCAAGATCTTGGTTTTCGTGCTGTCTTCAAAGTGAGATTCTAGAATGATAGTGCTGGGAGAGCCCCTGATGGTTCCCCAGCCAACCCACTGTGCTTATAATGGGGAGTTGAGACCTGCAGAGGGCACAGGACTTGCCCGGGACTCACGGGCAGTTAAGAGAGCTGGGATCTGAGCCATATTTTCCACCGACTCCATGCCCAGTCCTTCATCCACCTGGCGGAAAGGAGAGATAAGTCCCTTCCATTCTCGCTAGAAGGGGGCCATGTGCTTGCGGGGAACTGGATGTGATGATGGTAAGAAGAGGCTGGAGAGAGGACCTTGGTGGATTCTTGAGCATGTAATGAGCACCAGCTCATCATCCATCTCTCCACTGTACCCCTCAAGGGCGCCGAAGTCTCATCTGCAGCTCAGGCTGCTGGCCAGACACCTAGAAGAGGGGGCATGGAGCTGCAGTTCCGAGCGCAGCCTCTGGGGCCACAGCAGTCAAGACTGGCTTTCAATCCCAGACGGCCGCTTTTTAGCCGCAGAAACAACTTAGTAGCCTGTATCTCAGTCTCCTCACCTGTTAAATAGGATAAAGGTGCAGTCCAAACAGAGAGGGGCTGCTTTGTGGGGCGGGGGGAGGTCAGATAGGGGTGGGGAAGACCAGCCTCTCCCGAGGGGTAAGGCCCACCCAGGGTAGCCGAGGTGGGGAGGAGACAAGTTGTGTCCTGCCAGCTCCCTGATGCACTCAGGTACATGCTCAGGCCCCACCACGTTGAGACCACCACATTATGCCCTCAGTGGAAAAACTCAACAAACTCCACTGTCTAGCCAGGAAAGCATTCCAGTCTAGCTGTTTCCAGTAGGAAGGTATTTAGTGAAGAGCACCAGATCACAAAAGCCCTCGCAGGTCGAGGGTGCAGGTGGTCCCTGCAGGGGATCAGGGATCTGGCGGCTGCTGCTCCTGTAGGTCCTGGTGGCTGCATCCCGGGGCAGAGCTGGCCGGAAGCTGCTGGCAAGGGAAGTTGGGAAGAGGTGGTTTGCAGGCATCCAGCCCTTGCGGCTCAGGAGGGCACAGGGAAGGGAAGGGAAATGGTGCTGAGGTGCAGCAGACCCCCTGGCACCCCACCACCCTGACACTGTTGGGGGGCAGGGAGGGTAAAAGGAGCTGAGGGAGGTTAGCCCGGAGAAAACCTGGCTGCCACACCTATGTCGGGAGCTATGCCGAGGCTTCGCACACATTATGTAATCCTTAGGATAGCCACGTGAGGCCATGAACTGACCTGATCGAGATGTGAAAAGCTAGGACAGCACCCCAGGGCTATTTCACGTGGCCAGGACCTGCTCCTGCCTCTCCCTGAGCCAGGCTCGGGTCAAGGGTCATTCATCCAATGCCCAGCGATTGAGTGCCCACCACATGCCAGGATGCATGCCAGGCGCCTGGAACATGGCAACAAACACAGCAGAAATCCCCATCCTCATGGAGCTGATGCTCCCCCAAATATGTATAAATATTTGTAAATATGTAAAAATAGGTGTGGTGTAAGCACTCCAAAGGAAAAAGGGCAGGGGAGGGGATGGGGAGTGGCCTGGCAGGCAGCACTGCTGCACCTGGGGTGGTCAGCGTTGGACAGAGTGCTGGAGGAGGTAGGGAGGCCCCAGAGAAAGGGCACCTGAGAGGGCAAAGAGCAAGCGCAAAGCCCCAGGATTGCAGTTTGGAATGTGCCAAGGGCAGGAGGAGGTCTGAGGCTGGAGAGGAGGGAGGAAGGGGGTGAACTGGGAAATGGGCTTAGAGCAGGTGCAGGCCTGGACCACAGGGCGGTGGCAAGGCTCAGACCTGCTGTGCAGGGCTCAGCACAGCCAGGGGCAATGCAGAGACTGAGGCTCTAGGAGACTGAGGCTGTCATCCAGGGTCAGGCCCAAGAGAGAGCAACCTCCGGGCTTGCAAGCAGGCAGATGGAAGGTTGAAAGGGCAACCCCGTGTCCTCCTGCTCTGTTGTCTGAGTGGGGGCTTCCAGGTTTGTTGAAGAAAAGGATATGTGCATGGCCAGCTGCCTGGGTTTGGTGGTGGTCCCAAATCTGTGTGTCGGGAGCCCTGTGGGTGTCTGTGGGCCTCTGGCAGTAGCCTGATTCAGCGATTGGTGTATCCCATGTGATGTGGAGGGCTGGTGTCTCTTGGTCCCTGCCAGCCGAGCAAGAGGCTGATGCAGCGAGTGTTCTGGGCATGCTATATCATTTCTCTGGGTGTGCATGAGTGAGTCTGTGTTGGCTCCGTGGGCCTGTATGTGCCAGGAGCATGTAGACCTGAAGGTCTGTACATGAGTCAAGGGTGAGAGGCCTGTGTGTTCCTTGTGCGTCCGTGGGTTCCTGCTTGTCCGTAGTGGGCAGCAGTGAGGGTGTCTTTGACTCTGGCCTGTCATTGTCTGTTTCATGCTCACTTGACATTCCACAGCTCAGCTCTAGTTCTTGGAACGAATGGAAACAGACAGCCCACAGGACCCAGTAGGACTGGCCTGTGCTTCTTGGGTACTTGGGTTCAGGGTCTCCTCCCCAGGGGTCTCTGACAGCTGAGGTAGGGATGACTCACCGTCCCAGTCCCCAAATGCAGTGCTTTAAACTCAGAGACCCTTTCTTCGGGCCACAAGGCTGGACCAGGGCTCTCACCACCCAGGGGGAAGACTGTATGATGTTTAGGTCTTGCCAGCCCCAAGGAAGAGTCAGATCTCTAAACCTGGGGCCCTCCTGGGAAAGCCAGGACTCCAGCACTGAGGAAAGAGCATGGAGGTAGAAGTCAAAAGGACCTGGGTTCAAATCCCACTTTTGGCCAGGCACAGGGGCTCATGCCTGTAATCCAAGCACTTTGGAAGGCTGAGGCAGGTGGATCACTAGAGTCCAGAAATTTGAGACCAGCATGAGCAACCTGGAGAAACCCTGTCTCTACTACTGCTACCACTACCACTAATAATAATAATAAAATGAGCTGGGCGTGGTGGCATGCATCTGTAGTCCCAGCTACTCAGGAGACTGAGGTGGGAAGACCACTTGAGCCTGGCAAGTCAAGGCTGCAGTGAGCTGTGATTGCACCACTATACTCCAGCCTTGGCCACAGAACGAGACCCTGTCTTACAAAAACAAACAAACAAACAAAAATCTCATTCTGTCATTTCCTAGTTCCAAAACCTTAGTCAAATGGCTGCTCAGTTTCCTTATCTGCAGAGGCGGGACCGGCCTCTTGGGCCTACTATGGACAGTAAATGAGCACTGAGTATGTGCCCACCCCTGGGCTAAGAGCTTTACACGAATGACCCCATTGGCTTCTCACAATAACTCTCTGGAATGGGTACAGGCCCCATTTTGCAGAAAAGGAAACTGAGGCCCAGAGAGGTAGTGTGACTTGACCATGGTCACTCAGCTGGGAACAAGTAGAGCCAGGATTTGAACCAGGCAGTCTGACTTCAAAAGCAGCAGCATGAGGCTGGGTGCAGTGGCTCACGCCTGTAATCCCAACACTTTGGGAAGCCAAGGTGAGCGGATCACTTGAGGTCAGGAGTTTGAGACCAGCCTGGCCAACATGGTGAAACCCCATCTCTATTAAAAAAAAAAAAAAAAAATTACCTGGGCGTGGTGGCATGTGCCTGTAATCCCAGCTACTCGGGAGGCCGAGGCAGGAAGATCGCTTGAATTCGAGAGGCAGAGGTTGCACTGAGCCGAGATCGTGCCACTGCACTCCAGCCTGGGCAACAGAGTGAGACTCCTCAAAAAAAACAAAAGACGCAGTGGCTCACGCCTGTAATTCCAGCACTTTGGGAGGTGAAAGCAGGTGGTTCACTTGGGGTCGGGAGTTCAAGCCTGACCAACATGGAGAAACCCCGTCTCTACTAAAAATACAAAATAAGCCGGGTGTGGTGGCGCATGCCTGTAATCCCAGCTACTGGGGAGGCTGAGGCAGGAGAATCACTTGAAACCAGAAGGCGGAGGTTGCAGTGAGCTGAGATCATGCCACTGCACTCCAGCCTGGTCAACAAGAGTGCAACTCCATTTCAAAAAAACAAAAAACAAAACAAAACAAACAAAAGTAGCAGTACGAGACGGAGAAAGGAAAGCAGAGCGCCTGGCTTTGGGTGCCCAGCCAGTGGTGGCCGTTACTACTGAGACTCAGAGGGATGAAGCAACTCGCCACAGGACACACAGCCAGGAAGGAACGGGGCCAAGATTCAAGGCCAATCCTAACCCAACACACCGTCCACTTTATCTTTCACAGAGGCTCTCTCTCACCCCGTCCAGCCTGCCCTTCAATGGAAACTGAGATGGGGCCCAGATTTGGGGTGGGACTTGGCTAAGGTCACACAGAAGGAGGCTGCCCCTCCTGGTGTGGAGGTGGCAGCATGGTGCTATCAGGCAGAGGCACTAGGAGTGGCCCTGAGACACAGACCCAAGGAGGAGCCAGCGGTGTGGTTCAGGCCTGCACCTGCTGTCTCTAAGAGCAGAGGAACTTCTGCCTGGTGCAGGGAGCCTGGAGTGGCTCCACGTGGGAAGGCCTTGGTCGGGCTGTGGATGTCCAGCCAGTGGTTCCCTCCCGTGGCGATGTTCCTGTGAGCGTGGCAGTCGGTCCTAGCCCCACTTAGTCACCCCAGGCGGCAGAGACCCTGTGCCATCCCCACATCCACCGCCTGAGAAAGATCGGGAGGAAGCATGTCCTGAACGCTGCTTTATTGCAATAAGTTTGTGGAATCAGCTCATTACATTTAATTAGAATTATTTAATTAGAATCTTAATAAAAGAGTAGAGCAGGAAGGAGGCTGATGAACAGAGGTGAGAGCTTTGCTAAGCGTGAGGAGCAGACCCAGCTGGGAGGTGGAGTGGGGGAGGGGCTGCCAGGATGCCAGCCTGGATGGCTAGGCAGAGGGGACGTGCCAGGACCACCAGGACCCGGGCTGGGCTTTCCCTGACCTGTTCCTTACCAGGTGGCCCTGTGGGCAGGTCCTGGGCTGGTTTCCTGCCCTCAAGGAACTCGAGGTTCATGCAGGGAACTGACGAGGAGCCAGACAGTTGCCACGCCCAGTGCAGGAGGCAGAGTCACACGCCAGCCAGAGATGGGCGTCGAGCCTGGCATGCGGTTAGGAAGCTTTCTAGAGCAGGGAGGCCTGCGGCGAGACCTCACTGTGTTGCAGTTAGACGAGGAGGGGAAGGGCTCCAAGCAGGTGTGAGGGAAGGCGGAGCATTTGAGGCACCTGGCGGGGGACAAGACAGGGTGCATAGCAGAGGCCTGGCGCCGGGTGGCTGGCTCAGGTCCCGGCATCACCGTGAGTTGGCTCTGGCAAGTGACCTGGGCAGGTTATGCCACCCTTGGAGCCTCATCTTCCCCATCTGTAAATGGGGGTGATAGTGGGGCTCTCGTGTGGATGAGAGGAGCTGCAGAGAGCACTTGGAACAGCGCCTGGCACGCGTCAGTGTGTGTGCACAAGCTAGGGACTGTTGTTAGGATTGTCGCAGTGGAAGTCTCCAGCAGGTCATCAGTTACACAGGTTAGGAGCTCAGGGGGCATCTGGGCTGGGGATGTAGCTCTGTCATCAGTGAAGCGGCAGGTGTGGGTGAGCACCCCCACCTCCATTTGCTCTTTCCTCATTCCCTGAAAAAAAACCAGTTTTATTCAGAGATCTGACCCCAACAGGGCTCTGGCTCTTCAGGGAACACTGGGAGAGTTATTTCCTCTCTCTCTCTCTGTCTCTCTCTCCTCAGTGCACAGAGAAGCAGGTGACCATTGACTAAAGACAAAAATCAAGCTTTTAAAGCATTAAAATTAGTTTTATACAGAAGTCTTGCTGATGACTATAGACAGAGGCCTATGGCCTGCAAGCAGCCCTCCAGAGAGGGTTTGTCAGACAACTCCGGCACAGCATTTGAGCCCACTGCTGATATGCAGCTGCTGGAGGTTCAGTAGTGCAAAATCACATCGAAGTTTGGGTGCAGGAGTCCATCTGGTGATAGATTACAGGGGCATCATCACTAACCCTGTTAGACATCATTACCTTATGTGTAGGAAAAGGCAAGGACTAGGGTCGTTTATCTTTTTTTTTTTTTTTTCTTAAGACAAGGTCTCACTCTCGCCCAGGCTGGAGTGCAGTGCAGTGGTGTGATCATGGCTCACTGCAACCTCAACCTCCCCGGCCCAAGCGATCCTTCCACCTCAGCCTGTTGAATAGCTGGGACTACAGGCATACATGCCACTGTACCTGGCTAATTTATATATTTTTTGTAGAGATGAGGTTTCACCATGTTGCCCAGGCTGGTCTCAGACTCCTGAGACTCAATCGATCCATCCACCTTGGCCTCCCAAAGTGCTGGGATTACAGGTGTGAGCCACTGTGCCTGGTGTGGGGCCATTTATCTTTTAAAGAGTATAGTGACTCAGGCGAGAGACGTGAGGGTTTTGTCTTTAAAGCATCTTTCTGGAGAGCTGTACATTGTCGCAGAATCAGGGGCTTGTGAAATTATGCTGGCATGCAGAAATGAGAAACAGGGCTTCTTAAATTTGTTACTTTGTCATACATGACCCATGCCACCCCTTCAGAGGACCAGATCTGGGATGAAGCTAACAGTATGCAGTATGCCACCTCTCCATGTGTTGTTTGAAGCCTTGACTTGTAGCGTTTGTCGATTTCCTAGTATAAATATGGCCACCATGGCCAATGTCAGGCTACCAACATGACATCACTTAACCTAGAGTTAAGATGCACACAGTCTGTTCTTGCAAGGCAGAAAGACCCAGCTCCAGCACGCCACTCGGTGAGGCCAGCCCTGAGAACAGCAGAGCTAGGAGTGAAAAGCACCTGCACACAGATCTGCACCAGGATCCGCCTCCACGTGCGCAGCTTTCTGTTACTTGGGGCCAAATGGGTCCCACACCCTGCAGGGCTGCAGGGCAAGAAGAGAAGAAAACCCAGGAGTAGCCCAGGGGAACTGATAGGATTTATGCAGCAGTCAGAGGAAGAGGAGGCGGTGAACTCAGCTGCCACTGTAATGTGGTGATGCTAAGGGTCAGATTTTACATTTGGTTTTTCACAGACTTAATCCTGCCACCATAAAAGATAAGAGAATTTTTTTTCAGCACAGTTACAGAAAGTTCCTAGGCTCCAGTCTATGCCTTGAGCTAAGAATTTAGGGATTTAAGCTTGTTATTCTTTTTCCTTGAATTGCCCAGTGCCACAGAAGCAGCTACCCCATCTCTGAAATCTTCATGCCGTTCATGTGTTCAATAGCAGTGTCGACTCAGACCCTCGAAGCTCTGCCTTCAATGGCGCTTTTTTCCCAGATGGCCACAGGCCATAATTTAATTAATTAATATAACTTAATTAGCTGTTTCACCACTACATACCACAGCTGCTAGATTCTCATCCCTGAACACTAACTGGATTTTCCCTTCCTTCAGCTCCGACTAGACCAGATCATCATTTCCCCGAGGGTACGGAGCCCAAAACCCACCCCCTCCAACCAATTTCCAAACCCGCCAGATTTCTGAATTGAAAACAGTGGAAACTGACCCTCGCTAATTTAAGGAGAAAGGAACTTATTGGAAAGACACCAAGGAGCTCAGGCAATTGGCTGGAGAAGTGGGCTCAGAGAGAGAACAGCTGTCGAGGGAGGCTGGCAGTCAGGACACAAGCAGGGTGCCCCTACAGAAGATGTCTGCTTCTGTCTGTTCTGTCTGTTCTCCGCAGATTCAGGATAGGCTCCTGATGGCTGGAGTCGGTGTCATGCCTGCTCCTAGCTGACTAGGGTGAACATCAACTTCTGTACAGGAAGACAGAGCTGTCTCCTGTAAGGTTCACTAGGCTCGAGGCCGGGCACAGTGGCTCCTGCCTGTAATCCCAGCACTCTGGGAGGCTAAGGAGCACCACTGTACTCCAGCCTGGGTGACAGAATGTCTCTAAAACAAAAAAATTAAATAAAAAAAGGGGTTTGAATGCTGAGTGAGAAAAAAACAAAACAAAATCAAAAGCCAGAAAATATTCACCTTGGCTAGACACTGTGCTAACATTTTGGCTTCATTATCTCAATTTAATCTTCACAATTATTATTATTTTTGAGACAGGATCTCAAATTGCCCAGGCTGGAGTGCGGTGGCACAATCACAGCTCATTGCAGCCTTGACGTTTCTGGGATCAGGTCATCCTCCCTCCTCAGCCTCCCAAGTAGCTGGGACCACAGGTGTGAGCCACCATACATGGCTAACTTTTTAATTTTTTTTGTAGAGATGGAGTCTCACTACGTTGCCCAGGCTGGTCTCGAACTCTTGGTCTCCAGCAGTCCTCCTGCCTTGGCCTTCCAAACTGCTGGATTACAGGTGTGAGCCACTGCACCTGGCCCACAATTATCTTTCAAGAGGTGCTGCTTTTATCAACCCCATTTTATAGATGGGGACCAGGCTCTGAGTTTCTTCATCAGTAGTTAACCCCAGGCTTTGGGATACTGTGAGAACCCGGCAGGACACCATGAATCCTGGATGGCTCAGAACCAGGCTCTGGAAGAGTTTCCCTAAATTTAGGCCAGCCTTAGTCTGTTGGCCCTAGCAAAAGCAGGAAGAGCCTGTCTAGACTGAGTACTTTCTAATTCTAGATGTTACTGCCATTGGCCTGCTTGGGGGCCGGTCTTGGACCAAGAGGGTGCCATGCTGGGCTGGAGAGCTTCTCACCAAAAGCAAATGGGGTGTGAGGAACATGTGTTCTCTGCCGGGCCTCAGCACATGGGCAGTCTGTCGTGATGCTCGCTGTAGCCAGCAGCCTGGGGCGGGGGCACTGCTGAGTAAACTAGGAGGGCGGCTGAATTCTGAGAAGCAAGAGAGGTAGGTATGGGCCCCTGGCCTCTTGAGCTGGGGAGAGGAGAGGGTTTCTGAAAAAGAGAGTTACCAACCAGGGCCCAAGCACTGACGCAGGAGACTCCTGCGATGGCTCAGGTCTCCCCCATCAGACCAGGAGTTCCTGAATCTGGGGTGGTCCGTTTCCCTCTTCGGGCTGGAGGCTCTGAAGGGCAGAACTCTCGCTCCTCTGACACATCGGGAGCTCCTGTGTGCAGGGCCCTGTCTCCCACCTCGGGCTGAGGCTTCTAACGGCAGGGCGTCTCTTCCCTCCGACTAGGGCACCTGAAGGGCTAAGTGTTCCAAGACAGCAGTGTCAGCAAAGGATGCGCAGATTTGAGGAGTGGGACCGGCAGAGCTGGATGAAACCTGACTATGCTGAAGGGGAAATGGAGACCCCGGGAGGGGCAGGGACCTGCTGAGTGCCTCCCCAGGCAGTAGCTGACCTGGACCGCATCCTTGTACTCCTGCTGAGGTAGGAGGATTTGGGGTAAGGAGACAAAGTGTGGCCTTAGGAATACAGCCCCCAGAGCCAGGCAGGAGGGGCAGTCCCGTAGGGCTCAGGTTCAAGCGTGAGGCTGCCAATACCGCCCCTTGGAAGCGCCTCTGTTGTTCTGTCCTGGATGTTTGAGTCCTTGGCCAGCTTCCTGCGCAAAGGCCTCATCTCACTGAGATGGACAGATGTGCACAGCTGGGGGAGGGGCTTGGTGAAATCCAGCCCTGCCCAGCGCAGGCCTGGGCTTCCCAGGGGTGGAACTTATCTGGGTTCTGGTACTGATCTCTGCCTTGGCCCTGTTGTGCAGCCCTGGGCAGTGTGAGCCCTTGGGCCTCAGTTTTCTTGTCTCTCAAATAAGGGAAGCTCTTCATTCTTTCATCAGACATTGACTGAGTTGGTACGTCCTTGGCCCACTGACTCCAGTATTTGGGGGTGCATTATCTGGTTCTAAGATACTTCCCCCACTCTATTTTAAAATTTATTTCAAAAAATTATGTTAGAATAGTCCGGGTGTGGTGGCTCACGCCTGTAATCCCAGCACTTTGGGAGGCCGAGGTAGGTGGATCCCTAGGTCAGGAGATCAAGACCATCCTGGCCAACATGGTGAAACCCTGTCTCTACTAAAAATACAAAACTTAGCCGGGCGTGGTGGTGGGCGCCTGTAGTCCCAGCTACTCAGGAGGCTGAGGCAGGATAATCGCTTGAACCCGGGAGGTAGAGGTGGCAGTGAGCAGCAATCACGCCACTGCACTCCAGCCTGGGCAACAGAGCGAGACTCCATCTCAAAAAAAAAAAAAAAATTACCATTTTAACCTTTTTAAGTGTACAGTTCAATGGCATTACATACACTGACATTGTACAGCCTTCCCCACTGTCTATCTCCAGAACTTTTTCATCACCTTAAACTTGAATCCCCCTCCTTTTAAAAATTACAGCTTTATTGTGATATAATTCACATATCATACAACTCATTTAAAGTGTACAACGAGCCGAGCACGGTGGCTCACAGCTGTCATCCCAGCACTTTGGGAGGCCGAGGTGGGCGAATTACCTGAGGTCAGAAGTTCGAGACCAGCCTGGGCAACATGGTGAAACCCCGTCTCTACTGAAAATGCCAAAATTAGCCAGGTATGGTGACACAGGCCTGTAATCCCAGCTATTTGGGAGGCTGAGGCAAGAGAATCATTTGAACCCGGGAGGCAGAGGTTACAGTGAGCCGAGATCACGCCACTGCACTCCAGCTTGGGGGACAGAGTGAGACTCTGTCTGAAAAAAAAAATTCCATTCCACTCTCTTTTTGTTTGCATGGTTTCTGAGAAGTTGGATGTAATTATCTTTGCTCCTCTGTAGGTGAGGTGTTTTTTTTCCTTTGGCTTTTTTGGGGATTTTTTTTTTTTTTTTTTTGGTGGAGTCTCACTCTGTCACCCAGGCTGGAGTGCGGCGGAGCCATCTCAGCTCACTGCAACCTCCACCTCCCAGGTTCAAGTGATTCTCGTGCCTCAGCCTCCTGAATAGCTGGGATTACAGGTGCCTGCCACCATTCCTGGCTGATTTTTTATACTTTTTTAGTAGAGACGGGGTTTCGCCATGTTGGCCAGGCTGGTCTCGAACCTCTGACCTCAAGTGATCTGCCCAATTCAGCCTCCCAAAGTGCTGGGATTATAGTCGTGAGCCACCGAGCCCAGCCTTTTTTGAGATTAAAAAAAATCTTTGATATTCTGTTGTTTGCAAATAATATGCTAGGTGTAGATTTGTTATTGTTGTTGTATTTATCCTGCTTGGTATTCTCTGAGTTTCCCGGATCTGTAGTTTGGTGCTTGACATAAATTTGGAAAAATTCTGTTATCATTGTTTCAGATATTGCTTCCATTCCTTTCTCTTTGTCATCTCCTTCTGGTATGCCCATTATACGTACGTTACACCGTTTGTAGTTTCCCATCCCTATCCATTAGAAGCCCCTATGCCATCCTCCACCATGTCTCTGCACTCCTGACCCCCCAGCCTTAGGCAACCACTAATCTGCTTTCTGTCTCTACGAATTTGCCTGTTCTGGACATTTCATATAAATGGATTCCTATGACATGTGTGGTCTTTTGTCTGGCTTCTCTCACTCTGTGGGATGTTTTCCAGGTTTGTCACGTTGTAGCACATGCCAGTGCTTCGTGCCTCCCTCTTTATTTTTAACATCTGGCTTCTCCGGCACAGGGGCTGAGAGAACAGGGGCTCGACAGGCAATATCTCCTTCTTCATCCACCCAGACGGTGCTCCTGTCTGTGGGTTGAGCCTGTCAGCTGCCAAGGTCCTCCGCATGGCAGGTGTCTGAACGCTGGCTCTGTGGGAACATGTGTGTGCTCTTTGGAGGTCCTGTGGGGGCCTCAGCCTCCACGGTCACCTGCTGTGGTTATCTGGCTCCTAGATAACCTCTTCCAATGCCCCCCAACCCCCTGCTCTTGCCTGCAGCAGTCCGCCCCATGGTTCCTGTTGCTGGGGCCCCTTGTGTGGTGGGTGTCTTCTTGGTTGGGTCCCAAAAGATGGTACAAGTTCAGCTCTTTTTTCTGTGTTCTCTGCTGGCCTCAGCAAATGGCAGGCATGCGGACTGCCTTACTGCCGGTCCCTTCCACCCTGCCATTTCTCTCCACTACTCTCTTCCCCTGCTCAGACAGGCCCAGGGACAGAACAAGTTGGCCACACCAGCAAAGGTCCTCAGGAGGGAGATGCCAGTCTTGCCTCTCAGCAGGGACCTTCCCACCTCCATAATAACATGTGATTTTCTTGGTGCCTCTCCCACTGGGCTTGGTTGAGAGGGGTCTCGGGTGGTGGAGAAGAGGAGAGAAAATCCACAGCTTCCATATGAAGCTGAAGCTTCATATCCCCGAAGAATCCCTTCCCCCACATAAATCTAGAAGTAGAGGGATGGGAGGGCCAGTCTTGCCTTCTCAGCAAGCCCTAGAGGGAACATCTGGCCCTATTTGTTGGGGCCTGTCTTCAGGATTTGGGGTGTTCTGCAATTCTTTACCCTGGCTCTGGACCCCAGTTGTCAATTCTGGGGCAAATGGAAAAGTTCCTTCTGCTATTCTGTTCCACATATAACCCCAGCCTCATGTTACAGTCCTGGCAAGTGCTACAAAGGGCAGGGCAGAGAAGGTTCTGATCTCATCTGGGGGTGCTCTGAGGAAGTGACTTTTATAGGTCAGACCAGGTCAAAAGAATGGCATGTCCCAAGGTCCCAAAGCAAGAAGCAGTGTGGCACATGGGGAGATGGGAAGACCAGTTGGTGTGGGATGGTGAGACTGAGGGCAGAGCGGTGAGAGTTGAGGCTGGTGGTGGCGACAGTGGCAACAGCAACATTTATAGATCATTTCTGTTTATGCATTTCTTATTTAATAATCACAAAAGAGGAAGTAGCTCCGATTATGTCTCTTTCGTAGATGGAGGTACGCATCTTGCTCAGAGAGGTGAGGCGATTCACCTGAGAGCACACAGCAGGTGTGTGGGGAAGTTGGGGTTTTAACCTGGGTCCAGAGCTGGAGCTGGCCTCCAGGCCTGTTCGAATCTCCTGTGCTCCGAGATCCCAGCAGACCCAAGGAGGGGCCAGTCTGTCCTGCCCCTACCCACCCCTTCTCCCTTTCTACTGCCTACTCCCGGGAGCCTGCATGAGGGGCTGGAGTGGGCATGAACAGGTCAGCCTCTGAGACAAAGGAGGCCTGATTGGCAAGAGAAGTAAGGCCTTTGCGGTCAGCAGGCCTGGGTTTTAGTCCCCACACTGCCCCTCACTGGGCTGTGTGACCCTCGGTCAGATTCTTCCTTTTTCTCTGATTGTCAGTTTCTTCATTTGTTAAATACCCACCCTCCTTGAGAGTGTCATTTTATTCCCATTTTACAGATGGCCCAGAGAAGGGAAGCAAGACAGTGGCATCCAGGAGCCCAGCACCAAGCCCAAGCCCCCTACACCTGGCCATCATATTTCCAGGGGTCTGCGCAGTGCCAGTCCAAGGGGACTAATTGTAGGCAATGTGGATGGTTTTTGTAGATGCCCAGACTTCTGAAGACAGGCGGCCCAGGGGCTCTCATGATAGGAGAATGGGAATGGCCAATCCAAAGAAGAGAAAGCGTGACCAAGAACTTGTATTCAGATTGGGTGGCCCAGGGGCTGTCATGATAGGCTGGCTGGAGAGAGTTGCAGCCTGAGCCCCCTCCCTGTCCCTGCACTCATCTCTGGGCCTGCCTGAGAGCTGACAGTGCTGCGGCCGCATCTGATCTGGGCAGACTGGTCCCTGCAGACACCAGCATCCATCAGGGCCACAGCATTTCCTAGGGCCACATAACCTAGATCTCTGCTTCCCATGTACGTGTGCGTGTGTGTGTGCATGCACGTGTGTGTGCCTGCGGGTGTGTGCGTATGTGCGTGTGTGTGTGTACATGCATGTGTGCGCGCACACGTGTGTGTGTGTGTGTTTTGGGTCGGGGAGGGGGCTGAGTTAGGAGGTCTGGCGCACAGCACTGCAGCAGGGGTGGGGGCTCTGTTGAGGTGTGTCTTTGCCCTCGCTGGGCTTCTCCTGCCTCACTCCCAATCTGGGCACAGTTCACACTCCAGGCCTGAGCAGATGGGGGCCCTGACCAGGGACACCTGCGCCCTGACGGTCCTCAATTCACTCTCAGATGCAGATTCACATCTCTGAGCCCCAGCCTGAGATGAACCCTGACTCTAGTTCTAAGCTGAGACCCAAAGCTGACCCTAGAGTGAGCTTGACCCCAGCTCCATGCTTAGCCATGATCATAGTCCCAGACTGAGCCCTAATCCTGGTTCCAGGGTGGATCCTCAATCTGGTTCCAGGCTGAGCCCTGAACTTGCTCTAAAACTGAGCCCTCATCTTTTAGACAATTCTTTGAACCCTGTTCCAGGCTGGGCCCTTACTATACACTAAACTCTAATCCTGGCCCCTAACTAAACCTTGACTCTGATCAGAAATTCTGTCATGATTCACTTCTATTTTATTTATTTTATTTTATTTTATTTTTGAGACAGAGTCTCACTCTGTCGCCTAGCCTGGAGTGTAGTGGTGTGATCTTGGCTTGCTGCAGCTCCAGCCTCCTGGGCTCAAGCTATCCCCCTGCCTCATCCTTCCAAGTAGCTGGGACCACAGGCATGCGCCACCATGCCCTGCTAATTTTATTTTTTATTTTGTAGAGACAGGGTCTTACCATGTTGCCTGGGCTGGTCTTGAACTCCTGGCCTCAAGTGATCTTTCTGCCTCAGCCTCTCAAAGTGTTGGTATTACAGGTGTGAGCCACTGCATCCGGCCATGACTCACTTTCAATTTCAGTCCTGACCTCTGTCCCTAGCTGATCTGTGCCTGTGACCACAGTCTAATCCCTAATTTCCGAACAACAAACCAACCGTTAACCTCAAACCTAGCCCAAATGGGAGCCCAAGATCCCTTCCAATGGCAGGACTTGTGCTGGAACCAGAAGGAAAGTTAGTGTTTCACCCAGCAGAGTTGTGGAAACTGTGCACATAGGCATGGAGTGGGAATGTGGAGAATGGAAATGGCCAACCCGAGAAGAGAAAGAGTTACTGAGAACTGCTGTCCACAGTGGGAGTGGGCGCAGCGGGAGGACTCTGGATGCAGTCACAGCTGGGGCTCAAATCTAGGCTCCACCTCGTATCAGTAACCTTATTTTGGATGGGTCAAGTGTGTGTGGGGAAAAGAAAGAGAGATCAGATTGTTACTGTGTCTGTGTAGGAAGAAGTAGACATAAGAGACTCCATTTTGTTTTGTACTAAGAAAAATTCTTCTGCTTTGAGATGCTGTTAATCTGTAACCCTACCCCCAACCCTGTGCTCCCTGAAACAAGTGCTGTGTCAACTCAGGGTTAAATGGATTGAGGGCTGTGCAGGATGTGCTTTGTTAAACAAATGCTTGAAGGCAGCATGCTCGTTAAGAGTCATCACCACTCCCTAATCTCAAGTACCCAGGGACACAAAACACTGCGGAAGGCTGCAGGGACCTCTGCCTAGGAAAGCCAGGTATTATTGTCCAAGGTTTCTCCCCATGTGATAGTCTGAAACATGGCCTCGTGGGAAGGGAAAGACCTGACCGTCCCCCAGCCCGACACCCGTAAAGGGTCTGTGCTGAGGAGGATTAGTAAAAGAGGAAGGAATGCCTCTTTGCAGTTGAGACAAGAGGAAGGCATCTGTCTCCTGCTCGTCCCTGGGCAATGGAATGTCTCTTGTAAAACCTGATTGTATATTCCATCTACTGAGATAGGAGAAAACCGCCTTAGGGCTGGAGGTGGGACATGCGGGCAGCAATACTGCTCTTTAAGGCATTGAGATGTTTATGTGTATGCATATCTAAAGCACAGCACTTAATTCTTTACCTTGTTTATGATGCAGAGACCTTTGTTCACGTGTTTACCTGCTGACCCTCTCTCCACTATTATCCTACGATCCTGCCACATCCCCCTCTCCAAGAAGCACCCAATAATGATCAATAAATACTAAGGGAACTCAGAGGCCGGCGTGGATCCTCCATATGCTGAATGCCTGTCCCCTGGGCCCCCTTTTTTCTTTCTCTATACTTTGTCTCTGTGTCTCTTTCTTTTCCAAGTCTCTCGTTCCACCTAATGAGAAACACCCACCGGTGTGGAGGGACAACCCACCCCTTCAAAGTGGCCTCACAGAGGTTGTTTTTCCATCTTAAAGTGGGTCCGTCCTGCTTTTCTCTTGGGTCATGGAGCTCCTTCAGAGTGTCATTTCCATCTTGTCTTTAGGTCCTATGTGCTCTCTCCCTGCTGCCTGGACCACTCCTCTTTCCACGTCCACTTCTGCATCTGCAAGATGTAGTGTTCCTTCCTCTAAGAAGTCTTCCTGGGCCGGGCATGGTGGCTCACACCTGTAATCACAACACTTTGGGAGGCCGAGGCGGGGGGATCACCTGAGGTCAGGAGTTCGAGACCAGCCTGACCAACATTGACAAAACCCCGTCTCTACTAAAAATACCAAAATTAGCCAGGTGTAGTGGCGCACGCCTGTAGTTTCAGCTACTCAGGAGGCCGAGGCAGGAGAATTGCTTGAACCTGGGAGGTGGAGGTTGCAGTGGGCTGAGATCACACCACTGCACTCCAGCCCAGGCAACACAGCAACACTCCATCTCAAAAGAAAGAAAGAAAGAAATATATCAAGGGCTGGGGGTGAGCAACACTAAGGAGTATGCTTGTCGAGTGTGTTGGTTGACTTTATGCATCAACTTGACTGGGGTAAGGGATGCCCAGATAGCTGGTAAACCCATTATCATTATGGGTGTGTCTGTGAGGGTGTTTCTAGAAGAGATTCACATTTGAATCCATAGACTAAGTAAAGAAGATCCACTCACATCAATGTGGGTAGGCACCATCCAGTCTCTCATAGAATGAAAACATGGAGGAATAATATAGAATATAGAATAAAATGCTGGAGGAAGGGTAAATTCTCCCTCTCTCTTCTTGAGCTGGGGCCTCCATCTTCTCCCGCCCTCCAGCACTGAAGCTCTTGGTTTTTGGGTCTTCAGATTTGGGCTGAATTACACCAAGGCTTTCCTGGCTGTCCAGTTTCCAAATGGCAGGTCATGGAGCTTCTTGGCCTCCATAATTGTGTGGGCCAACTCCCTCTTACAGGCCGGGCACGGTGGCTCACACCTGTAATCCCGGCACTTTGGGAGGCCGAGGCAAGCGGATCACGAGGGCAAGAGATTGAGGCCATCCTGGCCAACATGGTGAAACCCCGTCTCTATTAAAAATAAAAAAAATTAGCTGGGCATGGCGGCACGCACCTGTAGTCCCAGCTACTTGGGAGGCTGAGGCAGGCGAATCACTTGAACCCAGGAGGTGGAGGTTGCAGTGAGCCAAGATTGTGCCACTGCACTCCAGCCTGGTGAAAGAGGGAGACTCCGTCTCTAAATAAATAAATAAATACACTCTTATATGTATATCTCTCTGTATCCTATTTGTTCTGTTTCTCCAGAGATCCTGACTAATACACCAAGACCCAGGGCTGCATGCCCAGGACTCAGGAAGAGTCTCGAAGAATCCTCTGCACACAAGAACACTGCTATCCGCCAAAGCTGATGTCAGCTATTCCCTGCAGACTGGCCTGGTCCAGCAGAGCCAGCTCTGCTAAACTACCAAAGGCAGGAAGAAAATGAGCCACCAGGGGCCTCCACACTTGTCTCTCATAAAAGATATATGCTCCACAAGGACAGGGGTTGAGTCCGTCTTGTTCCCTGCTCAATAATTGTGTGCTATGGATAAGTAAATGAATGGATCAAGAGATAAGGATGGAAGAACAATTTACAAACCCGAAGCATTGTGCAAGGCAGGGCATAATTGGGTAGGAATGCTTCTTCTAGAAGTTATTCCTTAGGAAAGGCCAAACAAAAAGTCTATTAATAGACCCGATTAATAAACATCAGCCAAGGTAAATGTTAACAGGAAGTATTTCTGCAAATGTTGGCGGTCTCTCAGGCTGGGCTCAGAGTAGGCTGGCATGCTGGCGAAGAAGGCTTCCTCACTCCTGTTTGCTCAGAACATGTTCTCAGGCCTAGGGGAGCCTCCTTCTTGAACCCCAGAATGGGTGCCACAGTCCCAGGCTTGCTGCATCCTAGAAGCTCACCCTACTTCAGTATGCGGTCAGATCCAGGTACACAGGGACACAGTGTGCGGTCAGACCCAGGTACGCAGGGACGCAGTGTGAAGTCAGACCCAGTTAGATGGTCCTTAAACATGCCATGCTGGTTTGTCCCTGGGGGCTTCACTTGTGCTCTTCCATTGTTCCTCTTTTCCTCACTTCCTTCGGGTTTCCGTACAAATGTCACCTCCTCCGAGAGGCCTCATCTGACCCCACTCAAAATTAGCAGCCACACAGAGGTATAATATGCTGAGAAAAATTTAAAAATAAAAATAAAATAGCAGCTGCTGTTGCCATAATTATCCATTAAAAAAAAATCCCCTAACCGTTTTAATTTTTTTTTTTTTTTTAATTTTTGAGATGGAGTCTCCCTCTGTCTCCGAGGCTGGAGTGCAGTGGCGCAGTCTCAGCTCACTGCAATCTCAGCTTCCCGGGTTCTGGGCTCAAGCAATTCTCCTGCCTCAGCTTCCTGAGTTGCTGGGATTTACAGGCATGCACCACCACCATGCCTGGCTAATTTTTGAATTTTTAGTAGAGACAGAGTTTCGCCATGTTGGCCAGGCTGGTCTCGAACTCCTGTCCTCAGGTGATCTGCCCACCTTGGCCTCCCAAAATGCTGGGATTACAGGCATGAGCCACCGCACCCTGCCTTAATTTCTTGAAAGGGCTTATTACAAGTTGAAATTGTATATAAAATACATTTGTTTTTATTAATTTTATCTGATTCCCTCTTCATTCTAGAGGGAAAGTTGGACAAAATACATTATTTTTTCTTTTTTTCTTTTATTTCTTTTTTTTGAGATGGAGTCTCACTCTATCACCCAGGCTGGAGTGCAGTGGTGCGATCTTGGCTCACTGCAACCTCCATCTCCCCGGTTCAACCAATTCCCCTGCCTCAGCCTCTTGAGTAGCTGGGATTACAGGAGCTTGCCAACACGCATGGCTATTTTTTTTGTATTTTTAGTAGAGGTGGAGTTTCACCATGTTGGACAGACTGGTCTCAAACCCCTGACCTGAGGCAATCCACCAGCCTCGGCCTCCCAAAGTGCTGGGATTACAGGCATGAGCCACCGCTCCTGGCCTTTCCTTTTCTCCTTTTCTTTTCTTTCTTTTCTCAGAGTCTTGCTCTGTTGCCCAGGCTGGAGTGCAGTGGCATGATCTTGGCTCCCCTAACCTCCACCTCTGGGACTCAAGCTGTCCTCCTACTGAGCTCAGCCTCCCGAATAGCTGGGACCAAAGGCGCATGCCACCATGCCTGGTTAATTTTTGTATTTTTTGTAGAGATGGGGTTTTGCCATGTTGCCCAGGCTGGTCTTGAACTTCTGGACTTAAGTAATCTGTCCACCTCGGCCTCCTGAAGTGCTGGGATTACAGGCGGCAACCACCGTGCCTGGCCATTTTTCTTTTTTTTCTTGAGATGGAGTCTCGCTCTGTCACTCAGGCTGGAGTGCAATGGCGCCATGTCGGCTCACTGCAACCTCCACCTTCCGGGTTCAAGCGATTCTCCTGCCTCAGCCTCTCAAGTAACTGGGACTACAGGCGTCCGCTGCAACGCCCAGCTAATTTTTTTTGTATTTTTAGTAGAGACGGGGTTTCACCGTGTTAGCCAGGATGGTCTCCATCTCCTGACCTCATGATCCGTCTGCCTTGGCCTCCCAAAGTGCTGGGATTACAGGCGTGAGCCACTGCGCCTGGCCCATTTTTTGTTTTTTAAAAATAAATAAATAAGTTTGTCCTGTTTACTGCTCTATCTCCAGCACCTAGAACAGCGCCTGGCACCTAAGCAGGCATTTGGTAAAACTGTGCCAAATGAGTGAGTGAGGACAGAGTCCTAGTCCTTTGCCAGCCCCCTCTCAGCAGCGCAGGCAACTGGCCCAGCTGTGTCTCCCGCACCGGCCGTTGGGCGGTGTGATGGAGGCAGTGCAGGATGCCTTGTGAGGCCGAGGAAGGACTTGCAGCCCTGCTGGGAGGACGAGGCAAGGCTTCTTGGGTGACGCCACATCTAAACTGAGATCCGAGGGCTGAGTAGGAATTCTCTTAAAGGGGAGGAGAGAGGGCCGGGAGCGGTGGCTCACGCCTGTAATCCCAGCACTTTGGGAGGCCGAGGCGGGTGGATCACCTGAGGTCAGGAGTTCCAGACCAGCTTGGCCAACATGGCGAAATCCTGTCTCTACTAAAAATACAAAAATTAGCCAGGCATGATGGTGGGTGCCATCATGCTACTTGGGAGGCTGAGGCAGGAGAATTGCTTGAACCCAGGGTGGAGGTTGCAGTGAGCCGAGATCACGCCATTGCACTCCAGGCTGGGTGACAGAGCGAGACTCTGTCTCAAAGAAAAAAAAAAAAGAGAGAGAAGTAGAGAGTTCAGGATAGAGGGACATACAGGTGCAAAGTTCTGAAGGCAAGGGAGAGTCTGGCAAGTGGGTAGAAAATAAAGAAGATTCATGGATGTGTATGAGAATGGGGAGAGCAGGGTATGCTCATGAAGGATATGGAGTGGCTCTTAAGTCTGGACATGACATGCCCAGAACAAATATCTGCAAATAGCTCCAGGAACTTTGCATATCCAGCATCTCTTGTCCTGGTAATAAATACTATTTGCTTAATATTTTACTTATAGCTGAATCACTTTACTTAAATACATTCATATAAAAAGGCAACCCTCTGTAACACTATCCTAATTTGTATGATATACACAAAGTAACAGTAAAACTAAACCAAACGAAAACAAAATTCAGATGCTCCTTGACTTAACATGGTTACATTCTGATAAACCCATCGTAAATTGAAAATATCCTATGTCAAAAATGCATTTAATATTCCTAACCTACTGAACATCATAGCTTAGCTTCACCTCCCTTAAATGTGCTCAGAACACTTAAAATAGTCTACAGCTGGGCAAAGGCATCTGGCAACCCAGTCCATGGTGGAGTATCTGCTGTCTACCCTCATAGTCCTGTGGCTGACTGAGCTGCAGCTCCAATTCAAAGCACACATTGCCAGCCCAGAAAAAGATCCAAAATCAAAATTCCAAGTACAGTTTCTACTCAATGCTCATTGCTTTTGCACATCATAAAGTCAAAAAAATTGTAAGTTGAACCATCATTTAAGTCAGGGACTGTTTGCAGTGTTATATTTCATTGCCTAAGACTCTGATTTTGCAGTCTACTTTCTCTTTTTAAAAAGGGAGAATCACAAGTGTCAACAAAGTGTTAAAGACATGGTAGCACCAGATGGAACTTTCTGTCTCAGTTCTTTCTAAGATTACTGTATTTCAGTAATTACACAAAATAATTTTTTTTTTTTTTGAGACGGAGTCTTGCTCTGTCACCCAGGCTGGAGTGCAGTGGCACAATCTCAGCTCACTGTAACCTCCGCCTCCTGCATTCAAGCAATTCTCCTGTCTCAGTCTCCTGAGTAGCTGGGATTACAAGCACGTGCCACCACACCCAGCTAATTTTTGTATTTTTAGTAGAGATGGGATTTCACCATGGGGGCCAGGCTGGTCTCAAACTCCTGACCTCAAGTGATCCGCCCTCCTCGGCCTCCCAAAGTGCTGGGATTACAGGCGTAAGCCACCGCACCAGGCCAAATAGTCTTATAAGTGGTACAATTTCCACACATAGAGAAACTTGCTGTAAACTTTTCAGGTGTCTGGCTGAATAGGAGTAGGATATGGAAGAGGAAATGAGGTAGATAGCTAAGAAAACCAAACAAGCCAATCAATCAATCAATCAAGTTTTGTCCTCTCACTCCCTTACATTGTAAAACCTACTCATCCACCCATCCAATCACCTGGGCATACACCTGCCTGCCCATACACCCACTGACCTTTCTGTTTATCTGCCTGCCCATCCACAAACCCATCTACTTACCCACTTTTATCTGCCTGCCCCTCTATCTGAGCATCTTCCCACCTGCCAAATATATGTACTCACTCTCTCCACCAAACCACTTTCCTAAACATTCCCCATCCTTTCCTCCATCTACCTACCTGTCCATCCACTCATTGTCCATTTATCTATCCATCCACCCATTCATTCAGCCATCTATCCACCCAACCTTCCATTCACCTGTCCATTCATCTACTCATCCACCCAACCTTCCATTCATCTGTCTATCCATTCTTCTACCCAAACTTTCATTCAGCTGTCTATCCATCCATTCATCCACCCAAGCTTTCATCCATCTGTCCATCCATCCATCTATCCATCCATCCATCCATCCATCAATTCCTCCATATGTCCACCCAAGCTTCCATCCACTTATCCATTTATCCATCTGTTCATCTGTTAATCCATTCATCTATCCATCTACCCATGCGTCCACCCTTCTGTCTATCCATCTATCCCACGAAATACAATCCCACATAATACAGTTCCCTAGTTCTCCTCCTATTCTTTCTAACACAGAAACTGTGGCCATGACCTCTTTAATTGATTTCGGATCTGGAGTCTTATTGCTTCGTACAACCCTCAGTCCTACCTGAGTTGCTTCTCGGATTGTCCCTGAATAGAATCTCTGAAAATCACCTTATTCTTGCTGTCCCTGACCCCTTTCCCCCATATACTCCTCCCTGGGTCTTCTTTTCCCACAACCTTACCAGGGCAGAGGCCTAGAGAGTCAAAGCTAGAAGGACTTGGACAACCAAGTCCAGTGCTTCCAGTTTCTAGATGGGAAAACTGAGGTCTACAGTGGTCAAGGCACTTAAGCAAGGTGACACGGTGAGCCAGTCACAGTGCAAGGAATCTTTACTTTCCCAAACTAAATCCTCCAGTTCCTGGAAGTATGTATTGATTTCTAAAATGACAGGGCTCAAAGCATCCTTAGACATCAGCTCATTCAGTGTTTTCTCACTCAAGGAGAAGGGCCTCACACAGAAGGAGGTTGGGAATGGTCTAGTTGCTGAGTCCTACATTCCTATTCTTTTTTTTTTTTTTTTTTTCTTTTTTGAGATAGAATCTCACTGTGTTGCCCAGGCTAGAGTGTAGTGATGCAATCTTGGCTCACTGCAGCCTCTGCTTCCCAGGTTCAAGTCATTCTTCTACCTCAGCCTCCATAACAGCTGGGATTACAGGCATGTGCCACCACTCCCGGCTAATTTTTGTATTTTTAGTAGAGACAGGGTTTCACCATGTTGGCCAGGCTGGTCTCAAACTTCTGACCGCAAGTGATCCATTGGCCTCAGCCTCCCAAAGTGGTAGGATTA
This sequence comes from Pongo abelii, assembly GCF_028885655.2. NCBI lineage: Eukaryota > Metazoa > Chordata > Mammalia > Primates > Hominidae > Pongo > Pongo abelii. The sequence goes on along the minus strand of NC_071985.2, from coordinate 208,067,001 downwards.
TAAGCGTGAGCCACCTCTCCTGGCTCCTACATCCCTATTCAACCACAGGATAGGAGTGTGTAAGATTTTTTTGAACAAGAGATTTTGCTGCTAAGAAAAAGGTTTAAAATCTTTGTTCTTATCCAATGCCCTCACTTTATGAACAAGGCAGCAGGCTCAGGGAGGAAGAGGTTCTTACTTAAGGTCTCATAGTAGGTAAGTGGCAGAGCTGGGTCACTAACTCAGGTCTCCTGACCCTGTCATTTTTCTTTGCTAAGCATCTGCTGGCTTTAGAGGGACCTGAATTGTGGTGGCCAGGGAAGAGGGAATGCTATTCTTCTATTTCAGGAATTCCCAGATCTGGCTTAGAGAAGGCAACTACTGCAATTTTGCTGTTCATAAACTGATGAGATACTACACTTTAAAAAAAAATCATATGTGGGCTTGTCATGGTGGCTCATGCCTGTAATCCTAGCATTTTGGGAGGCCGAGACGGGCGGATCACCTGAGGTCAGGGGTTGAAGACAATCCTGGCCAACATCGTGAAACCCTATCTCTACTAAAAACACAAAAATTAGCTGAGCATGGTGGTGCACACCTGTAATCCCAGCTACTCAGGAGGCTGAGGCAGAAGAATTGCTGGAACCCGGGAGGCAGAGGTTGCAGTGAGCCGAGATTGCGCAACTGCATTCCAGCCTGGGTGACAGAGGCAGACTCTGGCTGCTGAGGGAAGGCAGGCAGGGTGAAAATTGTACTCTAAGTCCCTCCTGTATGATGGCTTCTTCCCTTCTCCTTTTTTCCTCTTTTTAAACATATATATTTTAAGGCTGGGCCCAGTGGCTCATGCCTATAATCCCAGCACTTTGGGAGGTGGGCAGATCACCTGAGGTCAGGAGTTAAAGACCAGCCTGGCCAACATGGTGAAACCCCATCTCTAATAAAAATACAAAAATTAGCTGAGCATGGTGATGGGCACCTGTAATCCCAGCTACTTGGGAGGCTGAGGCAGGAGAATCGCTTGAACCCAGGAGGCAGAGGTTGCAGTGAACTGAGACTGCGCCATTGCACTCCAGCCTGGAAGACAGAGCGAGATTCTGTCTCAAAAAAAAATATATATATATAAAATATATTATATATTAGAATACATATAATATATAATATATATTATATATTAGAATACATATAATATATATTATATATTATATATTATATATTAGAATATATATAATATATAATATATAATATATATTAGAATATATATAATATATAATATATAATATATTAGAATATATATAATATATAATATATAATATATATTAGAATATATATAATATATAATATATAATATATATTAGAATATATATAATATATAATATGTAATATATATTATATATTAGAATATATATACTATATAATATATATTATATATTAGAATATATATACTATATAATATATAATATATTAGAATATATATACTATATAATATATATTATATATTAGAATATATATAATATATTATATATTATATATTAGAATATATAATATATAAGAATATATATAATATATAATAGATATTGAATATATATAATATATTATATATTATATATTGAATATACATAATATATTATATATTATATATAATATATTATATATTAGAATATATAATATACACTATATATTGAATATATATAATATACAATATATACTATATATTGAATATATATAATATACAATATATACTATATATTGAATATATAATATACAATATATACTATATATTGAATATATAATATACAATATATACTATATATTGAATATATAATATACAATATATACTATATATTGAATATATAATATACAATATATACTATATATTGCATATATATAATATACAATATATACTATATATTGCATATATATAATATACAATATATACTATATATTGCATATATATAATATACAATATATACTATATATTGCATATATATAATATACAATATATACTATATATTGAATATATATAATATACAATATATACTATATATTGAATATATATAATATACAATATATACTATATATTGCATATATATAATATACAATATATACTATATATTGCATATATATAATATACAATATATACTATATATTGCATATATATAATATACAATATATACTATATATTGAATATATATAATATACAATATATACTATATATTGAATATATATAATATACAATATATACTATATATTGAATATATATAATATACAATATATACTATATATTGAATATATATAATATACAATATATACTATATATTGAATATATATAATATACAATATATACTATATATTGAATATATATAATATACAATATATACTATATATTGAATATATATAATATACAATATATACTATATATTGAATATATATAATATATACTATATATTGAATATATATAATATATAATATATATTAGAATATATGTAATATATATTAGAATATATATTATATATTAGAATATATATTATATATATTAGAATATATATTATATATTAGAATATATATTATATATATTAGAATATATATTATATATTAGAATATATATTATATATATTAGAATATATATATTATATATTAGAATATATATATTATATATATATATTAGAACCAGGGTCTTGCTATGTTGCCCAGGCTGGAGTACAGTAGCTACTCATAGGCATGATCATAGTGTGCTACAACTCCAAACTCTTGCCTCAGCCTCCTGAGTAGCTGGGACTTCAGGCATGCACTGCCATGCCCAGCTCTTCCCTTTATAGCTGTCTCTTTGCCTTACAAATTCTGTTAAAGTTATGAGAGCTGAGCACACTTTGCTCACTGTGATTGTGGGTTTTGCCACTGAAAATGGCAGTCCCACGCAGGAGAGACACAGGATACTTTCCTCCCCCAGTACACAGGGCAAATGGCTCTCTGCTCCCTGAGTGGAGGGGAGCAGTTTTGGGGATTTTTGGACTCCTCTAGCTCAGCTCCATTTGAAACTCAGCCTGTTGATGTTCTCTGGGATCTAGGGCCAAGCTCTCTAGCATCTGACCTTGTCCTGAGACCTTCCACCTGCACCTGCTGTCACTCTGAGTTTTTTGTTCTCACCAGCATTTGCTGAAGCATCATCCTTGTTTATCTGCCCTGTCTGGGCCTTTTAACACAGGTGAACTCACCTTTGTATAACATCATGCGATGGTTAAGAGCAGGCTCTGGAGTCAGGCTGTGTGGGTTTTCATCTCAGCTACACTGTTTACTGGTGTGCTCTTGGGCAAATTTCTTAACCAGTTGTGGCCTCTGTTTCCTCGTCTGTAGAACGGACATATAAAATGATAGGAAGATCAGAGAAAATACTTGTGCTGGGATCCGAAGGAAGAAGGGAAGAAGAGAGAAGGAAGAGAATCACAGATAGAAGCAAACAGCGTGTGCAAAGCCCTGTAGCAGCAAGAAGAGGCAGGGAGACCAAGAGAAGGCCCAGGACTGCAGAGAGGTGACAGCTCAGCTTGCTCAGCCTCTTTTGTGTGTGTCTTCCTGTACTAGAGAGACTCAGAAGCTAGATGTCTCTGAAGCCAAGGGTGCAGGTCAGATGCAACTTAGGCTCTACCAATCAGATGTACCACAGATGTTAATGTTCTAAGGCGGGGGCCATGTTTCTCTGGTCTTTGGACAAGCAGAGTCAAGGAGATATTTGTTTTTCCACAGCAGCTGTTGCAGAGGGCTCAGCGTCTATATCCATGTGTTATGACTGTAGGGGAAGAGCTTGGGTCACCCATTCTGCGGCATGGGTCAGGGTAGAGTACTGTCCTTCCTGGAGCCGGCAGGGGTGGTGGTCACCTGATTTCCCAGCTTCTTGATCATGGTGGTGGCTGCAGCTCCCCTGGCAGGCCAGTTCTGCAGTGTTCTTCTGGGGATCATTTCTGGAAGCTCAGCCTAGAGTCAGCCTCTCCAGCCCTCACAACACTGGTGTAAGTACCTTTCCCTTGTATTAAATTCCTTTCTTCCTAAACAAGCTGCTGCAGTTCCTGTGATCTGAAACGGAGACTGACTGTGGTGTATTAAAGCGAACCATAAAGTTTTCCCATTGAAAAATGAAGCTTATTTCGCCTCCCTTCAATTGGCACTGGCCCTGTGACTGCTTAACCAAAAAGAAAGTGGTGGAACTGATGCTCTGTCAATTCTAGGCCTAGCCTGGAAATTAAGAGCTACTGGAATGCTCACTCTTGAGACACTCTGTCTCAGAATCCAGCTGGCATGCTGTGAGAAGCCCCAGCCACATGGAGGGCTGCATGTTGGCACTCCAGGCAACAGCCCCAGTTGAACTCCCAGGCAACAGCCATCATCAACCATCAGACATGTGAGTAAGCTACTTTGGAAAGCCAGCCCAGTCAAGCCTCCAGATGACTACAGCCCCAGAAGAACCATACAGCTGAGCCCAGTCAACCCAGAGAATCACAAGAGATATAAACAGTTGTTTTAGGGCACTAAATGTTGGGATGATATGCAGTAAAAGATAACAAAACACTGACTGCTACAGGCCAAGGAAGCAAGAGGCAGCTGGAGGAGTCAGCAGAGGTGGATTATTAGCCAGGCCATGGTTAGCAGCTTTATGGATATCCGAGGAGATAGATAGAAAGATAGAAAGGTGGAAAGGTGGCTGGGCGTGGTGGCTCATGTCTGTAATCCCAGGGCTCTGGGAGGCTGAGGTGGGCAGATCACATGAGGTCAGGAGTTCGAGACCAGCCTGACCAACATGGCAAAACTCTGTCTCTACTAAAAATACAAAATTAGCTGGATGTGGTGGCGAGCACCTGGAATCCCAGCTACTTGGGAGGCTGAGGCAGGAGAATTGCTTGAACTCAGAAGTCGGAGGTTGCAGTGGGCCGAGATTGTGCCATTGCACTCCAGCCTGGTCAACAGGAGCAAAACTCTGAAAAGAAAGGAAGAAATAAGAAAGAAAAGAAGAAAAAAAAAAAAGAAAGAAAAAGGAAGGAAGGAGGGGGAAAGAAAGAAAGGAAGGAAGGAAAGAAAAGAAAGAAAGGTGGAAAAATGACATAGTAGAAAGGTGACATTGCATCTACCTTTCATATGGGCCATTCTGCCTGCTATATGGAGAACAGATTGTAGGGAGCCAGAGAGGTGGACCAGCCTGGAAATTATTGCTATTGTTGAGGCAAGAGCTGAGTGTGGCTTGGGACAGGGGGTAGTGGTTGAAAGGGAGCCAGGTAGATGCATCAGAGATAAAAGGATAATACTGGGTGTTGGCTGAGGGGCTGCATGCTCTCTGTGTGAGTTCTACCTGCCTAGTTCCTTCTAAGGGCCTCGTACCTCTACAGAGTCACACAATGGAAAGAGCAAGGGCTCAGGTATCGGATATATTGGGTGTTAATCTTATATCCAACACCCACCTGCTGTGTTACCTCAGGCAAGTCACCTAACTTCTCTGGACTTCAGTGTTCCTCTTCAATCAAATGGGACCATAAGAAGGATGATAATAATAATTTCATTGATTTGTTGAGCAGTGCCTGGCACACAGTAGGCACTCAATAAATATTTGTTGAATAAATGAATTGAATAGGCTGGAATTGAGGGGGGACAAGGAGGAAATGGTCTCCTTTACCTGCAAACTTGCTCTATAAAGAACAGATTTCCCTTCTTGACTCCTGCTGATAATTCAGGCAGATCTATAGCTTTCTGTTCCCTTTTGGTCAAAGTAAACAGTTTCATTTTGATAATTAAAACTCATGGCAGTAACTAGAAAGTCCACTCTGACCCAGTGAAATGTAAAATTTTGATTTCCCCTCCAGTTTGAAGGTGAAACAAATCCCTCCTTCAATCAGTACCTACTGTGTGCCAGCCCCTGTGTATGATATAGTCAGCTAAGGGCTTGAATCATCAGGAAAAATACAGGAAAGCCTGTTAAATTTGAATTTCAGATAAATAATGAGTGTCCTTTTAGTATATGTATGTCCCCAAATAATGCATGGAGCATACTTAGTAAAAATTATTTGTAGCTTATCTGAAATTCAAATTTAACTGGACTTCCTGGCCAGTATTTTTTTTTTTTTTTTTTGTGAGACAGAGTCTCGCTTTGTTACCCAGGCTGGAGTACAGTGGCACAATCTCGGCTCGCTACAACCTCTGCCTCCCAGGTTCAAGCACTTCTCCTGACTCAGCCTCCCAAGTAGTTGGGATTACAGGCGTATACCACCACGCTCGGCTAATTTTCGTTTTTTTGTTCGTTTGTTTGATTGTTTTAAGTAGAGACAGGGTTTCCCCATGTTGGCAAAGCTGATCTTGGACTTCTGACCTCAAGTGATCCACCTGCCTCGGCCTCCCAAAGTGCTGGGATTACAGGCGTGAACCACCACCCCAGCCCTGCCCAGTATTTTTATTTGCTAAATCTAGCAACTCCAGGGGCAGAGGACATGGCCCTGAAATGACTTGGCCCTTGTCCTGTGGGAGTGTTTGCCTTGGCTAAAGGCGCTTGACGCCATGTAGGTAAACAGGAGCTGGAATACCTTCCCCCTACTTTCCCTTAGTATAGTGGGCATTACCTACACGGGAGAAGGCTGGCTGCCTGCCAGTGAGATTGGAGCAGCACTCCTTTGTCTGAATGACTGGTCCCATTGCCTAGGTATCCACCATTATAACTACAACCCTTTGACCTTTAGAGGCTTCCTTCCTTCCTCCCTTCCTTCCTTCCTCCCTTCCCTCCCTCCCTCCCTCTCTCTTTCTTTCATCTTTCTTCTCTTTCTTTCTTTTTCTCTCTCTTTCTCTCTTTCCCTTCCTTCCTTCCTTCCTTCCTTTCTTTCTTTCGTTTTCTTTCTCAGAATCTTGCTCTGTCACCCAGGCTGGAGTGCAGTGGCACAATCTTGGCTCACTGCAACCTCCACCTCCTGGGTTCAAGCAATTCTCCCGCCTCAGCCTCCTGAGTAGCTGGGATTACAGGCACCTGCCACTATGCCCAGCTAATTTTTGTATTATTAGTAGAGATGAGGTTTCATGATATTGGCCAGGCTGGTCTCAAAGTCCTGAACTCAAGTGATCTGCCTGCCTCAGCCTCCCGAAGTTTTGGGATTACAGGCATGAACCACCGTGTCCTGCTGGAGGCTTGTTTCTTTTCAGATGGTTAGGAGAGCACGTGTGCCTCTGGGAGGCTTAAAGGCACATCAGCGAGCACTTTATGTGACAACCAATGGGGAGCAGGAGTTTCTGAGAGCAGGATTCAGGGTTGATTTCCTAGAAGGGGGTATGGTGCTAACAGAGGGCAGGAATGATCTGATGCGGGAGTGGGAGGGCCCCACACTGGGGACTCTGTGCCTAGCTACTGGCAGGACGTCCCCTGCACCTCTCCAAGCTAGGGCTGAAGAGAAAGAACCTGGAGCAGAGGTCTGGAGGAAGCCATTGTCTGCTTGGGCAGAGGAAAACGAGGCAGGGAGAGAGCCAGGGCTGGAGTGATGGGCAGGGCCAGGCTAAGTATGAGTTTGGGGCAAGGCCTTTGTCCCCTCAGGCCTCCAAGTCCCCGTCTTAATGTGGGTGGTTGGAGCAAATGCTCTGGGTGAGGCAGCCCGCCAGACCTCCCTGCCTGCATCCCCTTCGTCTTGGTCTCTAACTTGCCTCTGCAGGCTTTCTTCTGGGTCCGGCAGAGTCCACCTCCTGGGACAGACCCACTTCGGCTGTGCTTCTGTGTCTGCCACCCTCCCCCACCCCAGACACCTGGAGCCCATCAGAGTGCCTGACACACAGCAGCTGCATGTGCCCATAGAGGGGACAGCCTCTCTCACCCCTGCGCCTCAGACCTGACCAGTGTTTCCATCAGACACAGTAACTGGGTGCAGGGAAGGCAAAGAAGGGAAGGGAAGCACTCTGCTGTCATCAGCTCCGCCTCACCTCGGTATCTGCAGATAATCACTGAGCCATTGGGGGTTCTGCAGCATAAACTGGGTTACTTTCATCTTTCCCCATTGGCAGTTTAGGATTCAGTGTTCTTTATTTTTATTTATTTATTTTTTTGAGACAGAGTCTCACCCTGTGGTCCAGGCTGGAGTGCAGTGGTATGATTTTGGCTCACTGCAACCTCCGCCCCTTGGGTTCAAGCGATTCTCTTGCCTCAGCCTCCTGAGTAGCTGGGATTATAGGCACATGCCACCACACCCAGCTAATTTTTATATTTTTAGTAGAGGCGGGGTTTCACCATGTTGGCTAGGCTGGTCTCAAACTCCTGGCCTCAAGTGATCCACCCGCCTCGGCCTCCCAAAGCGTTGGGATTACAGGTGTGAGCCACTGCACCCGGTGGGTTTGGGGTTCTTGCTTCCATTAAGTTATAGGCCATCGATCTGCTTTTCTGTCTTCCAAATTTTTCTAATGTCATCTCCTCTTTCCTGCTAATTATCCTCATGGTTTTATGTCTTTAAAAAATAATCCTTTTTGCCTTTGAGTTTAGTGGAGCATCGGGAGAAGGCAGAGCTCTATGTGTGTGCTCAGTCTAACTTCCTTAACAGAATTCACAGTCAGTCTAACTTAACCTCCACAACAACATCAAGGGGCCAAGAATGCACAATGGGGAAAAGATAGTCTCTCCAAGAAATGGTGTTGGGGAAACTGGATATCCACATGTGGAAGAATGAAATTGGACCCTTCTTTTACATCAAAATAAACTCAAAATTGATGAAAGACTTCAACACTAGAAGAAAACATAGGGGGAAAGCTCCGTGACAGTCTGGGTGATGGTTTTTTGGATATGATCCCAAAAGCATAGGCAACAAAAGCAAAAATAGACAAATGGGACTACATCAAACTAGATAGCTTTTGCACAGTAAAAGAAACAATTAACACAGTAAAGACAGAACCAATGGAATTGGAGAAATTATTCGCAAACTATGCATCTGATAAGGGGTTAACATCCAAAATACATAAGAGACTCAACTTAATAGCAAGGAAACAAATGACTCAATTAAAAAATGGGCAAAGGACTTGAATAGACATTTCTCAAAAAAAGACATACGAATGGACAACAGGTATAAGAAAAAATGCATCACTGATCATCAGAGAAATGCAAATTAAAACCACAAGATATCACCTAATACCTGTTAGAATGGCTGTTATCAAAAAGACAGAAGATACCAAGTGTTGGCAAGGATGTGGAGAAAAGGAAACCTATACACTGTTGGTGGGAGTGTAAATTAGAATAGCCATTATGGGCTGGTCAGGAGTTTGAGACCAGCCTGGCCAATATGGTGAAACCCCCGTCTCTACTAAAAATACACAAATTAGCCAGGCATGGGGGTGCATGCCTGTAGTTCCAGCTACTCAGGAGGCTGAGGAAGGGGAATCGCTTGAACCTGGGAGGCAGAGGTTGTAGTGAGCTGAGATCGCACCTCTGCACTCCAGCCTGGGCAACAGAGTGAGACTCTGACTTAAAAAAAAACAGCCATTAGGGAAAACAGTATGGAAGTTCCTCAGAAAACTAAAAATAGAACTACTATATGATCCCACAATCTCACTACTAGGTATGTATCCAAAGAAAATGAAATCAAATCAGTCCAAGAGATATCTGCACTCCCATTTTGTTGCAGTATTATTCAAATAGCCAAGATGCAGAATCAACCTAAGTGTCCATCAACAAATGAACGGATAAAGAAAATGAGCCTGGAGGACATTGTTAAGTGAAATAAGCCAGACACAGAAAGACAAATACTGTGTGATTTCACTGAAAACTGAAATCTAAAAAAGTCAAACTCATAGAAGCAGAAAGCAGCATGGTGGTTATCAGGGGTGAGGAGGGGAGAGGATTGGAAGATGTTGGCCAAAGAATACAAAATTTCACTTAGACAGGAAAAATAAGTTCAAGAGATCTATTGTACAACCTGGTGTCTTAGTTAATAGCCATGTATTGTATACTTGAAAACTGCTGAGAGGAGACTTTAATAATAGGTGAGATAATACATATATAAATTAGCTTGATTTAGCCATTCCACAATGTGCATAGATGTCAAAACATCATGCTGTACACCATAAATGTATACAAGTTGTATTTGTCAATTTAAAAAATAAAAAAATGCCAAGGGGCCAGTATCATTATCCTCATTTTCCAAATAAGGAAACAGGCTCAGAGTGGATGTCTGAGGGCTTGAATGTGGCAGGACCCGTAACTGCTCACGGCCCCCTGACTCCAACATTCTTTGCACAGCTGTGCACAGCTCTCCTTGCAATGCCCAGAGAAGGTTGTGCCCTCCACAGCTACAAAGATATTGGGTCTTCTGTGGCAAAACCCTGGTGACAGTGGATGCCCTGGGGTGACCACGCCGTCTTCCATCTGAATGTGTCCTCCTACTGTCTGCTGTGTTAGAGATGAGGCATTATGAGAAGGAGAAACTATTTGTCAAATGTAATTAACAATTAGAAATGACCTAAATGTCCAACGGTAGCAGATTGGGTAAATAAATAATCATAGAGCCACATAAAAAATACTATTTGGCTGTTCAGAACAATTAAGTAGAAGAATATTTAATTTCATGGAAATGCTCCTGACATATTGGTACATTAGAAAAAGCAGACTGCCTAAGCAGTGAGCACGGTACAATCCCATTTTAACAACAACAACACACATATCATAACGAGTCAACATTTATATACCCATACTCACATTCATAGCAGCATATTCATAATAACGAAAATATAGAAGCAAACCAAGTGTGCATCGATGGATGAATGGACAGGGAAAATGTGGCAGATACACAAGATGGAATATTATTCAGCCTTAAATGGGAAGAAAGTTCTGTCACATGCTACCAAACGGATGAACTGTGAGGACACTGTGCTAAGTGAAGTGAGACAGTCACAAAAAGACAAATACTGTATGATTACACTTATGTGAGGTGCTTAAAGTAGTCAAATTCATAGAAACAGAAAGTAGAATAGTGGTTACCAGGGGCTGGGCGATGGGAAGAATGCGGAGTTAGTGTTTAATGAGTACAGAGTTTCAGTTTTAGGGGATGATAAGTTGCTGGACAGCACAGCTGTCCATAGGCACCAGCCATAAGCCACCGGGGCTTGCAGTGCACTGGAAATCTGGCTCGCCTGAATTGCGACGGGCTATAAATGTAAAACCCACTGTAGATTGTAAGACTTGATATGTAAAAAAGAATATAACTTTTCTCATGAAGGATTTTTTTTTTTTTTGAGTTGGAGTCTTGCTCTGTTGCCCAGGCTGGAGTGCAGTGGCACGATCTCAGCTCACTGCAACTTCTGCCTCCTGGGTTCAAGAGATTCTCCTGCCTCAGTCTCCTGAGTAGCTGGGACTACAGGTTCGTGCCACCAGGCCTGGCTAATTTTTGTATTTTTACTAGAGATGGGGTTTCTTCATGTTGGCCAGGCTGGTCTCAAGCTCCTGACCTCAAGTGATCCACCCGCCTGGGCCTCCCAAAGTGCTGGGATTACAGGCATAAGCCACTGCACCTGGCCTCACGAAGGATTTACAAAAAAAAAAGATTTGGCCGGACACAGTGGCTCACGCCTGTAATTCCAGCACTTTGGGAGGCCGAGGTGAGTAGATTACCTGAGCTCAGGAGTTTGAGACCAGCTTGGGCAATATGGTGAAACCCCGTCTTTATTAAAATACAAAAAATATTTTTTTGTATTTTTTGTAACCCCTGAGTAGCTGGGCGTGGCAGCATGCACCTGTAGTCCCAGCTACTCAGGAGGCTGAGGCAGGAGAATCGCTTGAACCCGGGAGGTGGAGGCTGCGGTGAGCCAAGATCGCACCACTGCACTCCAGCCTGGGTGATAGAGTGAGACTCTGACTCCAAAAAAAAAAAAAAAAAAAAAAAAAAATTGAAGTGATAATCTTTTGGATGTATGCGGTTAAATAAAATATGTTATTAAAATTAATTTTACCTTAAAAAAAAAAACTTTTGAAAAGTTAAAAATTCAGTGGCTCCAAAACTCAGAAGTCTACACCACACACATTAATCTCTCATTTAAGCCCCATGCCGGTGCAGCCAGTGCGGATCCTCAGAAGGCTCTGCTGGTCACTGGGGCCCTGGCTGAGGGTGCAGCTGCCATCTCATCACTGTCAGTCGCCCTGCTAGTGGGACAGTCGCAGCTCTAGAGGATATGGCACCCTCAATTAAATGCTTGGGCCTCAAAGTGACAGTTGTCATTTCTGCTCACAGCTTATTGGCCACAACTAGTCACACGGCTTCACTCAACCACAAGGGGGCGGGGCAATCTTACCAAGTGCCCCAAAGGCAGACATCTGGAACTATTTGGCGAACAGGGCAAAATGACTAGCTCCGTGCAGCTTTTTTATTTCTTTAAAATACATAGAATAGAATTATTTTTAAAACGTAGAACGGAATAAAATAAGAAATATAGTATGTTTAAAATTTTTAATTTAAAACTTTAAATATTAGGTTATGTTTAAATTTTTTTTATATCGTGTGAGGTACAATAAATATTTGTGGAATGTTGACAATTCTTTCTGAAAAGGGATCACAGCTATAATGAATATGTCTTTTTGGCTTTATTACTAACAAAGTGCTTGCTCGTGGGTCATCTCATTTAAGGTATTATGGGCCTCTTTGCAGATGAAGAAACTGGTCTAAGACAGGTGAGTGACCTTCCCAGGTCACCCAATCAAGTGGCAGAAGTGGGACTTGGGAACAAGTAAGATAACCCATGAGACTTCTTCAAACCCCAATATTTCTTCTCTTTCCTATATCAACCTCAAATCTTAAACTTGCTATTCTTTACTTCTTTTAATAATACTAACATTTAACATACTGAGTACTATCATCACTGCTAAGGAAACTAATGCTCAGAGGAGGAGACTTGCCCAAGGTTACACGTCCCTGAAGTGGCAAGACTTGGATTCGAATGTGGATTTATGAGAATCAAAGCTACAACCACAATGCCCTTCCGCCACTCTGGCTTATTGACCTGCTTCCAGAAAAAAACTTGAATGGCATAGGGGATAAGTTTTAAGGGGACTTCCCATGATTGTATGGTCCACGTGGTGTTCACCCAGCAACACCTGCCTGATGCCTTGAGCCCTTCTTACCATCCTAACCCTAGAAGGGCAGATATTTTGACACCCTGCATAGAACCTGGAGCCTCAACTCATAGACATTTTAAAAACAGACACACACAAACAAAAACTCCTTGATATTAGCAAAGGGAACCAGGTGACTAAATTATGTCAGGGTTGCATTTTAAAGAGACTGTTTTATTTCTGGCTTTATGGTGCTTGATGTAAGCTTTTGGAAATGTATCTTTATGAGAATCAAAGATATTTATTTTACATGCCCTTTAAAAAGTGCCAGGACTGTAAATAATAATAGCTAACATTTAGTTCCTACTATATGCCAGGCACACTGCTTAGACATTAATATGGATTATTTCATTTTAGCCTCACAATGTCAGTGAGGTAAACATAACCCAGGACCACAGGAACAAGAAGAACCTTGATGCCTTCCTGTGCTTGTGGAAGCGGCATCAGCTGGGATTCTCAAGTACTGCTAGCCAGTGTCTGCTCTGTCTCCAGCTGTAAGTTACTTACAGGCTCTGATCCTTAAATTGCACGTCTGCAACATTCCACCATTGGGCTGAATGATCTCGAAACTCCCGGAGAGGAGGGGCTTCTCTGAGCAGTGCTTAGCACAACAGGGCTTCCTAAACAGCCACTATTATCATCCAAATAGGGATCAGATCTTCTGAAATGAAAAGCGGTGTGTACAGTCTGACAAGTGAGTTCTCATAGGGACCATGGACAGAGTATTTGAGATTCTAGCATCTCCGGAAGCTTTGAGTTACAATATAGCAGTTTGGGTTGCTATCTTGCCTGCCACTAGGAAATGAGGCAGTGCTGATTCTTTTTGTCTTTTGTAACATTAGTTCATATTTATTGAGTGCTGCTGTGTGCCAGACACTATGCTAAGATATTTACAAAAATTAGCTCCTAAGTCCTCATATCCACCCTACTTCATGGGTGCTATGATCATCTTCATTTCACAGATAAGGAAACTCAGGCTTCAAAAAGTGGGCAATTTCCCAAGGTGTCACTGCTAGTAGGTGACTGAGTCCAGGCTTAGATCTGGCACTGTGGCTACAGGGTCCTCATTCTTACCACTCTGTGTTCCCTTCTCCAGCATACTAAGGACTTGGCTTTGGGAGTAGATCTGCTCACTCGAAGGAAGAGTAAACATTTGCCTCAAGCTCTTTACAGTCAGTGATCTTATCTAATCCTCACATCATCTTTCTGAGGTGAGTATCACTATTAATCCCGTTTGACAGATGGAGAAATTGAGGCTCAGAGAGGTCAGACAAGTTGCCCAAGATCAACCAGCCAAATGTGTGGTAAAACCAGGATTTCAGACCCAAACCTGTCTGACCTCACGGCCTTGACTCTGAGCCAGGGTTTCTTACCCTTTGCACCATTGATATTTGGGGCCCGATAATTCTTTGTTGTAGGGGACTGTGCAGTGCATTGCAGGATGTGCAGTAGCATCTCTGACCTCCACCCACTAGATGCCAGTAGCACTCTGCCCCCAGTTTCAACAATCTACATTATCTCCAGAAATCACCAAATATTCCCTGAGGGCAAAATTGCCCCCAGTGGACAATCCCTGCTCCCCTGCTCTAACCACTAAGCACCCAGTGCTAGGACCCATGGCAAAGCCCCAGGTGACTACTGCTTCTGCTGCAGGACGGGGGTCTCGGGTAAGAAGAGTTAAAATAAAACTTTTACGCTGTCATTTTAAAAGCCTCATGCCAGGTGTTCCTGGCTCTGTGACCCTGAAATTGACCCCCACTGCACAGTGAGGTATTGACTGGGTCCCGCAGCCTGCTGGGGTGAGCCCAGGATGGCTGCAGGGCCTTTTGTCTCTCAAGACTAACTTGGTGTGCTCTCGGGGGTGGAGCCCCTCCCACAGTCATCAGTGTCTCTTCTGCCCAGTGCCAAATTTGTCTGGTGGCTATTAAGGAAGCTGCCTGATGATTATCTGTTGGCTCGAGCTTGGCTTTATCTCTAGTCTTCGATTCTAAATGAGACTAATGACCATTTGAGATTCAGATTCTGCACCAACTGCCCAGCTGCCTCCTCAGTGCAGGAGCTGAAGGGGAATCCCTTACAGCCTGGTTCACTGCTCCCATCTCAACAAATACCCCCACCAGGCACATAAGAGACCCTGGAGATACCTCCCTCTCCATCACTGCCCGAGTTCAAGCCATCACCTGATCCTGTCAATTTCGGCTTCTAAATATGGTTTGGATCCTGTGGTGCTATCCATCTCCCACTCCCCAAATAGTCTAGCACAGACTATTGCAATATCCTCTGAAAGGTACCCCCTTCATTCACCCCTGTCTTCCATTCTGTCTTCCACACTGTAGCTAGAGTAACCTTTAAAAGTGTTCATCTGAACCTACCCACGCACCTCCCCCTACACTTTCCCACCCCTACCCTAATTCATCCGGTGTCACTTCTTGTCTTTCTCCATCACTTTCTCTACTCCAGACCTACTGATTTCTATTGTCAAAAGCACCATGTTCCCTCCAACCCAGGCACTTTGCCTGTGCTGCCCCCTCAGCCTGGGCATTCTCACTCTCCTTCTGCTAGGTAACTGCACTCATCCTTAGGGGGAGCCTCCCCTGGCCCACGCAGTGAAGCCTGGGTCCAGGTCCACTGTTGCCTGCTCTTAGGGCAATGTTTCACTCTCCTTCCTCTCTCTCATCTCAGCTCATACTCCTCTGGAAGTTATTTCTTTAAACTCATCTTCCCCATGAGACTGTAGGCTTCATGATAGGAGAAATGTGTCTGTTTTTCCTCACCACTGTATGCCTAAAGCTTAGCGTATTGCCTTGGGTTGGGTATATACATCAGGCGCCTTGTACCTGCTTGTTGAATGACTGAATGAACTTATATAACCCTCCCAAAGAGCCTGTGATGATCTTGCCTGAGGCCAGTGCTCTTTCCTTGCTCTCACTACCTATAGAACCTGCTCTCACAGCATTACAAGAGGGAGACAGTAGACTCTGACAGGCACAGAGGGCTCTGGATCCTGATTGTCTGGGCTCAAATCTCTCTTCTGCCACTTCCTAGCTGTGTGACTTTGGGTAAGTTCCTTAACATCTCTGTGCTTAATGGTACCCCTCACATGGGGTGTTGTAAGGATCAAATAAGTTAGTCTTTTTTTTTTTTTTTTTTTTGAGACACAGCCTCACTGTATCACCAAGGCTAGAGAGCAGTGGCGTGATCTTGGCTCCCTGTAGCCTCCACCTCCCAGGTTCAAGAGATTCTCGTGCGTTAGCCTCCTGAGTAGCTGGGATTACAGGCACATGCCACCACACCCAGCTAATTTCTGTATTTTTAGTAGAGACAGGGTTTCACCACGTGGGCCAGGCTGGTCTCGAACTTCTGACCTCAGGTGATCCGCCCACCTTGGCCTCCCAAAGTGCTGAGATTACAGGCATGAGCCACTGTGCCTGGCCAGTTTAGTCTTTAACTTGTTTTTAAAAGGGCTCAATCACATAGTAAGTTCTCCATCCATCTTAGTAGTTGCCAATATCATTAACAGAAAACACGTAGATTCTGTGATTAGATGGGCCTGATTTCTTCTCATATTTGCCCTGTGTGGCTTTGGACAAATCACGTCACACCCTGAGTCTCAGTTTCCCCATCTGCTAAACTGGAGTCTTGAAACGTACCTCAGAGAGGGCTGTTGCGAGGGTGAGATAGGATGTGAGTGAAGCACTAGCACTGGTGCCTGGGAGTTCCCTTCCTGATGGGCCGGATTGGTCTGTGTTTGTTGCCTTTTAGACAAGAAGTTCCATGAAGGTAGGTTTCATGTCTGTGTCAGGGCTGTATCCCCTGCCTCTCTGTACCTGGCACATAGTAGGTGTTCAATAAGTAGTTTTTCACTGGATGAATGAATCAATAGTAACAAGGGACCATGCTTTGCTCACCTTTGTGTCCAAAACTAGTGCAATACCTTGCATCTAATTTGAATAAATATTTGTTGACAGAATAAATAGATTTTTTAGAAATAGCTGTTTGTTTCTGTTCCCAGTTCCATCTGAATTTCTGAATTAAACTGAGAAAGATATTGTGAAGGTTAATTTTGTGTGTCAATTTGACTGGGCTAAGGGATGCTTACATAGCTGGTAAAACATTACTTCTGGGTGTGTCTGTAAGGGAATTTCTGGAAGAGATTATTAATTGAATCAGTAAATTGAGTAAAGAAGATCTGCCCTTACTGGTATGGATGGACAGCATCCAATCCACTGATGGCTGAAACAGAACTAAAAGGAAGAGGAATGGGAAATCCGTGCTCTGTGCTTGAGCTGGAACATTCATCTTCTCCTGCCCTTGGACATCAGCTCTCCTGGTTCTCGGGTCTTCAGACTCAGACTGGGGTTTATATTATCAGCTCTTGTGGTTCTCAGGCCTCCTGGCTTGGACTGGAACTACACCACCAGCTTTTTAGACCTCCAGATTGCAGATGGCAGATTGTGGAACTTCTCAGCCTTCCATAATCACAGAAGTCAATCCCTCATAATAAATCTCTTTTTATATATCTATATATAGCCTATTGGTTCTGTTCTGGAGAACTCTGATTAATACAGATACTAATAACTCATCCCAAGTCTCTCTAAGCCTTGGTATTCTTATCTGTAAAATGGGGCTATTAATAATTATCTACCACAAAGATTATTCTGAAAAGTAAATAAGACACTATGTATTTGGCACATAGAAAATGTTAGTTCACTGTTGTTCCATTCCCCGAGCCTCAGTTTCTACATCTGTGAAATGGGCATCTACTCACTCATTTCTTCATTCATTTACTGAGCAAACACAGTGCCCATGTGGAAGGCATTGTGGTGAAGACCCAGGGCAGTTAGAGAAGTTAGAGAGTTAGAGAAGTGAGCAAGCCATGGTGAAGAACAGAGCACTTGCTTTGGGACAGCACACCAATAGTCAGAAGTCAGTGGGAGAAGAGCCACAGGATGTATGAGGTCTCTGGGGGCTAGAGGTGTGGGGCAAGGGGACACCCAGGGTTTCAGAGAGCTTCTTAGAGAGACTGGTATCTCCCTAGCAAGTGATGGTATCAATAACTTGGTGTGATCACCAACATCACATCACTTTGAAATGGAGTTACCTGCTGGGGCCTCTGGTTTTCGTAGCCTGAGTTTGAAAGGCACGTCTGTCCTGCTGCAGCCGCACTTTCTACCCAGGCTCACAGAGCACACCAGAGTTTGGTCAGAGTGTCACATCACAGTGAGCATCTAGTTCAAACAGACATTTCCTTCTGAGATTCAGCTCTGCTCTTTTCCCTTTCTGGATCCTACCTTCACAGGGGACTGAACAGTGATTCCCCTACACTCTCAATGAGGAACAATGCAGATGATGACTCTCATGAATGCTGGGTCCCTGCCTAGTTCTCCAAAGACAAGGTTGCCCTTTCCTGCAGTGGGACCCAGTGAGGCGATGCTTGGGTGTTGGAGACATGGGTGAGGCCAGGCCAGGTCTCTGGGCTCCTGCACCCAAATGGGTCACATGCTTATCTCTGATGTGCACAGCTGGCTCCACATCAACCTGCCAACGAAACTCACAAGAGATTGAAATATCTGAATTAGAATTTTATATTTAAGCTGCATATATTTGTGGGACTGGGAAGGATTAGTCATCTCCAGTGACCAAAATGTTTGCACCTGTTACCCACTTTCATTTTCAGTTGAGAGAAAGTTGCATGCTAGGGATATTTAAACATCGAGGGTGGGTCTGCTGTCAGTGGTCTGACCAGAGGTAGAGACTGAGTCCCAGCCGCCCATCCGCAGCAGGCCTCAGGGAAGAAGCAAGATTTACAAGGCGAGAGCCTGCCTGGCCCGCTTCTTCTGTCGGGAAAGGCTTCCCTGCAGTATTTTCTGTCTCGTCAACACTGCATTTCATTTTAAATTGCAGCTGAAAGTAGATATTTTCCCTCTTGCCTATTACAAACCTCTTAATTTGTCTCTCCCTCTGCTGTTATTTGTCTCTATAAAGTGTTTTGCATGAAAGACCCACACAGCACAATGTTGCTTCACCCTGGGTTAGGTTTAACAGGAAGGGAAGATGCAGAGACTAAGTCCAAGGAGGAAGATGTGAGGGCCTTGGGGTTGAGGACACGCGTGTCTGGGAGTTGATGCCTGGCTGTTTTTGGAGGTATCTGTGGCCTGAGTGTCTGTGGGTATGCGGGTGCACATGTCCATGTTTGTACTAATTTACATATTATGTTTATGCATACTGTGGTATAATCACTTGGGTGTCCATACCCAAATTAAGTGTATGTTTGAGTGCATGTACACACCCACATGCCAGTCTCTGTGTGCATATGGATCTATGCCCAGACGCACACATGTGCATATAAACACACGTAGGCATCAAGGTAGACGTTCGTCACATGATGTGTGTGGTCTTCTGTAGACACGCCCGGGGCTCTCTTCCTTTCGCTGCTTCTCAAGGCTGCGGTCAGCCTCCCTCCGTGCTCCACCCAGAAGCCCTGGCCCCGTTTAGGGTTGTGGGAAAAGGAAGGCACGCAGTGGTCTGCGCGGGGGCCAGTGGAAACACCACCTCCGCCGACCCGGCCGCGGTCACAGCTCTCTGGCTTGGCTCCAGCCACGAACAGCACCCCCGCAGCCCGGCGTTAGCGCTGAGAAGCCCGGGGCAGCCGCCAGGGCGCGGGCTGCCAGCTCCCTGACAACCCCGGGCTGGCACTGGGGGGCGAGAGAGGTCACCCAGCGACGGGCACACCCCTCCAGAGCAGCACCGTCTCCGGCCCGCTTCCGGGGGCCACCAACCCAAGCCTCGGGGGCGGGTTGGGGGGTGGTCTTGGTCGCTCGGGGTCCAGCGAAGGCTGGGCAGTAACCAATGGACGACTGTGGCCCAACGGGGATCCCTCGGATGCAGCCAATGCCCTCTTTGCGCTCTCCGCCCCCGCCCCCGCCTGCCCGGCGCCGCTGGACCATTGGCGCCGGCTGGATGGGGGGGGTGGGTGTGACGCCGGCCGTTCGGGGAGGGCGGGGCTTGGAGCGGGCTGAGCTCCCGCCTGCGCTCGGCCTCTGCCCCGCCCCCGGACGCGCGGCCCTCAGCCCGGCTGCGGCGCGGCGGCGGCGGGAGGGGGCGCGGGGCGCGCGCGTGGGCGTGGCCGGCGGGCGTGGCCGGCGGGCGGCAGGAGGCGGGGCGGCGGGCGCTGTCGCAGTGAAAGCCCGAGCGGCGGCGGCGGCGGCGGCGGGGACGGCGGGGACGGCGGGGGAGGTGGCCGGGTGGCTGTGCGCGCGTGTGGGGCGCAGGCTCGGCGGCGGCGGCCGGTCTGGAGCGGCCGCTGCGAGGACGACAGCTGCAGCGGGGGAGGCGCCGCCGGGGCTGCGCGCTCCGCGGAGCCGGCGGGGCCGGGAACAGGTGATCCCAGCGGGAGCCCCGCGCCCTGCCGAGTTGGAGGGGCGGGAGCCCGCGCTCCCGGGCGCATCTGCAGCCGCCCAGCCGCGGCTCCGGACCCAGGCATCCCTGCGCTCCCTGGGGCCCGGGGGAAGCCCCCTGCCCCCGCAGGCTCGGAAGTGCCTGCTCCTGCTCCCTGGCCACTCCCGGCTCCCGGCGCCTGCTCCGCGGCGTAGAAAGTTGTGGACGTGTCCCGATAGTCGAGCCTGGGCGCTGTCGCGACCGGGCCGGGTGTGCGCGCGCTCGGGGCGGCGCTGACACGCCAGCCCCCCATCGCCTCGGTCCCCTCCGGAAACTGCTTCTGAAGCTGAAACTTTGGGCGCCTACCAGCGCGGGCGGGAGCCTAGGGGGCGGAGGGCGGCTCGGTGCGGGCCTGCGGGCGCCCCTCGGCGCGGACAGCCGGGACGCCGCGGACGGCATGTGACGGCCCCGGCGGCCGCAGCGCGGGAAGGCGCGGGCCCCGGCGCGGCGGGGAGGGCTCGGCTGGAGGGGAGGCTGCGGCGCGCGGCGGGTCGCTGCGGGCCCGGGCCCCGAGCCGTGCCGCTCCGCTCGCCCGGGCCCCGCCGAGGCCGCTGCGCCCCCGCCTCCTCGCGGGAGGACTCGCTCCAAACTCCCTGAACTTCGGGGACAGTCCCCCGAAGCGGCGAAACTCTCAGGGTTGGCAGCCCTGCCCAGGGACCCCCATCCCGGGCGGCGCTCCGGACGCCCTCCCCTCACCGCGCCCCCGAAGACACGTGCCTGGACTCCGAGGGCTTCTGGAGCCCCCGGCCGGGCCACGATGCTCATGAGGAAAGTACCCGGCTTCGTCCCGGCCTCCCCGTGGGGGCTGCGGCTGCCGCAGAAGTTCCTCTTCCTCCTCTTCCTCTCGGGCCTGGTCACCCTGTGCTTCGGGGCCCTCTTCCTGCTGCCCCACTCCTCTCGCCTCAAGCGCCTCTTCCTGGCCTCCCGGACCCAGCAGCCTGGCCTGGAAGTGGTGGCTGAAATCGCCGGCCATGCCCCGGCCCGCGAGCAGGAGCCACCTCCCAACCCGGCCCCCGCCGCGCCGGCCCCGGGCGAGGATGACCTCAGCAGCCGGGTCAGTCCCCGCCGCAGGAAAGGGGGGCTGCGGCGCACCCGCCCCACTGGACCCCGCGAGGAGGCCACGGCGGCCCGGGGCAATAGCATCCCGGCCTCCAGGCCCGGGGACGAGGGAGTCCCTTTCCGCTTTGACTTCAACGCATTCCGGAGCCGCCTCCGCCACCCGGTCCTGGGAACGAGGGCCGATGAGAGTCAGGAGCCCCAGAGCCGAGTGCGAGCCCAGCGGGAGAAAATCAAGGAGGTATGGACTCAGCCCCCCAATTCCTCCCACCAACTGCCCCCACTAAGAAGAAGACCCTCTGGCGCTCCCACCCCTTTCCCTTGCCTCAGTCACTCCTGGTCCCAGGTCTACTTCTGGCCCTGCAGACTACACTTTGCACCTTCCCCTTTCCTCCCAAATGTCCCACCTTCTTTCCTCCCTACACAGTTTCCCACCAGTCGGGTCAGTTAATCGTCCCCACCGTGACAGATAGCAGCTGAACCCCTAGACCAACTGCCCCCTCACTCCCAGACTCTGGTCTGTCCTATCCAACCCCCAGGCCCAGTGAGCTCCACTCCTTCCCTTTGTGGAGTTGCTAATGAGAGTGGAGTTCAGGTTCCTTAGTGCACCCTCTTTTTGCATTTGTGGACACAGAGCCACTGGTCCCATTCTTTTTCACTGTGTGATCTTAAGTCCAAAACCGCTGTAGGACCTGCTTACCTGAAAACCCAGGATTTAAGGGGGTATTTGGTGTCCTGCAAATATTTTGTAGTCTAGTAAGCACCCTACAAACCAGAGGATGTTGTGCATTCTGTTTCTATTGAGCTTATTGAGCTTTGGAACAATTGTACATAATTGTATATGATGCAGGAAGAGATGATAAAGCAGTGGTCATACTACAGAAGCTCCGAGGTTATTGGCATAATGAAGCAGATCTTGAGCTGGTTCCCTGTAGGGATTGTACCAGGAGGGATTTAGAAGGATCACTTTAAGTCTGAGTCTTAGTTTAAGAAATCAAAAGCAAACACAGCCTCACAAGGCTTGAAGACAGTTGCCAGCTTGCCACTGCCACTAAATATTCTGCTGGACCACTGTTAGAACTGCCTGCCTGCGGATGGTGCCCAGCAATGCAGAGGGGGCTGCAGTGACACCCCCAGGCCACGAGGGGGCCGTGGGCAAGCTGTGGGCCAGGGTCTCCTCCTTAGAAACGAGAGGATGCTCTCCGCTCCCCATGGACTCAGAGGAAAGAAAGAGCTGCTTCTGCCTGGACTTCTTGATTTGCTGCGAAGAAGTCAGCAGTTCGGCCCTGATTTCCAGGAAGAGCAGGCAGCAAGGATCAGGACCTGCCCTGTCAAGACCTGCTCAGAGCCGATGGAGAGCTTAGCCAGATTATCCCCTTCTCCTTGTCTGAACCATCCTCCCTTCCAGCGCCCACCTCTCTTCCACTTCTTATCTCTGCTGTTACTCTGTTTGGAGACTTAACTAGCAATCACAGGACATTTTGTAAAGTTACAATAGGAAGCCACAGGGAAGCTGAGTACTTGGTGTGTATGTGTGTGTGCGTGTTTGTGTGCTCTCAGTTTCCAGATTCCTGTTGAAATCTCAGGGTGATTGAAAGCTAGAACTTGCAGTAGCTAAGTAAGGGGCATTCATTTCTCCCTTTCTTGTTAAGGAACTATGCTGTTGAATACTCACCTGGACCACCCATAGCTCTTTCTCAAAGCTGCTTCTGAGCACAGTGGCTCTTTTTGCCCCTCTTGACCTCCTAGGAGGGCAGTGACCCCCAGTGAAATTACATATAAATTGCATGCATGCAGTTTTTCATGGGGCATCCAGAGGTGTCATCAGATTTTCAAACTGATCCCCCAAAGGGTTAAGAATTAACTACCATCTTTCTCAGAAGAGATGCTCTCTGTGTTTGCACTTAGATGGTGGTCCATTTCCAAATGCCAGGGGCTGGGGAGTCACGGCAGGAAGGGCGGGCTGGCTAGTAGGGAACTTGATTCTCCCTCTCTGTATAAGACAATTTATTTTGCCAGCAGAGTCTGGGATGTTGCTTGCTGGAGCGGCTGGAGGGTGGTAAGAGGGGTGAGGATTCTGTGCTTTGCAGGTGGGTATAAAATAACATGATGGGAGAAGGTCTAAGTTGGTGACCAGATGTCTGGATCTTTCTAGCTGGCATCTCATTGCACCCCTGGTACTAGCTGGAGGCATGCTGCATATACTTGGAGTTGGTGTTCAGCTAACCCTCTCTTACTAATCTTGAAGAAGAGGGCTGGTTTCTGTTGTTTTGAAACCTATTGTCTCTTCAGGCTTCCTGCTACTGACCATGCTCCCACGACAACCTGAAAGATGTAGAGTGGGTTTTGGTTTACTTGTTAACACAGTTAGCATTCCTGCTGTCCCACCCCAGGAAGAACGCATATGATGGTTGCTGGAGAATGTCTTTATTTCCTTCACATTTAAATTCTATCTGCGTCATGCCCGAGGGTAGATCATTTTAGAAAGGTGCCTGTTTTCACAAAAGGGACTGTTGCTTTCCTCTCTGGTTTGTTTATTTCCAGACATGGATTGATTAAATTCAAGGAACTGAAGGGGAGCTGGCATCAGATTAAAAAAGGCCCTGTTCTTATAAGATTTTAAGGTGAAAGTAAATATCAGGAGAGAGTCAGAGAGGGTGATAAATGAGCATGAATGAAAACTGGACACTTGGACTCTAGATCAATACTGTGTATTCATGAGCATCCCGAGAGATGGACATGGTCACCAGGTCTGTGTTGATAAGATGGTTGAGGCTGCAGGTTCTCGGCATGCATACGTCAGGAAACGCTCTGTCACTAGAACCAACTATTTTTCCTCACTTTCCAATTTTGGAACCTTGGCAAAAGCAATGTGGTGGAGAGAGGAGACCCACAGAACATGGGTTGGAGTTTCAGCACACTCTCAACTGTCTGACTTTGGGCAAGCCACCTCTCCTTCCTGGACCTTCCTGTAAAATGGGGTGAGGGAGAGGAGAATAAGCTGGTTATAGATCCTCTTCCTTCTGGCCCTGGCCCCTAAGTGAACTGCCAGTCTGGTCAGGGACTCCATAGCGGTTGGGCTCTCCGGACTCTGTTTTGAGATATCTTGTACTGGAAATCAGGGACAATGGTGTGGTGGTAGTGGTGGTGTTGATGGGGTTGTGATGTTCACTGCTATATCTCTATCTAGCACCTATCCAAGAGTAGATATTCAGGCAGCTGGTTAAGTTAATTATTCCCATTACCCTCAGCTTGGAATCACAAAGAGTAAAGGTGTTGGCTGGAATGTAAAGGGGTGAAGGCTTGGTAGTAGTCTTGCCTTTCAGATCTGAGGATAATATAGGAAATGGGGGATGCCATTCATAGGCGGGTTTCTTATGGATTCAAGTTCAAACAGACTTGTCTCACATATGGGAATGTACAGCTTTTCAGGGTTATATTGCAGTGGAAGAATTCAGACTGCCCTGGGTCCTATCCATGATGCTTGGTTGTGTTTTTGTTGTTGTTGTTGTTGTTTTTGTTTGTTTGTGTGTTTTTTTTTTTAAAGACAGAGTCTTGCTCTGTTGTCCAGGCTGCAGTGCAGTGGCGTGGTCTTGGCTCACTGCAGCCTCCGCCTCCCGGGTTCCAGGTTCAAGTGATTCTCATGACTCAGCCTCCCAAGTAACTGGGATTACAGGCGCCCCACCACACCTGGCTAATTTTTGTATTTTTAGTAGAGATGGGGTTTTGCTGTGTTGGCCAGGCTGGTCTCGATCTCCTGACCTCAGGTGATCCACCTGCCTCAGCCTCCCAAAGTGCTGAGATTACAGGCAAGAGCCACCGGCGCGGTGCTTGGTTGTTGTTCTGGGGAGCCTCAGTTCCTTCCAGTGAAGGGGGCTTTTTATAAAAGGGAATTAGGCTGGCTGGGGCACTGAGAACGTGGTACTGGGGTTGGGACTTGCCCTTGCCCATATGGTGTTTTCAAACAAACCACAGAAAGGGCTCCTTCCTCTGGTTAGATGCAGCACCAGCATCACTCCAGACTGCAGGGCTGGGTGAGGAGAATGTGGATTGAATTTCTCCACCTTCCCTGTGCTGTTGGCCCAGTGTTCTTATAAACCCCTGTATGCCGCAGTTCTGTTAAGAATCCAAGCTGGGTCAAGTCCTAGCTGTTCCATCAACTCTGATTGGAAATTCCTGTTTATTACTGGGCCTCAGTCTTCATGGTAAAACCAAGAGGCTGGCATTTAGGGGACCCTTCTCTCTTCTCTTCCACCTCTTTACTGTTTGTTTATGGATCTGCCCAAGCACCTAGAATAGGGTCTGATATTTAGTTGGAACTCACATACTTTAATGAATGGCTACATTAAAGATCTATAAACTAACAGTTAAGGTTGCTAGTGGCCGAGGCTGGGTCTTCTCCCTTAGGGTACCTGGAATTCAAAGGACCCTCACAGTAAGAGCTGTAGTCAGGTTTAGGGGCTTAGCAGCTGAGTGACCCAAGAGGCCTTTTAGAAGTTGCAGCAATTTTCCGAGGGTAAATCTGACTTGAGGGAGTGGGGGTGGCCCTCATGAGTAAAATCTCTCATGCCTAGAGAGCAGGCATCGGAGGGTGCCTGTGACTTGGCAGGGAGCACCCCAGCTCTTGCTCTCTGTGCCTGCTGTGTTCAACCACCAGGGTATTGCTGGTTATGATATGTGACAGTGTCTGAATAAGTCATCTTGGCAAATGATCTTTGCTCCCCATTAACGGGCTGGTTCGTTAGTCATGTGTGGTTTTTTTCTGGTTTCTCTGTATATCTGATTTATCGTCACTAGTGCCAGGGACAGGTAGGAAAATTAAAAGGCTTTGTAGCATGTGAATCTGAGCCTGTGAGATGTTCAGGATAATTAATATTAGGAACAGCTCAGATTTAAATAGCTTTCATTCCAAGAGCTCTGTTTGAGTTGTAAATCCATTCAAGATCCTTTCCCTCCTCCCTGGCCCTTCAGTCTCTTCAGTTTCCCTCTTGTCCTGCTCTACAGTCATTTAACATAGGTGGAGACTGGCCTGTAATAACTGGACAGGCCCCTTGGAAAACCCTTACATCCTCAGCCCAGCCACATGCCTCCTCCTTCCGTAGGACCAAGTGTGCAGTTGAGTAAAGCTTAGCACTTGTCCCTACCAGATATACAACTTAACTCCCACACATTGGTTGGGTCTCTGCTTTCATTTCTAGTTGTACCATTTGAGGGAATTAGGCATTCCAGGAGCAATTGCTTCTCAGGCCCCGTATTCTTAACTCCGTCTTTAGTGTCAGGGCTAGAAACAAATAGAAGGATGATTTTAAAAATCTGCTGCCTATTTCACAGTATAGTTAGTGGTGGTCGTGGGGGGGTAAGAATATAGATTCCCCTGTGGTTTTCACAGTGACTGATTTACATCTGAGTTCAAGAAATGCTTTTTCTCTAGCTTTCCCGGAAGACAGATCCATTACTCCACCAAAAATAAATATTGTGATATGTATCAGGCATACTTTGCTCAAAGGGACTTACATCTTTTCTCTTATTGAAAAAAAATAAATCAGGCTTGCAGATTGTAAAGCCCCCATGCAGGGAAGCTGCTTGGTAATCCAGGTGAGCACCCAGCCTTGTGGATACTGACGCTAGCTTGGAGAAGAAACCTCTCTTTGCATCCTAAGTTGAATCTGTGTTAGAGGAAGTGTTGGGAGCTTTAGGCTCTCCCTGCATTGCTTTCATTGGCAAGATTGGGAAGGATTTCTCAAGGGAATGATGGACGTAGGATAGTTGCCTCAGGCGAGCTCATGGATTTATGATTATATTACTTGAAAATAGGGGCCATGCATGGAGCAGGGACAGGTGTCATGAGTCAAGGATTGTTATCTTTCCAGTTCTGTGCACCTGCAGTCCAAAAAGACCAGGATCATTCAAACAATAAGCCCTGGTTCTTGATTCCCTACTATTCCTGGGCCAAGCAAGGCCTTTATGCATAAACATTTGCATAATTTGGGGAAAAGAAACAACAAATGTTCTTAGCTGTGTATTTCCATACAGATGATGGTAAGAAGCCAAATGGGAGACTCCTCAAAGAATTCCAGGGACTCAAGGAACTTAGCCCCCTCCGTCTTCCTCCTCACTCCCCCTTCACTCTGGGGGCTGGTCAGTAGCTCAGACAGCAGGGTTTTGGATGTCTTAAATGTAGAGTTGATGCAACTGAGATTGCTGTTAAGTCAGACCTGCTTTGGTGTCTCCACCCTCAAAGAGAATAGAAGCCACGGAGACCACAGCCTCAGTGTGGGGACTCAGTTGCGGGTGTTTCCTTCCCTAGAAGGCTGTTGCCTAAGATTTGATTGAGAGCTCCCCACACTTGGCAGGCAGGTGGTCAGAACAGTTCTTACTCACAAGGGGGTCTGAATTTCTTAACTTGGAATCTTCTTTAATTAAAGGCTACAACCAGGGCAATTGTCCATCTGTTTTAGTGCAGTACCTTTAGTGGTAACTTTTACAGAAGAAACTTTGCAATATTGATTAGTGCCCGCCTTGATAGATGATCAATAATTGTGCTTTTATCTGGCATCTTCTGGGAGTCAGCTGCTCCCAAGGCGAACCTTCTGGGCAAACAATTGTCACTAAATAGTAACCATTTTCAATGGCCAAATAATAGGAAGTTTTTCTCTCCTCCTTCCACCTCTGCCATCTTCTTAAGCATCATGCTAAACACAAATCATTCTTGCTGACCTTGTGGTTGCCATAAAATCCACTGTGCAATGCAGCGTTGTCCTGTTGGGGCTGATGGGTTGTATCACTAAGACTGTTTGCTTCCCAATGTTTGTTCTTTGTGATCTCATCTTATTTTTTATACAACAACCTTGTGTTGTAGCTACTATTTAAGTATAATTTATTAATACCTATAGCGAAACGCACAGATTTCTTTTTTTTTTTTTTTTTTTTGGGGATGGAGTCTTGCTCTGTCTCCCAGGCTGGAGTGCAGTGGCACAATCTCTGCACATAGCAACCTCTGCCTCCCGGGTTCAAGCAATTCTCCTGCCTCAGCCTCCCGAGTAGCTGGGATTACAGGCACCTGCCACCATGCCCAGCTAATTTTGTATTTTTAGTAGAGATGGGGTTTTGCCATGTTGGCCAGGCTGGTCATGAACTCCTAACCTCAGGTGATCCACCGCCTCAGCCTCCCAAAGTGCTGGGATTACAGGTGTGAGCCGCACCCAGCCAAATGCACAGATCTTAAATATGCAGTTTGCTGTATTTTCAGAAATGCAGAAAACCATGTAGATCACAGTCGTATCATATACAGAACATTTCCATCATCTCAGAAAGTTCCTCTGCTCCTTGCCAGACGATTCCCCCATCATCAACCTCTCATCTAGCCCCTATCACAGTCTTGATTTCTATTAGCTGAGATTAGTTTTGCCTGTTCTAGAACTTCAGAAGAATGGAGTAGTAAGCCAGGTGCAGTGGCTCATGCTTGTAATTCCAGCACTTTGGGAGGCTGAGGTGGGAGGATCACATGAAGATAGAAGTTCAAGACCAGCTTGGGCAACATAGCAAGACCCTGTCGTGCTCTCTCTCTCTCTATATAAAATAATCAGGCGTGGTAGTGTACACCTGTGTTCCCAGCTACTCAGGAGGCTGAGGTGGGTGGATTCATTGAGCCCAGGAGTCTGAAGCTGTAGTGAGTTTTGATCAGGCCACTGCACTCCAGACTGGGTGACAGAGGGAGACCCTGTCTCAAAAAAAAAAAAAAAAGTACAAAATAAGTGGAATAGTCCAGTCCATGCCCTGTGGACAGGCTTCTTTCATTGAAGACAGTTTTTGAAATTGATCCATATTGTGTGTATCAGTACTTCATTCCTTTTTACTGTTGAGATGTATTCCATTGTATGATTATACCCCAATTTGTTTATTTGTTCACCTGTTGGCCTTTTGAGTTGTTCTGGCTGTTGTGAATAAAGCTGCTATAAACATTTTATGTACAAGTCTGTGTGTGGGCATATGTTTTCATTTCTTTTGTATAACTAGGGGTGGAATTACTGGCCCATAGAGCAGATGTGTGATTGACTTTATAAGAAACTGGAAGCACTTTCCCCAAGTAGTTAGACCATTTTATACTCCACCAGCAATATGTGAGAGTTCTGCATCCTTGCCAACACTTGTTATTGTCAGCCTTTTTAGGTTTAGCTATTCTAGAGGGTGTGTAGTGATATTTTGTTGTGGCTTTAATTTTTGTTTCCTTGTTAACTGTTGATATTGAATGTCCTTTCATGTATTTATTTGCTATTTCTTTCTTTTTTTTTTTTTTGAGATGGAGTCTTGCTCTGTCGCCCAGGCTGGAGTGCAGTGGTACGATCTCAGCTCACTGCAAGCTCTGCCTCCCGGGTTCACACCATTCTCCTGCCTCAGCCTTCTGAGTAGCTGGGACTACAGGTGCCCGCCACCACGCCCGGCTCATTTTTTGTATTTTTAGTAGAGATGGGGTTTCACTGTGTTAGCCAGGCTGGTTTCAATCTCCTGACCTCATGATCCGCCTGCCTCGGCCTCCCAAAGTGCTGGGATTATAGGCGTGAGCCACTGCGCCTGGCTGTTTATTTGCTATTTCTGTATCTCTCTTATAAATGTCTGTTTAAAACTTTTGTTCCTTTTTAATGTCAAAAACTGATCTATTTACTGTCTTACTGAATTGCAAGAATTCTTTATATATTCTAGATACAAGTTCTTTAACAGATATATGTATTATAAATGTTTGTTCCCTGTCTATGGTTTGTCTTTTCATTTTCTTAATGGTGTCACTCAAAGAGCAGAAGTTTTAATTTTTATAAAGGCCAGTGTATCAGTATTTTCCTTTTGATGAGTGCTTTCTGTATCTAGTTTAAAAAAAACTTTGCCTACCCCAGGTTATGAATATTTTTTAATTCCAGAAGCTTGATCATTTCAGTTTTTACATTTAGGTCTTTCATTGACATCAAGTTAATTTTTGTATATAATGTAAGGTAGGAGTTAAAGTTCACTATTTGCTATTTAGATGTCCAGTTGTTTATCACTATTTGTTGAAAAAAACTTTCCTTTCCCTACTGAATTGCTTTGATGCCTTCACTGAACTAGTTGACTATATACATATGATTTTGTTTCTGGATTCTTCCACTCTAGTGATTTATCTTTTATGTCAATCCATTCTTTTCTCTTCTCTTCTCTTGTCTTCTCTTCTCTTCTTTTCTTTTTCTTGCTTTGTCACCCAGGCTGGAGTACAGTGGTGTGATCTCAGCTCACTCCACCTCCCAGATTCAAGCGATCTTCCTGCCTCAGCCTCCCAAGTAGCTGAGACTACAGGCATGAGCCACCACGCCCAACTAATTTTTGTATTTTTAGTAGAGACATGGTTTTGCCATGTTAGCTAGGCTGGTCTCGAACTCCTGACCTCCAGTGATTTGCCTGCCTCGGCCTCCCAAAGTGCTGGGATTACAGGCGTGAGCCACTGTGCCCAGCCAATCCATGCTTTCTTGATGCTATAGCCTCATAGTAAGTCTTGAAAACAGGTAGTGTGATTCCTCCATCTTTGATCTTCTTTTTCAAAATTGCTTTGGCCATTGTAGTTCCTTTGCATGTCTGTATAAATTTGAGAACAAATTTGTCACTTTCCATGAAAAATCTTGCTGGGAGGTCGGGTATGGTGGCCCACACCTACAATCCCAGCATTGGGAGGCCAAGATGGGTGGATCAATTGAGCCCAGGAGTTCCAGACCAGCCTGGGCAACATGGCAAAACCCAATCTCTAAAAAAAAAAAAAAAAAAAAAAAATACAAAAATTATCCAGGCATGATGATGGTGCACACCTATAGTTCCTGCTACTGGAAAGGCTGAGAGGTGGGAGGATCACTTGAGCCAGGAGGTTGAGTCTGCAGTGAGCTATGATTGCAACACTGTACTTCAGCCTGGGTGACAGAGTGAGGCACTGTCTAAAAAACTGAGATTTTGACTGAGTTGGTCTTGAATCCATAGATCAAATTGTTATCTTAACAGTATTGGGTCTTTCATTCTATGAATGTGATATCTGTCTCTATTTATTTAGATTTTCTTTAATTTCTCTCAACAGTGTTTTGAATAGTGTTTATGTTCAAGAGAGCTTGAATATATTTTATTAACTATCTCTGTTTTACTTTTTAAATATTGTAAATGATATTCTTTATTTTTATTTTTAAATATTTTTAAAATTTCATTTATTTTTATTTTTATTTTTGAGAAGGAGTTTCGCTCTTGTTGCCCAGGCTGGAGTGCAGTGGTGTGATCTCAGCTCACTGCAACCTCCACCTCCCGGGTTCAAGCAATTCTCCTGCCTCAGTCTCCCGAGTAGCTGAGATTACAGGTGCATGCCACCATGCCTGGCTAATTTTTGTATTTTTAATAGAGACGGGATTTCACCATGTTGGTCAGGCTGGTCCCGAACTCCTGACCTCAGGTGATCCATCTGCCCCTGCCTCCCAAAGTGCTGGGATTGTAAGTGTGAGCCACCACACCCAGCCATTTTTAAAATTTTAATAGCTTTTGGAGTGCAAGTGGTCTTTGGTTACATGGATGAATTATATAGTGGTGAATTCTGAGATTTTAGCGCCCCCTTAATCCAAGTAGTATAGATTGTACTCAATATGTAGGATTTTTTTTAATCCCTCCCCCTTCTGAGTCTCCAAAGTCCGTTATATCACTTTATATGCCTTTGTATAATCATAACTTAGCTCCCATTTATAAGTGAGAACATACAATATTTGGTTTTCCATTCCTGAGTTACTTCACTTAGAAAATGGCCTCCTGCTACATCCAAGTTGCTGCAAAAGATGTTATTTCATTCCTTTTCACGGCTCAGTAGTATTCCATCGTGTGTATATTCCACATTTTCTTTATCCACTTGTTGGCCAATGGACAGTTAGGTTGGTCCCATATCTTTGCAATTGTGAATTGTGCTGCAGTAAACATGTGTGTACATGTGTCTTTTTCATGTAATGACTTCTTTTTCTTTGAGTAGATACCCAGTAGTGGGACTGCAGGATCGAATGGTAGATCTACTTATAGTTCTTTAAGGAATCTCCATACTGTTTTCCATAGAGGCTGTACTAATTTACATTCCTACCAGCAGTGTATGAGCGTTCCCTTTTCACCACATCAATGCCAATATTTATTGTTTTTTGACTTTTTAATAATGTCATTCTTGCAAGAGTAAGGTTGTGGTTTTAATTTGCATTGTGGTTTTAATTTGCATTTCCCTGATGATTAGTGATGTAGAGCATTTTTCATATGTTTCTTGGCCATTTGTGTATCTTTTTTGAGAAATGTCTATTCATGTCATTTGCCTACTTTATTAATTAATTTATTTATTTTGAGACAGGGTCTCCCTCTGTCACTCAGGCTGGAGTGCAGTGGTGCGATCTTTGCTCACTGCAGCCTCTGCCTCCCAGGTTCAAGTGATTCTCCTACCTCGGGATTACAGGCATGTGTCACCATGCCCGGCTAATTTCTTGTATTTTTAGTAGAGACAAGGTTTCACCATATTGGTCAGGCTGGTCTTGAACTCCCTACCTCAGGTGATCTGCCCACCTCGGCCTTCCAAAGTGCTGGGATTACAGGTGTGAGCCACTGCACCCGGCCATTTGCCCACTTTTTAATGGATTTTTTTTTTTTTTTTCTGATTTGAGTTTCTTGTAGTTTTTAGACACTAGTTCTTTGTTGGATATATAGTATGCAAATATTTTCTCCCATTATGTGCATTGTCTTTTTACTCTGATGGTTATTTCTTTTGCTGTGCAGAAACTTTTTAGTTTAACTAGATCCCATTTATTGATCTATTTTTGTTTTTATTGCATTCGCTTTTGGGGTCTTAGTCATGAAGTCTTTGCCTAGGCCAAAGTCCAGAAGAGTTTTTCTGACATTATCTTCTAGAATTCTTATGGTTTCAGGTCTTAGATTTAAGTCATTGACTCATCCTGAGTTTATTTTTGTATAAGATGAGAGATAGGGATCCAGTTTCATTTCTCTATGTGTGGCTGGCCAGTTTTCCCAGCACCATTTATTAAATAGGGTGTCCTTTACCCTATTTAAAAAATAAATGTTTTTATATGCTTTATCAAAGATCCGTTGGTTGTAAATATTTGGCTTTATCTATGGGTTCTCTATTCTTTTCCATGGGTCTATGTGCCTACTTTTATATCACTACCATTCTGTTTTGGTAACTATAGCCTTGTGGTATAATTTGAAGTCTGGTAATGTGATGCCTCTAGATTTGTTGTTTTTGCTTAGGATTGCTTTGGCCATTCAGGCTATTTTTTAAAAATTTCATATTAATTTTAGGATTATTTTTTCTAATTCTGTGAACAATGATGTTGTTATTTTGTTTGGAATTGCATTGAATCTGTAGATTGCTTTGGGCAGTATGGTCATTTTCACAATATTGATTCTTCCAATCCATGAGCATGGGATGTGTTTCCATTTGTTTGTGTTATCTGTGATTTCTTCCAGCAGTGTTTTGTTGTTCTCCTTGTAGAGAAATTTCACCTCCTTGGTTAAGTATATTCCTAAGTTTTTTATTTTATTTTATTTTTGCAGCTGTTGTAAAAGGGATTGAGTTATTGACTTGATTCTTAGCTTGGTTGTTGTTGGTGTATAGCAGTGCTACTGATTTGTATACACTGATTTTGTAACCTGAGACTTTAATGAATTTATTTATCAAATCTAAGAGTCTTTTGGAGGAATCTTTAGGATTTTCTAGGTATACAGTCATATCATCTGTGAACAGTGATAGTCTGACTTCCTCTTTCCCAATTTGGATGTCCTTTATTCCTTTCTCTTGCCAGGTTGCTCTGGCTAGGACTTCCAGTACTATGTTTTTGTTTGTTTGTGTTTTTGGTTTTTTTTTTTTTTTTTGAGACAGAGTCTTGCTCTGTCGCTCAGGCTGGAGTCCAGTGGCACGATCTTGGCTCACTGAAACCTCCGCCTCCCAGGTTCAAGTGATTCTTATGCCTCAGCCTCCTGAGCAGCTGGGATT
Source organism: Pongo abelii (assembly GCF_028885655.2). Classification (NCBI taxonomy): domain Eukaryota; kingdom Metazoa; phylum Chordata; class Mammalia; order Primates; family Hominidae; genus Pongo; species Pongo abelii. The sequence goes on along the minus strand of NC_071985.2, from coordinate 208,032,421 downwards.
ACAGGCATGTACCACCACGCCCGGTTAATTTTTTTTGTATTTTTAGAAGAGACGGGGTTTTGCCATGTTGCCCAGGCTGGTCTTAAACTCCTGAGCTTAGGCAATCCGACCACCTCAGCCTCCCAAAGTGCTAGGATTACAGGCGTGAGCCACCGCACCCAGCCCAGTGCTATGTTTAATAGAAGTGGTGAATATGTTTAATAGAACTAGTGAAAGTTGGCATCCTTGTCTTGTTCCAGTTCTTAGAGGGGAATGCCTTAAACTTTTCCCCATTCGGTATGATGTTGGTTATGGGTTTGTCATATATGGCTTTTATTATTTTGAGATAAGTCCTTTCTATGCCTAGTTTGTTGAGAGTTTTTTTATCATAAAAGGATGCTGGATCTTATTGAATGCTTTTTCTGCAACTACTGAGATGATTGTATGGTTTTTGTTTTTAATTCTGTTTATGTGATATATGACATTTATTGACTTGTATGTGTTAGACCATCCCTGCATCCCTGCTATGAAACCCACTTGATCATGGTGTATTACGTTTTTGATGTGCTGTTGGATTTGGTTAGCTTGTATTTTGCTGAGGATTTTTGCATCTGTATTCATCAGGGACATTGGTCTGTAGTTTTCCTTATTTTTGTTATGTCCTTTCCTGGTTTTGTTATGAGAGTGATACTGGCTTCATAGAATGATTTAGGGAGAATTTCCTCTTTCTTAATCTTTTGGAAGTGTAGTGGTGCGATCTCGGCTCACTGCAACCTCTGCCTGCTAGGTTCAAGTGATTCTCCTGCCTCAGCTGCCTGAGTAGCTGGGACTACAGGTGCATGCCACTACGCACGGCTAAGTTTTGTATTTTTTGTAGGATGGGGTTTCACCATGTTGGCTAGGCTGGTCTTGAACTCCTGACCTCAAGTGATCCACCCACTTTGGCCTCCCAAAGTGTTGGGATTACAGACGCGGGCCGCCGTGTCCAGCCCCAATTCTTCTTTGAATGTCTGATAGAATTCAGCTGTGAATCCATCACGCCCTGGGCTTTTTTGTATGTGTGTGGCAATTTTAAATTTACTGATTGAATCTTGCTGCTTGTTATCGGTCTGTTTAGGATTTTTGTTTCTTCCTGATTTAATCTAGGAGGGTTGTATGTTTCCAGGAATTTAGCAGTTTCCTTAGATTTTTCTAGTTTATGTGCGTAGAGATGTTTGTAGTAGTCACGAATGATCTTTTGTATTTCTGTGGTGTTGGTTATAATACTTCCAGTTTCATTTCTAATTGAGCTTAGTTGAATCTTCTTTTTTTCTTGGTTAATCTAGCTAATGGTCTATCAATTTTGTTTATCTTTTCAAAGAGCCAGCTTTTTATTTCATCTTTTGTATTTTTTTTATGTTTCAATTTCATTTACTTCTTCTCTGATCTTTGTTATTTCTTTTCCTCTGCCAGCTTTGGGTTTGGTTTGTTATTGTTTCTGTAGTTCCTTGAGGTGTAGCATTAGGTTGTCAATTTGTGATCCTTCAGACTTTTTGATGTAGGCTTTTAGTGCTATAAACTTTCCTGTTAGCACAGTATCCCAGAGTTTTGATAACCTGTGTCGCTGTTATTCATTTCAAAAAATGTTTGAATTTCCATCTTGATTTTATTGTTAACCCAAAATCACTCAGGAGCAGATTGTTTAATTTTCATGTATTTGTACCATTTTGAGGGTTCCTTTTGGAGTTGATTTCTAGCTTTATTCCACTGTGGTCTGAGAAGATACTTGATACAATTTTGATTTTTTTTTTTTTTTTTTTGAGACAGAGTCTTGCTCTGTCACCAGTCTGGAGTGCAGTGGCACAATCTCGGCTCACTGCAACCTCCGCTTCCCAGGTTCAAGTGATTCTCCTGCCTCAGCCTCCCGAGTACCTGGGACTACAGGTGCGTGCCACCACACCCAGCTAATTTTTGTATTTTTAGTAGAGATGGGGTTTTACCATGTTGGCCAGGATGGTCTTGATCTCTGACCTCAGGATCCACCATCCTTGGTCTCCCAAAGTGCTGGGATTACAGGCGTGAGCCCCTGTGCCTGGCCACAATTTCGATATTTTAAACATTTATTGAGACTTGTTTTGTGTCCTATCATATGGTCTATCTTGGAAAATGTTCCATGTGCTGATGAGAAGAGTGTGTATTCTGCAGTTCTTGGGTAGAACGTTCTGTAAATATCTGTTAAGTCCATTTTTTCTAGAGTGTAGTTTAAGTCCATTCTTTCTTTGTTGATGTTTTGTCTCAGTGATCTGTCTAGCACTGTCAGTAGAGTATTAAAGTCCCTCACTCATTTCTTAGATCTAGTAGTAATTGTTTTATGAATCTGGGAGTAGTGTTAGGTACATATAAATTTAGGATTGTAATATGTTCTTGTTGGATTGATCCTTTTATCATTATGTAATGACCTTGTTTGTCTTTTTTTTTTACTGTTGTTGCTGTACAGTCTGTCTTATCAGATATAAGAATAGTTATTCCTGTTTGCTTTTGTTTCCATTTGTGTGGAATATCTTTTCCCACCCCTTTACTTTGAGTTTATATGAATCCTTATACGTTAGGTGAGTCTCTTAAAGACAGCAGATATTTGGTTCGTATTCTGCCATTCTGCCAATCTGTATCTTTTAAGTGGAGCATTTAGGCCATTTATGTTCAACATTAATACTGAGATGTGAGGTGCTGTTCCATTTATCATGTTAATTGTTAACTAGATGCTTATTTTTTTCTA